>NC_081561.1:57585865-57885865 GCF_022355385.1 Mustela nigripes
ACAATTAAAAACAAACAAAAACCAAACACAAGAAAAAAAAAAAAAAAAAAAAGAAAAGAAAAAGAAAAAAAGATAGAATCTATGCTTTAACAGAAGTAGCTACTATACCTGGAACAAACGTGGAACTAATTTTTTTAGGGGTGATGCAGGCTGAAAATATTCTAATTCAAAAAATCTTGTTTCATCCTTAATAATGTTTATGTTTTTTCTAATTACAGAAACAAGATATATCTATAGAAAAAGTAAAAAAGTACCAAAAAAGATAAAGAATCTTAATGCAGTTTCATAACAAAAACATTTTGATGTACTTTCTTCTAATTATTTTCCTTTTAGTGTTATTTATTTTGTAATATTTAATATAAATAAAAGTGTTTACTTCAGGTATATGTAAGCTGTGAAGCATAATAAAATAATTCGCTATAAACCTACCAGCTAATTTAGGATTAGGTCATTGTTCCCTGTCTCAAGAGGCTAATGCTATAGCTTCATCAAAGGTAGGACTGTAAATTGGTGCAGCCACTGTGGGAACCAGTATGGACGCTCCTCAAAAAATTAAAAATCAGAATACTAGATGATCTACCCATTCCACTTCTAGGCCTATATCCAAAGGAAATGAAAATACCCTTGCCGAGATAACTGCCACCCCGGATCCACTGCAGCATTAATTACATTAGCCAAGACAAGGAAATAACCCAAGTGCCCACCGGTGGAGGAAAGGGGAAGGAAAATGTGGTATTCATACAGAATGGAACATTGCTCAGTCACAAAAAGGAAGGAAATCCTGCCATTTATGACAACATGGATGGACCTAGAGGACATTGTGCTAAGTAAAATAGCTCAGAGAAAGAAAAATACTGTAGATCTCATTTATATATGGTTTCTTAAAAAAAAAAAACAAAAACCCAAAAACTGGACAACGGAAAACTAACTCATAGAAACAAAGATCAAGATGATGGTATCCAGGGGCAGGAAGAGAGTGGGGAGTGGGGACGTAGATACAGTAATAATATTGTACTATATATTTGAAAGTTGCTAAGAGAATCGATTCTCACTACCAAAATAAAAAATGGTAACTATAGAACTATAAAATAAAAATTGAGGTGAGATCACAGATGTGTTAACTAACCCTAATGCGATCATTGCTTTGAAGTCTATACATATGTCAAATCATTATGTTGGACATCTTAAACTTACACAATGTGTCAACTGTATCTCAATTAAGCTGGGAAAGAAAAGAACCTCATTTTAAAAAGTCAGGTGGCTGGGATAGTTTTGCTAGGCTGTGGGTGAGGGGATGGGGCAAGTTGAGAGAGACCTTGTAAAGGGTATTTTGCATTTAACTTCATTCTGAATGTTTAGATGATTGTTAAGATGATAATATTTTCCCAAGTCCATCTTTTTAGCAAAGCGGCTCTTCGGGATAACAATGAGCAACATGTTGTGGGCACTTGAAAAAGTCCTGCTGTGCTGAAAAGGGCACAAGACAAACACTGGTGTTAAAACCCCAGCTGCCCTGTCCCTAGCTGAGTAGCTTCTGGCAAGGTCTTTAACTTCTTGACAATAGTTTCATCTGTAAAAAGGGATGATCTCTGTTACAGTTTTAATGACATGAAGCTTCTGCCTAAAGAGCATTGAAGCTTGGCATTAACTGGCCCAGTCACCACCGTGTAGAACCAGGTCCCCTACTTTGCTGTCCCTTGAGGCAGTTGTATGTGACATTCAACCTGTTTTGGGGGGACACAGGATGCTTACCACCTGTCACCTTTGTGGAGGGAGGGCATAACAGAAAATACTAAGAAAATACTAAGTATTTTCCCACATAACAGAAAATACTAAGAAAGAGGAAGATAAGAGATACATAAAGTGGTAGAAATAATCGCTGGTAAGAACACACTCGTGGTTGCCAGAGGGGAGGGAGTGGGGCGATGGGCAAAATAGGTGAAGGGGATTGAGAGGTACAAGCTGCCAGTTACGAAATAAATATGTCATAGAGATGAAAAGCACAGCACCGGGAATATAGTCAATAATATTGTGACTATATTCTTTAAACCTTGGGCTATATTCTTAGAACTTTGGTGACAGACGATGACTACACTTCTCGTGATGAGCTTTGCATGATGTATATAAATGTCAAATCACTCTGTTGTATGCCTGAAAACTAATAAGATATTGTACGCCAACGATACTTAAAGAAGCCAGTCAGAATGTCTACTTGACAGCGTTGTTTCGGAATTAAATGGAATAACGGAGGAGAAAACGTCCATCTGGGTGTTTGACACCGCAAGCAGAGCTGAATTACACATTCTCTGCCTCGGAATTGGAGAATGAATGATTTTTTTTAAAAAAAGAAGATACCCTTTTTTTAAAGTTGATGATTCTTGTTATTTCCCTAAAGAGAGTTAGGAAGCTATTCCTTGGTTTATCTGGTTTATTTTAGGCCCCGTGGACTCAGTGTTTGTGAAATTGAGCCACGTGAAATGGCTAATACGGGAGGGTTTTTAAACTCCATAAAAATGCAGTTCCGTGTGGCTCAACCTAATGTCATCTGGCAAAAAGTCCCTGGTGTGCTTCTGGCTCAAAATAGCAGGCACAGAAAGGGTTTAACTGCTCTCTCAACTAAAACCACCCTGAGATGTCAGGAGCAAAAGAGAAGCAGCAACATTGGAAGGAGCATCCATGGCTTTGGAAGGAGGAGCTTCATGAGAGCAGATTGGAAGTCCCGAAAGACTGCGGGCAGGTGGGAGGCGCCCAGCCGGAGCTGGCTGCCCCAGGGATGGCCGCCGCTGGTTGTCTGGGACCCCTGAGGATGGGCCCGCTCTCTCTGAGCGTTGCTCTGGCCACTCAGGCGGAGCGGCCCGGGGTTCCGCAGGGGAGGCCCCTTGGGGCCTCTCTGTGTTCACCCTCACAGCCTCAGCATTTGCTCCCAGGCTGAACCCTGTGGGGAAACAACCATGAAATAAAGTGGGAAGTCAGCCTTTGAGGTTTCTTGAAGAGTGTTGGGGATGCAGGAGAAAGCTCTGAGCCTGAGGGAATCTGAGTCCAGTCACTTTCAGCAGGACTGTGAGGCAGAAGGGCAGGCTCGTTTGTGGCCCCAGAGTAGGGCCATCATGGCCGGCTGGCCCTGGGTTCCTGTATCAGCAGACAGACTCTTCCTGGCCTCTGTGTTTGGAAGCCTGTCAGTACATCGCACCCACACACCTTCAGAGTCCTCCAGGCCATCCCAGCATGCCTGAAGGGTGCATTCCCCAGTCTTAGAAGCATTGGCAGTGGAAGGTTCTCACCTGAAGGGAACAGCTCTCAGCCACTGGTGAGGAGGGAGGGGCACTTCACCATGGCCATGGCCCTTCTCTAGGGAGAGCTTTCATCCAGTGAAAGGGATGGAAGGTGCTGAACCAGAGACACCACGGGATTCGCTAAGGTCTTTGTGGGGACCGACCATCTCATTCGATGGCAGAACATGTACAGATTTGTCAGTAGGGTGACTCAGAATGCCCACTCACTGTCATCTTTGTGGGGAAGAGCATCTACTCCAAGCTGCTTTCCCATGTAACAGAAAAATATTAATTCAAGAAAGAGAAAGATAGGAGATACATAAAATGGTAGAAATAACCCAAGACCAAAATGAAAAGGAATCTTGTCATTACTGAAGTACAACAGGCCTAAGATTGAACCAGTGGCATGCGGGCCTCAGCATTGCTGGGGTCCTCTGGTGAGAGACTTCAAGAATCCATTGAGATAAAATAAATTGCATTTAATTAGGAACCTAGACGTACAATTTTGCAGTGTTACTAATGAAATGAAAGCTCAACTCTCTTCTCTCAAAAACAGAAAGACATTTAGAAATTCTAGGATGGAAAAATGAGACAGATTTGTGATTGTGTGATGAAAAAAGCAAAAATACGTGCCCTTGATGAGGTGAAACAGATATTGTTTTCCGAAACGACTAATCCAAACCCCCACATGTCAAGAAATTTAACAAGGGAGGACAATGAAGAGTGTCACAAATAGTTCTGGTCAGTTTATCTAATGCTAGTCTATGTCCCAGTTGTGGTTACTTCCCAGGCAGCTATCTCTTTCCTACTAGTGCTTTTGGTTCTATTTGCCTTTTGCTGTAGTTTTTTTTTCTTAAGTGAGCTCATGTTCCTTTTTTTTTTTTTTTTAAATTAAAAAATAGAGGTTTGGGGGCATCTTGGTGGCTCAGTGAGTTAATAAGCCTCTGCCTTCAGCTCAGGTCATGATCTCAGGGTCATGGGATCGAGCCCCGCATTGGGCTGTCTGCTCAGCGGGGAGCCTGCTTTCCCCTCTCTTTCTGCCTGCCTCTGATCTCTCTCTCTCTCTCTCTCTGTCAAATAAATAAATAAAATCTTAAAAGAAAACAGAGGTTTTAAATTTTGATTGAGACATCAGCATTATCTTCTGATATTCATGAGCCAGGTGACTTAGGTGTTATGCTTGAAAACAAACCCATTTTTCTTAATACCTTTCCTTTAAAACTTCAGAAGACCCCTTTAAGAGGCTGCTTACTATTCCTTGTGTCAAAGAAACCCATTCCATTGATCAATGTAATGCTTGAACTTCTATTATTTCCCCTTGCCTGTAATCTTTAACAAATCACTTTGCTTCTTTTGGCCTTGGCTTTTTTGATAGGGATGAAAGTTGTATTTGAGACTTCTTGGGGAAAAAAAAAAGTATCACAGACCTGCTTTTGTTAGGGAATATATGATTTCCAGCACTACATTGCTGAATATATTTGGATTATTCAAAGACTTGCATTGTTCACAAGGTCAAAACATATCAGAGGACATTCTTGATTTTAAAAATTGCTGTAATGTCTTCTTGATTTTTAAAAATCGTGTCTGTACATTGAAGACCCAAATTCAAGGGCAGTGTTGCCTGTGGCTCGTGATGAGGCTTTGAGCATATTATTTCCTGCTCTGTGCTTTACCTCTTGCGGTTTTCAAGTAAAGGGGTTAGAATAGGTCACCTCTACTGTCCTTTCTAAGAATAGAGATGAAAGTGATGTTGCAGAGAAAACTTGATCACTGGGAACCTTAGGGAAAAGTCATTAAAACTGAGTGAGCATTAAGGAGGGCACGTGACATGATGAGCACTTGGTGTTATACACAACTGATGAATTATTGAACACTACATCTGAAACTAATGATGTACTGTATGTTGGCTAATTGAATTTAAATAAAAAACTGAGTGGGGCGCCTGGGTGGCTCAGTGGATTAAGCCGCTGCCTTCGGCTCAGGTCATGATCTCAGTGTCCTGGGATCGAGCCCCGCATCGGGCTCTTTGCTCAGTGGGGAGCCTGCTTCTCTCTCTCTCTCTCTGCCTGACTCTCCGCCTACTTGTGATTTCTCTCTCTGTCAAATAAATAAATAAAATCTTAAAAAAAAAAATTAAAAAAAAACTGAGTAAGATAATATTTCGGAGGTCTGATGCTTCCATTCATGTTGCAAAGCTAAGGTTGATCTCCTTCTTGGGTAAAATACTGCTTAGTCTCAAATGTACCTTGATTAAGAGACACACAGCAGAAGTAAATTATTCTGGAGATCTTCAAGGCAGATTGCAGTTCAGGTCAGCAGAGACCAAAGCTTGTACCATTTGGAAATCTCTTCAGGTTCTCCTCTTCACTTGTTCGTGGAAACCTCCCACACAGTGTCCCACCTACCCAATGGGCTCCTTTTTTCTAGTGGGGGGAAAAAAACAGTGAAAACAAAGAACTTGCAAAGAACAAGATGATAATCAAAGTAAAAACAGTGTAGTGATGGTACAAGCAAAGCAGTCAATGGGTGTCATCATTCACCATAACTCTACAGAAGTACTGATGAATGCAAAAAATTGACAATCGCTTGTCTGCAAGGACAGCACTGATAATTCCCAATAGCACAGTTCCATAGATCAGGGTATTCATGCAGTTGGGAAGCTCATGTGCCTCAGATTGTCCAACCCTTTTCTTCCAGTCTGGTGCTACTTAAACTTAAATAGGGCATTATCCAGGGATCTTGTGGAAAGGCAGATTCTGCATCAGTGGGTCTTGGGGGTTTATGGGACTGAAATATTGTTTACTTAACAAGCTCCCCGGGGTTGCTGCTGCTGGTCTGTGGGTCTATAGGTTGTCCTCTCAGGATGACATATAGCTCTTAAACCCTGCCTGCACTTAGTGAGGTCTGTTAAGTGTTGGCGATGAAGGCAGTGATTTTCATAACCTTAAAAATGTATTCTGTCACTGTCTCATTCAATTACAAATGAATAGCCCTTCGTAGAAAGAAAGTCTATAATATGTGCATGCCTTGCTCGTATGAACAGCAGAGCAGGCTGGTGTGTTCAGACAGGATCCACGCATCCACAAGACCGTCACGTCTTCCTAGGTTGCTGGGGACCACAGGTTTGGAATTACTGGTTCAGAGGCTCAGCCAACTGAGGACTACATGCCCAGCGTGCCCTGAACAGTCCTGATGTCACAATTATCAATGGCACCCCCCCTTCAAAGTGTCCTGTCTCTGGGAAGATGAGGTAGAGTGGTTCTCATTATAGTGGACACTGACGACAAGTTACTGGCTTCATCCAGCTTACATGCTTCTCCACAAACTTCCTGTTACAGGGAGAGAAAGGAATTTTTAAGCAAATCATTCTTCTTGGCTGACGATGATTTTGGCTCTAAATCAGGCTTATGTCCAGCAGTCCTGAACTTCTGTGTGTAAAACACTCACACACACACGTATAAATGTGGGTATTGTGGGAAAAAAACATACTTTCAATCCTATGATCCTATCTGCAGCTACTTCTAGTCTGAAATGTCGATGTGAAGCTCCCTTCCTTTGGACAGGAGAAGCATCTTTTCAGGTTGCAACCATTTCTCCTGGAAAGATACCAGAATTCTTCACACTGCTGCTGCCCTGTGAGATGTGCATGAGCAAATCTGACTGAACACAAAAGATGCATCCATCTCACTGGGTCACCGAAGGGATAAAGCCATGTCAACTCAGCTTCTCTCTGCCCTCAGTGGGGTAGCCTAGGGGTTAAGACTAGAACTCCAGCTACTGGACTATCTGGGATGAAGTGTGCCTTCTGTCCCTGACTGATTGACCACATAAGGGAAAGGCTGAGTCTCTTTCAATCCATTTCTTCATCTACCTCATGAGCTTTATTATCAGATTGAAAGGTATTGTCGTCTGTAAGGGGCTTAGATAGAGGGCTTGGCTGTTTCATAAATGTCCGGTGAAAATTTAATCACTGTGCAAAATTGCAATCCCATATCCTACTCATAGTTAGCTAGAGCTGCAGACTTGGTGGGTGTTGTTTTTAGTAAATCCCTTTCAGCCATGCTAGGTGTTGACTGTCGTGTTTCAATCTGGAAAGCTCTCATTCAGGTAACTTGCCTCCCGAATTTATAACCGATTGAAACAATCGTTTTAGTTTCAAATCTCAAGGAATTTGAACATAAGCGATTTAATTTTATATAAGGCTTTATCATTAACAAGTCTTCTTTTTATGCCATTACATAAAGAAGAGAGAATAGAAGCTAAATAAACAAGAAAAAGCATAATTAAGAGGTGGAAAAAGAACAGTGATGAGGACCATTAGGAGCATAACAAACTACATTTTCTTTCTAGATTTAAAGATTGAGTCATAAAAATTTGCTCATATCTGCATCTCAAAAGAATGCAAATGCCATTTCAATTTCACAGGAAAAATAAGTTAAAAGGATTCCATGTTGCCTTTGAAAAGCTTACTTTGATTGTATGCCAAATGGTAAAATGAATGAATTAAATTTTAAATTGCCTCTCTTCAGAAGGATGCGATACAGAACATATTTAGGATTTAGCCCTTTAATTTAACATTAAACATCCTAAAGTTGTCCTCATCAATTATTGACCACCTGATATTGAAACAGGGGCTTCAGTTCAATCTGGGGAAGACAGAACACTACTTGTTTTTAGAAGTACATTTCCTCTCTCTTTCAGTTACAACACAGTGTGGCATTCAGGAAAGGGGTCATTTCCAAAATTGGTCTCTGAGCTGGGGAGCACTTTATCCCCTGAGCAGCAGCCTGCCCACGACCTATCATTTAGAATTCAAATAAAAGGTAGTCAGTGGAGCGTATCACCAGGAAAATAAATACAGTAAGAAACATTTAAGAGCTTAAAATAATAGAATCTCAAGTCTCATTTGGGTTGCAGTTTCTGCAATTCCGTACGTATTTAGTAACAGTCACGAGTGTGCCGCAAGACCAGACCTAGGGAAATATGGCTTAGGATCAACTATTCTTTTTGTCTTTTTTTCTCAGTCCCCCAAGATGGCCTGCCTTAGCAGTGATATCAGATTCCTGGGAATATATCAATGCTTTGATCATGACTGCTCCCCTGCTGAGAACAACAGGCTTCTTTAGAAGTCCCCCCCACACACCACTCGTTTCCACACATCAATATTCCATTCATCTGTCACATACCATTTCTTCCCTGAGGTCTTTCTCGATCGTGCTCACACACACATTGATGAGTTATTGTTCTGAAAGGAGATTCAGTGTGTGCGAAATAATCAAAGGAAGTGGAGGCCAACCCCAAAGGGAGAGAGGGTATGTCGGGGGAAGGGTCAAGAAAGACTTCTAGGAAGAAGGGTGGACCACTTGACGTTGGCTTCCCTATTATAGTATGGAAGTTCTTCACCTGTGTGTTTAGTACACAATTGCTGATTTTATTGGAGGGTGGCTTTGAAGGAAAGAGAAGATTCACCAAAAGCATGGGGGAGGAGGGGAGGACTGTTCTCTCCACAGCGCCTTGCTCATTTCATTATCAAGGGAGTCCTTCCCATAGTGCAGGGATCTTGCACAGTATACAGCTGGCACTCAATAATGTATACAAGTGAAAAGGACATAAAAGTAAAAATGACACCATTTCTCTCCTTAAAGTCACTATAGTCTAGTTAGTGAGGGAACAGTTACCCTCACTAAGTAGATCCCTGTGTTGTTAGGAGCACAGGGGAAGAATGTCTTAACCTACCCAGGATTCAGGAGAGATTTCTCAGATACGACACCTAAGCTAGAGCTCGAGAGACCATCAGAAGTCACGTGATGGGGTGTAATACATAGCCTGATGATGGTCGTTAACAACTCTGTATATGGTGTATTTGAAAGTTGCTAAGGGGGTAGGTCTTAAAAATTCTCCTTGCAAGAAAAGAAACTGGTAACTGGTTGAGGTGACCTATTTTAACTAAATGTATCATGGTGATCTTTTCCCAGTCTATCCATGTGTCACATCATTATGTTGTATACCTTGAAGTTGTGCCATGTTAAATGGGTCAATGATAGCTCAATAAAACTGGACAAAAGGAATATGGGGGTAAAAGTTACCTGATGGAAAAGGGTGTCTCTGGCAGAAGAAGGAGCAAGTGAGAGAAGGCCTGGAAATATAGACTCACCTGCGTGGAAGGCTGTAAGTGGAAGTTTGGCTGGTGTACAGGAGATGGCTTAGGGAAGGAGTAGAATATGAGATTAATGGGGTGAGTGATGGCTGTTTTATAGAGGGCCTTCAATGCGAAGCCAGGCTGTATTCTAAAAGCCATATGAAGCGACTGAAGGATTTTATAGAGGAACTGTTTAATCAGAATGTTGTCTTTTATTATTTTTTTTATTTTAATTTTATTTATTTGACAGACAGAGATCACAAGTAGGCAGAGAGGCAGGCAGAGAGAGAAGAAGGGAAGCAGGCTCCCTGCTGAGCAGAGAGCCTGATGCAGGACTGGCTCCCAGGACCGTGGGATCGTGAACTGAACTGAAGGCAGAGGCTTTTACCCACTGAGCCACCCAGACACCCCCAGAATGTTGTCTTTTAGAAAGACCTTTCTTGCGGCACACTTTCAAAGTTGATTCCAAAACGGAGTCTAGAGAGACCTAGTGCCATAACAGGGAGAGCTGTGGCAAGCCAGGACTTGATGGAGGGGTGAAGGGTTGGAAGAACATGGGGCTTGTTGAGTGGTGGGATGTAGGAGAGATGTGGGCAGGATGTCAGAGGGAGGGAGAGGGAAAAGATCAGGTGACCCACAGCTTCCAGACTTGAGCAGCTGGGTAGGTGGAGGCCATTCATGGAGAGAGAGGGGTAGCAGATTTAGAGGCCCCAACAGAGAATTTGGCTTTGGAGCTATATTGGGTTTCAGGAACCTATCTATTGGATATCTCTAAGGAAATATTCAGGAAACAGCTGAAGATGGGGAATAGAGTTCTGGAGATGGGCTTGTCTGAAAGATATCTGAAGAGTGTTAGATGGGCGAAAGGAGCCAGGTGCAAGGGACTTAATGAATCTCTTGTGTATCTGAACTTTAAACACTTCTGGTAGTGCCTGGCACCTTTGTCATGTGCCTACTCTCTCTCTCTCTGATGATAGGGGATCTCCAAGGGGAGCAGCTGACAACAATTACCCTTTCCATACCTCCTTAGAATTATTTACTTTACCAAGAAAACTTTTAAAGCTTAGCAGGCAAGAAAGAAATCATGATGCCTAATTTGGACTCAATGTCTTAAGTAGATAATAACATAAATAAAGTCATGTTAGTATAATTAGTCTTAATTTTATATGAAATATTACTCTGGGCATTCCTACAATTGCTCTTTACAGTCTGTAAGGATTAGATACAGGTAGTAAGCAAAGATCTTGATCTGGATAGAGGGAGAGATGCACAACTAGGGCTAGCAGGCCAAATATAGACATGTAAATGAAACATTGTTTCTCTTCCAGTCTGGTATTCCTAACAGTAATAACTCTCACATACCCAAGCTTAGTACCTTTCTAACTGATTTAAATAGGCTAATTTACTTGATGTTGAGGAAAACCCTATAACATAGAGACTGTTATTATTCTATGCCCATTTTACAGATACAGAAAATGAGGTGTCCGATAGACCAGTCCGTTGCTCAAGGTTGCACAAATCCTGGGTTCAGGATTTTAACTAGGGATTGTGACTCTAGAGTCTGTGTTAGTAACACAGCTTTATGCTTTATCTAATAGGTAAGACAATATTTAAATGAATTTAAAATGTAGTTCCTTGTCTTACCAGCTGTAAAGGACACTGTGCATTTTGTCAATTACACATGCACAATTAGAGCTTGTATCTCGGCAGGGCTGGGGATAGCCATAGGCACTCTTGCAGATTAATGATCAAAGAAGAGGAGTTGATAGCCCGGAGAAGGATGAAACTGTCATTCACCCTCAGGATATGCCCTGAATCAAGGCAGCCATTAATACTGTGCACTGAAATGTGGCAGCCATAGAAGTGTCATTAGATCCTTCCTTTGTATTTAAGAGCATGCAGATATGTCCAGTTTGTGGCACTTAACAGAATCTGTGCTCATAATGACTCTCTCAGAGGTCTAGAATTTACCTGGTTTACCTCCTCCCCACTCCTAATACATGTGGGGATGTTCCTTTCTTCTCTTCCCTAGGAATTCAGAGACCCCTTGGGATGCTTACAAGCATCCTGAGGCAGGCACGGAGCAGGTAGGCATCCACACAAATGGTATCTTGAGTGGTACAGTCAGGATCTACACTCTCCTGGGCCCTCTTGTTGGGGACAGGGTGACCCATCAGAACCAGCCCTGGGTTCAGGTGCGCCAAGGGTCTCATTCATCCAAAGGGTGGGCCTTTGCTGCACAGAGTTAGACCCAGCAAAGGTCTTGGGCACATACACAGTGCCTCTGGGAAATTTCTCTCTCAGTCCACATATCAAGCAGTTGTCATACTTTATTGAACAGTTGCTGGGACAGGCTCCAAGCACCCAGCTTACCAGCATCTCCTCTAGCCTCCACCTTGGGTGTTTACCAAATGGGTTCTGGTGAGTGTGGTAGGGATAGCCTCAGCCATCCCTATGACCCACGTACTGAAACTCTCCAGAAAATGTCTCACATTTCTTGGCTTTCATTCTGGAGATTCAAACATTGAGGGAAAGGGTCCCCCTCAGCTGAGATTTAGCCATTTTACGCACCTGGACTCCAGACTCCCTTGTGAATGTACAGTATCCTTGTCATTCTCTAAGGCGTATTTCCTGGAAATTGAGTGAAGTTTCAGCTCTGAGGTCCTCTTTGTATGGGCCTGTACCCAGGCCGTGGCAAAGCTCTGACGATGTGTTTCACAGTCAGGTTTTGGTGGTTTTGTTTTTTGGGGTTTTTTTTGCGGGGGGGGGGTAAAATTTATAAAATTTATTTCTTATGAATTTTTTGTCCTCATTAAAAAATATTCCATTTTGGTGCCTCTTTTGTATAATTTTGCCTACAAAGGATGTCCCACGTTATCAAATCTGTAAGCTCCACAGAACTGAGGCTGACCACTGTTCAAGGATCATTCTTTGTTGCCCCTGTGCATTTTATTAGCTTAAAGGAGTTTTGGGTGCGGGGTTATTTTTCCGGCTCTAAATGTGTGGATGGCAGCACAGTGAAATCAGAGAAATGGAGACTTGCTTTGCTAGAATGGAGTGAGCGCGATCTCTTGGATAGAAAATTTACCCGGCCACCCTGGGCTTTAATGGTGGGAACGAAAGAACAGACTAGAACACAGGCCATGGTAACCATTCTGCTGAGAGAAGCAGGTGATGAGGTTTTAGGGCCAAGTGGGTCCTTTCAGAGTTTGGCACTGAGTTTTACATCTTTGTCTCTCGCAAGGACTCCAGTGAGAAGGGAGAAAGGCTTTTGTGCCTTTACCGGCAAATTCTTTTCTCCCAAAGCAGTTGTGTGACCCAAGGTCTGTCCACTTCTCTTATCAGTAAAGAAGGGGTGAGCCTCCTTTTCATCATGATTTTCTGTTTAGGTCACGTCAGAACCACAAAAGAATCAAAGCATTATTTCATACAATTCTGCCTGGCCTTAGAAATCCTGACAGGTTAAAAATCCCAATGTAAAAATGCGCCACTGCACACCTGCTGTCCCTTATTAACAGCAACACTCCTTCTGACAGGAAGCCTCCCGAGCAGCCTGTAAAATCCAGTATGATCCCTAAACATGGGATTTGCCCAGGACTTGTCAGTGGAACCCATTGAGAGGTGATAAACCGAAATGAATTGTCTCATTCCTCAGCAGGTTCTGGGAGGTATTATCTGCCCGATGAGAGCCCTGTGATTTTGAGAGAAGCTGAATTTCTTATTAAGATAATTTATACCCACAGGGATCGTAAGTGAGAAAATTGAAGCATACGTAAAGGCATACAGCCTCGTTTGGAATGTGGATGAAGGCAGCATCGGTCCCCCTAGCAGTGGGATCTTTAAGCACTCTTCCTTCAGTTTGACAGCGCTGGCTTGTTTACCCTCATTCTTCAGACCTCTCACTTGTCTGCGTGTTCTCAGTGACCCTGGGTCGTCTGAATGACTTGAACTTCCCAGTTTTGGTTTTGCTAACTAGGCGGTCTGGTGGCTTTATGGAGGTCACTGACTTCCAGCTGCTTCATGTGTTATTCAAAGACAGGAAAAATCTCAACTTACCCTCAGACGGTCCGTCCAGAAAAGCGAGGGTTCAGTGACTTCATAAAATTGTGTATGTGCAGCCTGTCAGGCTAGGAATTAAACGAAGGGAATATTATGTCCTAATATTCTTTCTACAAAACACCTCGCGGTTTTGTATCAAACAATTGAGCAGAATACATTGAGCACTTCCTAAGTCTTCCTGAGTTTACAAAACAATAGTCGCTTCCTTTTTCTTTTTTTTTTTAAGATGTTATTTATTCAGTTGTGAGAGAGGGAGAGAGAGAGAGAGAGCACAAGCAGGGGGAGCAGCAGGGAGAAGGAGAAGCAGGCTGCCCGCTAAGCAAGGAGCCAGAATTGGGGCTCCATCCCAGGACCCAGGGATCATGACCTGAGCCAAAGGCAGACGCTTAACGACTCAGCCACCCAGGCATCCCAGTGTCTGGAAACTATAATAGTTCACCTGCCAGTTGGTTTTGTTCCGTAACTTCTGAGGACAGTCTTCTTCACATCACTGGAGCTTCTTGGTAAGGACTCTGGACAGATCCCTCTGTCTGGTGTTGAGGCCAGGCTAATATTTACCCTCAGGACCCTGAGAGGACTGTATCACCGGCGAGGAATGCCGTCTCGTGTTGGCCTTGAAAAAGATTAGAAGCGAAATGTTGGCCCACCCATGGCCCATGTTTGAGACCGCATGAGAAGTTTTTCTAGTTTGCAGGAGGGCATCCTGTCAGAAAAGCTGCTCTTGTGAATCTTTCATAATGCAGACTCTTTGCATGAAAAACGTAACTAGACCTCCATGGCCCCAATTTATGCTCTACCCTTGTTTTCCTCTTTTTTTTCTATACTCGTTTCTATTTTGAGATTTATTTATTATATTTATTTATGTATGTATTTATTGGCATCTTGTATGTCTTTATAAGCCATGTTCGAATCTTTTTAAAAACGTGGAGCACAAATAATGCATAAAGGAACAAATAATTGTAACACAGGTGAAGTTAAGAAGATTTAAGGAAAACCATAGTGAGCTTCTGCAAGCTTCCAGTCCCGTTCATGGTGGTCCCTCCATACAATTTCCAGCCTGCTCAAGAAAAGCAAATATGTTTAAAGGTAGAGATTGTAAAATCCCGAAGTGTTCATTCTTGAGAGCAAACCTCCCCCCTTCCTTCTTGTTGCACTCCTCCCACACATACAGGTTGTGTACACACGCCTGTCTTGCCCATGCTACCCTGGAATGACCCCGCTATCCACTTACCACTCACCTAAAAAAAAAAAAAAAAAAAAATGGCAGAACTCTATCAGCAGGCTCTATTAAAAACCATCTGATCCCTAGTTTTATGTAGTCCCTTAGTGCTGCATAATCACCTGCATTAGTGTCCTAGGGCTGCTGTCACAAAATACCATAAACCGATTGCCTTAAAGTCACAGCAATTTATTACTTCACAGTTCTGGAGATTTAGAAAACCAAAATCAAGGTATTAGCAGGACTGTGCTACCTCTGAAACCAGTAGGGATATCCTTCTTCATCTCTTCTTAGCTTCTGGTAGTTGCAATCTGCCGGCAATTTTTGGCCTCCCTTGGCTTATGGAAGCATCACTCCAATCCTCCATCTTCATGTGACACTTTATGTCTCTCTGTCGTCCCATGGCTGTCTTCTTATGAGGACAACAGGCATCCTGGGTTAGGGACTCCATTCTAGTATGACCCCCTCTTAACAAGTTACATCTTCAGTGACCCTGTTTCCTGATAAGGTCAGATTCTGAGGTACTGGAGACTTCAGCATAGCCTTTGGGTGGGCGGACATAATTCAATCCATTACACTGTCCTTTGACTCGTCCACATTTACTCTCCTTGCCTCTAGCTCCTCAAGACCTCAGTGTCCCTTCACCTTCCACTTCCCTGAGATGAGAAAGCCATTCTGTTTTGCTTGTTCCATTTCCAGACTCTTCCATTGTGACCTATCAGCTCTTTTCTCACAGGAAAAAATCATACTAGTCTTTCTGAAGCCCCTCTTCTTGTCTCCACCATCCACTACTCCCTTTCTCTCCTGTCTCCTCTCTTTCCTTCATCATAGTTTCATTTCGTCAACCAGTAAGCATCTCTCCACGTAACTAAAAATCTTCTTTCAATCTGACTTCCCATATAATTATCACCCAGCTCCCTCTTTCTTGTTGCCAAGTTATCTTTCTCCACCTTTCCCCCTCCATTCTCCCCTCAATCCATAATAATCCATATCTCACCTTCACATCTGTTCAGATAGCTCTCAGGAGGATTGCCAGTGGTCAAGACCATCTTCATCCTCTTCACCATCCCTGCAGTGTTCAGGTATGATCACCACTCTTTCTTGAGTGATGTCTCTTCTTCTATTTCCATTATGCTGTATCCTAAAGATTCTCACTAGACCTCTTGTCTTCAACCCAAGCCAAATAAATCCTTACTTTCTTAGAGATGTTATGGTACCACAGTTCTCCAAGGATGGTCTGCAGACTCCTACAGGTTCCCAACATCATTCTCCATGAGGTCAAAACCATTTCCATAATAAGACTAAAACACTCTTTTCCTTTTCAGCTGTGTTGACATTTCACATGGTACAGAAGCAATAGTGGTTAAAACTGCTGATACTTGTGTACAAGTCAGTGCAGGGGCTGCAAACTATACCAGTTTTACCAGTATTCCTCATAGCCACAAGCTCACAGTTAAAAAAAAAAAAAAAAAGAAAGAAAGAAAGAAAGAAAAAGGAGAAAGAAAGAAAAATGTGGATTTTACCTAAAAATGCCCATAAAATTTATTAATTTTATTAACTTTATATCCTTGAACATATGCCTTTTTAATAATCCAAATAATGAAATGGGAAGAACACGTAACGTACACTTCTACAGCACCCCAAAATACAGTATTTGACTTGAGGAGACATTGGAGGCTATTCTAAGATGAACTAGACATTTACTTTTCTCATGGAACACAATTTTTACTTGAAAGAACAACCAACAGTCAAACTGTAGTTATGCAGACTTAGATATTTGGCAGACATTATCCCAAAAATGAATGAATGAGCATGTTACGCCAAGGAAAATAACTGGCATTGTTTGTCACCAATGATTAGGAAAGAGGAACACCTGGGTGGCTCAGTCAGTTTGGTCCTGGGATGGAGTCCCACATCTGGCTCCTTGATCAGCAGGGGGACTGCTTCTCCCTTTCCCTCTGCCACTCCCCCTGCTTGTGCTCGCTCTCTCTCTCTCTCTCTCTAACAAATAAGTAAAATCTTAAAAAAAAAAAAAAAAAAAGCCACCTGGGTGGCTCAGTTGGTTAAGCAACTGTCTTCAGCTCAGGTCATGATCCTGGAGTCCTGGGATCAAGTCCCACTTGGGGCTCCCAGCTTTTTGGGGAGTCTACTTCTCCCTCTGACCTTCTCCTCGCTCATGATCTCTCTCACTGTCTTTCTCTTAAATAAATAAATAAATAAATAAGATATTAAAAAAAAAAAGGAAAGAACTTTCAAGCTAAAAGTAGAATTTTGGAAAACCTATATATACCAACGTGAATCTGACAACTCCCCAATTTCTGAAGAATTTTTATTAATATAGGTGGTAATATATCGTGCCAAATAGATAAAGGTGCAAAATAGATACATAGATCTTAATATAATCAAATGATAATGTTACTTGATTATAATCAAGATTATTATATATTTGTAATCAAGATTATACATTAAATCAGATTTAACATTGTAGTGTACTTTAAGACACTGCCACTTGTCTGGTTTTGATGAAGTATCAAGAAAGGGTATCCACAAGGAATTTCAAAGAATATTTGAAAAGCTATTAAGTTACTCCTCCCTTTTCCAACCATGTGTTTGGTTGAGGTCAGCTTTAGGTCACACCCCTCAGACAAAACAGCATAGTGTAACAGATTGAACATAGAGACAAATCGGAGATTTAGGTCTCTTCTATTAATTCTGAAATTAAAGAGATTTGCAGAAATGTTAAAAAAAAAAAAAAGGGCGCCGATCTTACTAAACTGTCTTGTTTTGGGAAATAGTTATTTTTCCTAAAAATATTATTTTAACATAGAATGGGCTTATTATTGTTACTTTTAAATATATTTGTAAATGCATTTTTTTAATTTTTTATTTTTTATAAACATATATTTTTATCCCCAGGGGTACAGGTCTGTGAATCACCAGGTTTACACACTTCACAGCACTCACCAAAGCACATACCCTCCCCAATGTCCATAATCCCACCCCTCTTCTCCCAAACCCCCTCCCCCCAGCAACCCTCAGTTTGTTTTGTGAGATTAAGAGTCACTTATGGTTTGTCTCCCTCCCAGTCCCATCTTGTTTCATTTATTCTTCTCCCACCCACTTAAGCCCTCATGTTGCATCACCACTTCCTCATATCAGGGAGATCATATGATAGTTGTCTTTCTCTGCTTGACTTATTTCGCTAAGCATGATACGCTCTAGTTCCATCCATGTTGTCGCAAATGGCAAGATTTCATTTCTTTTGATGGCTGCATAGTATTCCATTGTGTATATATACCACATCTTCTTGATCCATTCATCTGTTGATGGACATCTAGGTTCTTTGCATAGTTTGGCTATTGTGGACATTGCTGCTATAAACATTCGGGTGCACGTGCCCCTTTGGATCACTACGTTTGTATCTTTAGGGTAAATACCCAATGTAAATGCATATTTTTAAAAGTCTCTGGTACAATGAACACTGGTAGGTGAAACCCACATTAACAAAAGTTCTTCAGGATTCCGCATAATTTGTAAGTGTGTAGCGAGGTCCAGAGACCAGAATTTGAGATCACTACTGTGGAACTTTATTCAAACCAATGGTTATAGAGGGAACTACTTGTTGAGGACATGAGGAATTTATTGGGTTTGTGGAGTACCAGACTGGAGGAAAGTGGCAGCCAGGGGACAACAAAGTACCACTGTGTGTCTCTGCAGGGGCCCGGGGTGGGGGGTGGTGACCTGAGCCTGAAAAGCATAGATTTGCTCTCCTGCCGGTTGAGAGACAGCCACCTGTGTCTGGCTCTGTTCAGGACATTGTGTTGCCTAAGGGTAGGTCGCAATGCTGCACCTGCCTGTAACGAATTTTGTCTCGTACTCTGTTGCCTCTGCCAATGAAATGTTTATCATGTCACTAATGGAAGAAAATAGAGTTGGCTGGTGAATCCCCACTTCTTGGCCAGCTGTCACCCCCTGCCAATACTGGTTCTCAAAAGAAATCTGCAGAGAGGACAAGCCAAGTACATGTTAGTTGATGGGGACAAAGATGACAATCACCATAGAACTTGTGAAAACCCTGGCCCCTGAGCTCTGGGCCGCACCTCAGGTTTGGTGAAAGACCTATTTTGATTATGAACCTAAGCCCAAAACAAGGGGTATCAAAGAGGTTGCTGTCACTTGCCAACTCTAGCTTGAGGCAGTAGCTGCCTGGGACCCTCTTCTGAGGATCAGTGGAGAAAACAGTTGCACTCAGTAATTGACATCTGCCAAAGCCTCCCACATTGTCAGCCCTCCCCTAAGCCCAAAGCCAGGACTCCTTGATTTTTTTTTTTTTTTTTTTCACCAATCCAAGCTCTTGAGGCCAAACAGCTCTGGATAGCTGAGATGTGAGGCATAAAGAAGAAATACAAAATGCAAACAAGGGATTAGAGGCAAAGGAAAAGAACACTTCCCCTCCAAGGCTGGCCTCCATGCGTACACTCAGGCCCTGGGGAAGGGATACAGACGTGAAACTGGCAGTGGAATAATATAGAGCTACAGAGATTCAAGAATTTTGTCCTAAGAAATAGGAATATTTCTCTATAGAAATAAGAGCTTTTACTCTCCTAATGCTCTTCATTCCTGAAAACTCCCCAAATTAATTAAACCATCAACTGTGGTATGACCAGCTGAGGGTACTGTCATTGTGAGGAACTAGAAAACATTGTATTCACCAGAACTCCTATTCAGGAAAATACAGTATTGTCAGGAAATAATTCCTTTGTAAGCTCTCTTGGAGGGGTGGTGGAGGCCCCAGGCCCAGGAATTGGCTAATCCCAAGGCTTGAGAGATGAAGGAAAAACTGTAGCAGGAGTAGACAAGGAAAGATTCTTGTTTTGTTCTAGAGAGGGAAAGGGGAATAAGAATAAGAAAAGGGGAGAAAGAGCCCCTCATATCTCCATGAATGTCATGAAACTTCAAAAAAAATAAAAAATAAAACTTGCTCTGAATGTATCATTGGTGGTTCTGGACTGGATAGATAGGTTATAAAGAGAAAGAAACAGGAGTCAAAAATGTGAAGAACTACAGGCATGGCCTGAGGAAATCTCAAAAATGGGCCAAGCATTTGGAAGGGTCACAGGCCATGAACTTTAAGGTCTAAGACATGTTCATGTGTGTGACTAGGAGGTCTTCTAGGAGGTCTTCTCTAACACCTGGGTTCTTCCTCCTCTGCAACCCCAAAGGTCAGTGATGTCACAGGCCCCCATCACATTGCTGATTCTGCTGGATGTGGTCACACATGAGCCTCTGACTCCTACTACAGCACCTCCTCTTTGTCTCAGTCCGGCAGTGTAGTTCTGTATATAGTGGAAAGTATCTCTGTGTTCAGGGTCACAAGGACTTTGGCCTGGTGGAGGCTCTGCCACTAACTGCCTGGGTAACCATGGTGGGTCCTTTTCTTCTCAGACTTCAGGATCCTGATTGGTAAAACGATAGAGGTGAGGAAGGAAAGGGTTAACTATCACTTAGGTCCCTTACAAATCAAAGTTCAGTAAATCTTGCCACTCCTTGCTTGGTACATTGTTGTTCCCACTTATACTCACACTTACAATATACCGTTTGTTCTTTGTTCATTCATTGTAGAAATAAAAGAATCAGGGTTTGTTGGTTTGTTAGTTTAAATAAAAGTTATTTACTTAGTAGCAGTTTCTCCACTGAGAACATACAGTAATTTAACATGCTCTGGTTTTGTTACTTAGAACAAGAACTTTTTTAAAGCTAAGAAAAACCAGACAGATGGTATATATATATGTATACAAGTGTGTGTGTGTGTGTGTGTGTGTGTGTAATTCTCTAATTTTCCTTCCCCAGCCTTATGGGCATTCTCTTATTTGTGACGGTGTCTGCCTCTCCCAAAAGGATGTTAGACCGTCGAGGGTGGCAACATAATGATACTCATCTCTGTGTCCTCCTAAAGCCTAGAACCATGCCTTATATAAAGTGAGCATTTAACAGAGATTTGTTTAGCTGCGCTGAAATCGTACCAAGTCAAAAATTTTAAATGATTGCCTTGTACTGTGATAAATTTAGTTATGCTGTGGGAATAACACAACCTCCAAATCTCAGGGGTTCAATGCAATAGAGGTTTGTTTGTTGGTTGGTTGGTTTTTGGTTTGTTGTTGCATTGTTGTTGTTATTGTTTTTCCTTGCCAAGGCAAACTCAACCATAGGATGGGTGGGAGGAGGGAGAAAAATATTTCTGTTCCACACAGCCACTCAGGGACCCAGGCTGCGGAGAATCCTGCTTCCAAATGGTATGCCATCTGGAATACATGGCATCTTCAGAGAAAGAGATAAAAAATTCTTAAGGGCTTTTTCTTGCTTTCTGCACACATTTCATGAACCAGGACTAATCACATGGCACCAGTTAACTAGTGACACCAAGACTGATAATCGCTAATAATATCTATCACATACTTTACTTGATAGCTCTAGTATTTTGGCAGTATGGATTTCTTTGAGAATCTTGTACCAACAATGATCCCTCTCCCCAGAAAAAAAGATACAGATACACAGAAACTTACTCAACACTTTGCATGATTTTCAGGGTTTTTATGCATTTCAAGGCCCATTGACTGCTCCTCTGCAGATCTCAGGACCCAGATTATAAATCCTTATGCTGAATCCACAAGCATGTTAACACCTGGTAATAGACCAACAGATGAAAGGGAAAAAAAAAAAAAAAGACATTACTAAGATGAAATCAGAGAAGGAGACAAACCATAAGAGACTCTTAACTCTAGGAAACACACTGAGCACAGCTGGAGGGGAGGAGGGGTGGGAAGACAGGGTAATCAGGTGAGGGGCGTTAAGGAAGGCATGTGATGTCATGAGCCCTGGGCATTACATGCAACTGATGAATCACTGAACTCCACATCTGAAACTAATAATACACTAATTTAAAAAATACATTACTAGTGTTCTGTTTTATTTGAGAAAAGCCTATTTATTTACTTAATTATTTGTGTTGGATCAGGCATCATGCAAGATACATGGCTGATGGATTTTCCTCTGTTTTGTTTTTACCAGGAAAAATTTGAGGGCCTGTTTCGGACTTATGATGACTGCGTGACGTTCCAGCTGTTTAAGAGTTTCAGACGTGTCCGAATAAACTTCAGCAATCCCAAATCTGCAGCCCGAGCCAGGATAGAGCTTCATGAAACCCAGTTCAGAGGAAAGAAATTAAAACTCTACTTTGCACAGGTAAAGTCATTCTTGCTCTGCGTTATCTTCTGCTTTTTAAAAATGTAAGTGGAGCCCTTTCTGCTTTCAGGCTGGTTTGTAGTCTATAATTAGTTCATGGAGAAATAAACCTGCACCGCGGATCGCCAGGCGGGTACATCAGAGAGGTTCAGAAAGCAGGCTGTAAGGGCTGACAGCCTGGGCTGTCACTGGGCAAGACACATACTCTCATTGGGCCTCAGTTTCCTCACCTGAAGAAGGAGGAGGGTGATACACACCTCCTACTGTTGCTGGGAGGATTAAATGAACTACTGTGTGTTCAAATGCCCGGCATTTGGTAAATACACAGTAAACACCAGCTGGTGGTCATAGTAAGAACAGTCTATTCATAACTACTCCGAAACTTCCTAGCAGGGTTATGGTTAAAATTTCAGTTATATCCTAGTTTTAGTGACTCCTATTCATGAGAAAACATGACAAACATGGAAATCAATTTTGTGTTTATTTCATATTGGTTATTCCCAAAGGGCATGGGCAATTCTTGGCAATGCTCACAAAGTCCACAGCAATAGAAAATCAATGTCCTAGGGGCGTCTGGGGGGCTCAATTGGTTAAGCATCTCCCTTCTGCTCAGGTCATGATCCCGGTGTCCTGGGATCGAGTCCCACATCAGGCTCCCTGCTTGTTTTTGTGCTCTCGCTCTCTCTCCCTCTCTCTCTCTCTCCCTCTGACAAATAAATAAATAAAATCTTTTAAAAAAGAAAAGAAAGAAAAGAAAAAAGTTCCATCAGTGTCTTCCCTTCATCATCAGATGTCTTGATCCATCCCTTATTGGTCAGTAAACATTGTTGCCATCTTCAAACTCTACAAAGATGGCACAATGAAAAAAACATTGACTTTGCTTCTTTTTAAGGCCAAACAGTATTCCATTGTATGTAGATGCAACGTTTTCTTCACCCATTCATCTGTCGATGGACATTTATGTCATTGCCACATCTTGGCTATTATGAATAGTGCTGTAATGACCATAAGAGTTAATATTTCTTCAGGAGCCTGATTTCAATTCTTTTGGGTAAATATCCAGAGGTGGAATTGCTCAGATGGTGGTGACCTAAATATTTTTTTATAAGCCTGTTGGCCCTTTATGTATCTTCTTTGAAGAAATGTTTATTTGAGACCTTAGATCATATTTTAACTGAGTTGCTAGGTTTACTTTGGGGTTTTTTTTGTTGTTGTTTTGAGGAATTTTTTTTTCTTGCTTTTGAATCATAGAGGTTCCTTAACTCTTTGTCCTGTATACGGATAAGGAGATTAACCTCTCCTCCATTTGGTTTTTAAATATTTTCTCTCCTTCGTGGATTGCCTTTTCACTTTGTTGATATTTCTTTGGCTGGGCAGAAGACTTAGTTTGACGTAGTCTTGCTTATTTCTTTTTCTTTGTGTTGCCTGTGCTTGTAGTGTCATATCTTTGAAAACATTGTCAAGGCCAATGTCTTAAAGCTCTCCACTCTATTTTCTTCTAGGATTTTTGCAGTTTCAGGTCTTACATTTTGAGTCTTTAGTCCATTTTGAGTTAATTTTTGTATATGGGATAAGATAAGGTTTCCATTTCATTCTCTTATATGTGCATATCATTTTCCCAACACCATTTGTTGAAGAGACTGTCCTTTCCTCATTGTGTGCTGTTAGCACTCTTGTTGAAGGTCAGTTGACCCTATATTTTGGATTCATTTCTGAACTCTCTGTTCTATATGTCCATTGGTCTGTATGTGTGTCTTAATGCCAATACCATACTATTTTGCTTACTGTAGCTTTATAATGTATTTTAAAATCATAAATACATTATAGTATTTATGATTTGGTGTGTGATCTTGAGGTATGATCTTGCTCTTTCTCAGGACTGATTTGGCTATTTGAGGTCTTTTGTGGTTCTGTATGAATTTTAGAATTTTTTTTTTTTTTTTACCATTTCTTTAAAAAAAAAAAAAAGCCATTGGGATTTTGGTAAGGGTTCCTTTAAATCTGTAGTTTGCTTTGGATAGTATGGACATTCTGGATGAATGGATGGTTCATGGATGAACCTCGAGGACATGATGCCAGTCACACAAAGACGAATATTGCATGATTCCACTTAGATGAGGGATCTAAAATCATACAAGTCATTAGAACCGAAGAGTAGAATGGTAGTTGCCAGGGACTAGGAAGGAGGGGAAAAGGATGAGTTACTAATTAACAGATATAAAATTTCAGGTAAAGAAGATGAATATGCTTTAGAGATCTACTGTACAAAACTGTATCTATAGTCAACAATAATATACTGTAGACTTAATTTCTTAAGAGGGTAGATCTCCTGGGATCCCTGGGTGGCTCACTCAGTTAATCATCTGCCTTTGGCTCAGATCTGATCCTGGGGTCCTGGGATCGAGCCCCCTGCTTGGGGTGGAACCTGTTTCTCTCTGCCCCTCCTCCTGCTTGTGCTCTCTCTTTCTCAAATAAATAAATAAAATCTTCTTTTAAAAGAAGAGGGTGGATTTCCTGTTAAACGGTCTTTTCACAATAAAGTAAAATAAAATGTAAAAAAGGAAAAACATAGACTTTGCCTCAGACCCATGTTTGAATCCCATACTGCCAGAAACTGTGTTACTTGTAGAAGCCTTATTTTTTATCTATTGAATCCCCACTTGTTTCCTTAAAAAGTTAAACAGAGAGTTACCATCTGACCCAGCAAGTATCCCTTCTGAGGTATACATCTGGAAGACTTGAAAACAGTCTTCCAAACAAATGAGTACGGGTATTCATATGCTCATGGTGGTACTATGCACACTAGCCAAAAGTTGGAAGCAATTGGAATGTGCGTCAGTGGGTGGAGACAGACAGATGGTGGTCCGTCACTCACTGGGATGTTACGCAACCATCAGAAGGGATGCAGTACCAGGGTGTGCGAGGATATGGATGACCTGTAAATTTGCGAAGGGAAATAAGCTAAACACAAAAAGGTAACATCATCTCATTCTGTTTCTGGGAAATGTGCAGAACAGGCAAATCCATAGAGATGGGAAGTGGACTGGTGGTTGCCAGGGTCTGACTCGAGGCCAGAATGGTAGGAACTGTTTCATGGGCACAGGGTTTGCTTTGGGGCGATACAGATGCTTTGTCTCTAGGCCGAAGTGGGGATGGCGCCCCGTTCCACTGATTGTTCACATTAGAGTGCTTCATGTCACATGACAGGAAGATCGCCTCAAAAGAATGAGAGAGAGAGAGGAAAGAAAGGGAGCAGGGAGTCTGGGGAGCAGCGGCCTCAGCCTCAGGTCGGAACTTGAGCTCAATGCAGAGTCCCGGGCCCTGCCCCCGCTCGGCCAAATCCGGCACTCCAGCCTTTTGGAAGTTGTCCAGGTAATCGCGATGTCTGCTAGGAGTCGAGATTCGCTGTTGTAAGGATCAGATGACCAAGCAAGTGGTGGATGGTAAGCAGAGATCATTAGGGTAGACTGCTTCACTGGTTCCTTTGTCACGGGCTGGAAATGAGACTCTGCAGCTTCGGCTCCCTGCACGGCCCATCAGAGGCCCTGATGAAAACTCTGTCTTCGTCTCTCCTCTGTCTGAAAGGTCCAGGCTCCAGAGACAGACGGTGACAAGCTGCATTTGGCACCACCACAGCCCGCCAAGCAATTCCTCATCTCACCCCCGGCGTCTCCTCCCGTGGGCTGGCAGCCCATCAGCGATGCCACGCCAGTGCTCAACTACGATCTCCTCTACGCCGTGGCCAAACTAGGACCAGGTATGCTCTTGGGCCCCCTTTGGAAGATAGACAGTGTCGACAACCTAGAAAAGCCAGATGGGATTAGCAACCGTGAGATCCGGGGCTCATGGGAACATGTGCATTTCTAATGGGTTTATGGCCGTGTGTGGACAGCGAAAGGGCTGAGGGATCAGAGAGGAAGAACCAGCATGGACTTTGTCCCCGTTTAACAGCAATTTGGTCTCAAGGTCTGTCTGTGTTGTTTCTGCACTGCGATGCAAATACTTTAAGGTTGGAAAGAGCTACCTATTTCTTATGGGATTCCTCTCTATACTGTAAGGAATTTTGGTATATTTAGTATATTCTGGTATATTCTGGTTTTCTCAGAAAAAGCAAAATATGCTCTACCAGCCGGCACTAGGCTTCTGAGCTGTGCAACCTTCTTTTATTGTTGCCATAGGAAAGCCCAGAACCTTCTGAAACAAGACAGTCTTCCTGCCAAGGTGAAGGCGCTTGGTCTCCAAGAAGCTGGTCACAGTAGCCTTTACCTTTAAAAAAAAAAAAAGAAAGAAAGAAAAGAAAGCTTAATGATCACTTCCTTCCAATGTTGGTATACATGGCTCAGATTCTCTCGTTTTCAAGACTGAATAGTATTCCACTGGGCAAATATACCATCACACTTGATTCATCCAGTTTCTCAAATCGGACATAGAGACTGTTTTTCCAGTTTCTCACCATTCCAGTCAGAGTTACAGTTAACATCCTTGTACATATCTTCTATACCCCAATCCAAAATTTCTTTACATGGGTTCCTAGAAGTGATACCGTCCTCACTTTCTAAAGCAGACAGACGCTGCCACCTCGCTTGAAAAATACTACCAATGATTATGACAGGTGAAATGAAATGGGGTCTCTTAGGTCAATGGGTTTTTAAATGGAGCTGGAAGACCCACTAAAGAGATGGGACTTAGGTACATCCTTACCCCATAGGACCATGAACTTTTAGAACTGGACCCAACCACATATGATATTCCAAGAACTCAACGTGCAACTTTTTATACTAAGAGATTTTGCTTAGTGACAGCCTTCACAAGCAGTCACATTCAGCCAAGATCGTCTGCCACCAACACCCATCAAAATTCTTCGTAAACAACACATACAAGCATTGCCTTTTGACTTTAAAAATGCTTGATTTTTGTTCTCTGGGGCGAGGACACGCTTTGGTTGGCTGCCCCCATCTGGGTTCCCCAAACTACAATTCCGAGACCCTAAAGAAATGCTCTTGGTTTTTATTGGCTCGGCCTCTTTTTTCGGTTGATGGTATATTTCCTGTATTACAGCAGGAGGGGACATGGTGGGAGGTGCAGCTGAGGGTTTAGGCACTGTGGGTCCGAGGGTAAATAATGCCCACCATGTCTGCTACTAGCTCTTCTCCTGGCGGGAGAGGGGGCTTTAAAAATACAATCCCAATGTCCTGGCCGCACCCTAAGAGATTCTGATTTAATTGATTTGGGTCAAGTTCAGGCATTAGTATTTTTTAGAAGTTTCCCTAAAACTCTCAAGAGCCACTGATAGCCAAGGGACAAAGAGCAGATAGACTTAGAATGAATTGTTACTGGTATTTCTTAGTGTGCTCAGGAGACACATGGACCAGAATCGCCCCCACTGAAAGTCTGCAGTTTTCATCATCACACGTAATGATTCTCGCACCCACAGAAATTTGAGGACTCTGGTGACTAGAGTAATCACGCCTGGGGCGACCACTCATAGGATGACCAGTCCTGGGTGAAACACTGTTCTGGCCCAGGCTTCCTGGGAACGTTCCATGCCAAACACAGGGAATTCCCAGGCGGACCAGGAAAGGAAGGCACCCTAGTGGGTCCTCAGATTTGGATGTGGCTGGTTTGAGTAATAAGCTCTCCCTGCAGAGACTAACTGGCTGTCCCGTGTGGCCCAGAACTTAAATTCTAGTACTCCTGAGAGCAAGCAGCCTGGGGCTTCTTTCTAACTGGCATCAAGGCACTCAGCATCTCGGGGGCCTTTACACTGGCCGTGGGCTCCCCCCTCGGAGAGCTCTTATGAGAAGCAGTAGGTCTCTGACTAAAAAGAGCTGAGGGGAGAGCAATGTGATACGAAGAGAGGTATTCGCGACACGGGATTTCTCTGAGAGCCTTGTCCACATACAGGAACCCAGAGCCAATGTACTCCCCGTACAAAGAGCCGTGTCGGTGATAGGAGTAAACGTGACCTGTATAAAATAAGTTGGGTCTGCCCCAGTCAAGCCTTGTTTTGAAAGCATTTCTCACAGTAACTCCAGACACTCCCAGAACTAGGAACACGCAGCCCCACATGGACCGGCGGAAGCCGAGAGACTCGGAGCCGCCAGCTTGTCTCTCATGCACAGATGCTGTTGAGAACACCTTTGAACGCCTCATATAGTTGTGCGACTGTCAGGAAGGGGAGCTTCAGAGGGTCACTGAGGTCTTGGCTGGAGGACGCAGGAGTCACTGACCAGTCTACATGTGACAGGAGGAGGACCCGAGAGGCCCAGGCAGGGGAGGAGTGACTCGCCAGTGACAGAGCCCGGGCGTCCAAGGCCGTGCTCTTCCTCCAGCGCTGTGTATAAGGGAGGCCCGGGCCAAGTCAGACTTCCTGACCGCCAGATCCCCGCCGGCCTCCGGTCCGCTCACTTGGAGCCGGGAATCCAGTAAACGCAAATCATTTGCTCCAAAACGGGAAAGGGAACTTATGGTAGCTCGTGTTCACAGAGCTTGATGCAAAGACAAAATGAGGGCGAGTCTCAGAGACCCTCACTGGCTATGGGAGCGGAGTCCCGGGTTTGGAAGACAAGCCCAGGGGTGGGTGCGACCTGCTGCTGATGGAGGCAGAAGGAATGGATGGAGTAGGAGTTAGGCCTGGAAGGGAGGCTTCCAGAGCCTGGCACAGGGGAGGGAGGAAGGAGGAACGAAATGGTCGTCAAGAGGCAGAGAAAGCCAGGGGTTCTTTTGAGGACTGTGAATAACATTGACAGGTTAAAAAAATGCATGCCCTTTTCCTTAGCGGTGCTGCTAACCTCTGAGTCTGGCTTTCCCTTACCCCGTGCAGTGAGCACCAGGAGAGCAATTATTAATATTCCCATTTTACAGATCAGAGCGCTAAGCCGTAGAAACATGAGCCAGTTTGCCCAAAGGGAAAGAGCTGGTTGGGGGCAGAGACAAGTGTCAAACCTGGCTCTGCTGACCCCCCCACATGGCCAGGTGCCCTGGCCTTTGACTGAGGACGCTGGTGGCCTTGGTGGATGTGAGGCCCCTGTTGCTGTGACGCTGGCAAAACATTCATCCTAACCCTGAGTGGACAGCTATCCCTAATGCCACTGTGACTCAGAAAGCCAAACCCAGGGGTGGCAGGTGTGCACATGGAGGCCTGAGCACTTGTGTGTAAGGGCGAACACTGAGGGTCTTCTGTTTTTGGAGGATGACTGATGCTGTGTCCCGGGTGTGTTTTCTGGGATAGCGTTCCCTCCATTCTCTGCCAGCAACTTAAGGCTGCTCCTCTTTATTTAGTTCTCCATTTGTCCTCTTCCCGTGTCCTTGAAGTTTCTTTACCCCACACAGATAGACGATTTGCAGCCAACACTTGAGTTGAAAATATCGCAGAGGCTATATTAGAAGCCTGGGTGTCTGTGGCTGTTCCAGCCGCAACCGTGAAGGAGCACAGCCACGCCCCGTGTCCTTCCCACTGCATCTGGGCGCCCCCCCACCCCAGCCCACGCGGTACCAAGGCAGGCACGTGCTTCTTCAACCTGCCACTTTGCAGATTCTCCCGCGTTCCTCCTATGATAATTCTCCATCGTTCAACTCACCACTTCTGCTACCCCCAGCACCTGGGAGCACCTTGCACAGTACGTGGCTCAGCAAATATTGAATGAATGACTAGATCAGAGCCCTCAGCCTGTCCAGGGATAATTTCTTCACCAGCAAATGGTTGCTTTCTTATGGCTTTGTCCAGACTGAGTCAGGCAACACTAAATTAATGTTTTCTTCAAGGAGAGGTCTTTGAGCATTTCCATTTGGAAAAACAAAAAGATTTTGTGAGATTCATTTTTAATCTTTTGGCAGAAGCATTTCAGTAAGAAATTATAACTCATTCCATGTTAAGGGGTGGCTGCCTCAGTTCCGGGAGTGTAGAAACACAGTAACATCAGAGCAGAGAAAGCAGCTCAGAGGCATGGGGTTTGCTTCCGAGGAATGACTAACACCGCTAAATTGGGAGAGCTGAGTGACTGAGAAGAGATGTTGGAATCCAAAGATGCTGAGCTAAAGTAGGTCTGAAGAAAGAGCATCAGAGAGCAGGGATCCAGGGCAAGATGGCGCTTGGGCTGGGTGAGGATCACCTCAGCAAACCAGCAGGGTCACAGGATCGCGATTGTGCCCGTTGGCCCTGAAAGGCAAGGACATGCATTACTAAGACCCTTTCATGGAGGACACTTTCATGGAAGCTCTGACGAGCAGGAGCAAAACAGGATTCCCTTCTTTGGGAGAGGGACAGCGGTGACCCTCTTCCAGATAGGAACAGCTCACGTTCATGGAACCTGTGGAGAGGCTTTTGAAATAAGCATGGAGATACAATTACCGTGGAACCATGATCAAACCCAAGCCTGTGGGATTCCTTTGAAATCCTTTCTAGGCTGTTATAACACCTCTTAGAGGACACAAGGGCCCCATAACCCTGGAGAAGTGAGTCTGGTTCTATTTATTGCAGTGAATACAAGTGTATACTCAGGAAAATGTGAGAGGTATCCTTTCACTGCTTCTTCACTGTGTCCCCATGACTGTATGTTCTGTTTTTGATACAAAGTAAAATAGACAAATTAGGGAAATATTTTAAATAGAGACAGCAGTTAAAACATATATTGGGCTTGTTGTGCTCCAGGCAGTATCCAACAGTTTGGACACCTTACTATATTATCTCCATTTATACTTGGAGCAACTCTCTGAGACAGGAATTGCTATTCTCCTCATAGATTCAGCTGGAGCGTGTGAGGCACAGAGTGGTTAAGTAACTTGCCCAAGGCTGCACAGCCAGTAAATTAAAATAGATTCCCCTGCCACTGGCAAGAAGCAGGAAGAATTGACGGAGGTAGTACCTTCGCCCTGGGGAGTAAAAAGTTTGAGAAACCAGAGAGGTCTCTTGAATCGTAAAATTAATTTGTCTAGAGGAAATTAAAGACTGTTGCAAAAGGAAATTTTTAAAATGCAAAACAATTTCCACAGTGTGTTCCTCCATCTTTCATTTCTGTGCTCATCACCACCCCACCTCACCCCATAAAAAACAGCCACTGGGTCAGGTTTTAAGGCCCATTCAGTGCTCCTCTGCTGCCCTGTGGGACACAGGGATCAGAATTTGCCTTCTGCTCTGCTTAAAGGACCGATACCAGCTTCTGTAAAACAAAGGCATCCTACATTGCCATTAGTCCTCCTGGTAAATTTAGAGAAGCCCATCATCTAACAATCATCAAGTCAAAAGAAGATGGGCTTTGACCAAGTGGAGGACGAATCGAATATTTATTTTGGTTTACTCTACAGCTGTTACTCCTGAATCCAGAAAAGTATGGTGCTATCGTCTTTTCAGATATAAAGCAAAACAGGAAAAACAAAAACCCAGCCCAGCAAGACAGCTTATCTCTACCAATCAGCCAAAATGGAAACACAAAGATGTTATAATGTACTAAATGCGTGGTAAATCCGAGGTGGGATGTGAAATGCCAGCCTTTATTCTCTAGGCTCTCTAGGCTGGCTCTGGAAGGTCATATTCATTGTCACTGAAAATGCCTGCAGGGAATGATATGAAAAGTCACCGTCTACTCCTTTTTTTTCCTCCCGCTATTTTTAGCTCTTGTTAGGGAGATCAATTTTAGTTAACTGCAGAGGAGGGCTTAAAATGGTGCCCAAGTTTCAAGTTGCGTACATCTGCTATATTTAGACTTTTTTTTTCCAAATTCTTCTCCATCAAAACATGCCATAGTAAAGCAGTTTTGCTAGTTTGTTACCTAGCGCACAGCATTTCCTCTGCATGGAAAATATATTTCATTAATTCATGTACCTTACAAAGAAGAAACAGTTTCTATTCCAGTCTCATTGAATCAAAGGTAGAGAAAATTCCATTTTTTAAATATAGATGAATATACTTTGGGCGCATGTGGTATGACTATTATATAAGCTTCAGTCCTTGTTCAACAACTGCTATTTTCTGATCACGGATATGAAAAGCAAACAAAACAGGCTCCAGTGTTCTCACTCACGCGGTGTCTTCCGTCCTTCCCCACCCGAAGCACGCAGATTTGTGATTCTGGACCACGTGCTCAGAATTTTCCATCTCCTTTTGAAGGATTTTCCCTGGAGGGGGCATTGGTGGCTCCATTGGTTAAATGTCTGACTCCTGATCTCAGCTCAGGTCTTCATCTCAGGGTCATGAGTTCAAGTCCCAGGTTGGGCTGTACCCTGGGCCTGGTGTGTACCTAAAAACAAAAAGAGACAAAAACCTATGATTTAAGAATTTTCCCTGGGAAAAAAATGTCTGAAAAGCTTTTCTGCTCAGCATACACTTCATAATTATTTTTAATCAGTGTTGAGTAGCAATATGGAAGACTTCTTTCTCTTGTTTCACCTGGTATGCAAGTGGTAGAATAAATAATAGGAAAGACACATGGCCAGGCCCCTAATATCAGAAAAGCTCCAACAGGATGGTCATTTCCAGAGAGGAAAACCTGACACCTCTCTGACCAAGCAGTGTTTTCTCTCCTTATGTTGCTTCTTTTCTGTCACCTGTATGAATGAGCCCCACGTCACAGGCTTCAGAGAACCCATTTTCTCCGTCTCCCTTTATCTTCCCAACCCTCCTTCCTGCGTGGCTTTCCCAAGTCTCCTTGGTCCATACCTTCCCTGGAGGGTTCCACTTCCTTGTCTCAGCTGTGAATTTGGGTCCTCAATCAGTCAGTTGTCCCCATGAAGTACTTTAGGTCCTAAATGACTCAGGAGGGAATGAAGACCTATGGCCCCCCTTAGGCCATCTTACAGGGGAAATCCCCAAAAGATAAACAAACGTTCCTTTATTAAAATAGAACACCTCTTCTAACAAAATGATAGAAATAGTCTCGTTTCCTTCATGCATCTCTCCATCTCCTCCCCCCAACACCAGTTTACCAAGGACCCTCTCTGTCTTCCTACTCTGATGTGGGTCAGGACTGAGGATGAGCGGTAAGGAGGAAGAACCCCCATCGCGTATGTGGAGAATAGTTTCCTGACACGAGCTCATGCCAGTCCCGCTGAGGCAGAGAAGCCTGTGTGCCGCCCTGATGTCTTGCCCCATACCCTAATCTGGCATAATCCTAAATGGCAGAGGCAATATGGCCGTCACACTTTGGCCTCGCCATACCTCAACCGTTGTCCTAGCTCCAATTGTCTGAGGTGACCACAGACCATTTTTTTTTTAAATGGTGATTTTTGACAATTAGCAAGGTCATCATGAAGATGGAATAATTAATATACATGGGGTACCCAGCCCAGTGCCTGGCACATAGGAACTACCAGATCCACGGTGGGTGCAATGATCATTCTGCTCTGAGCAGTATCGTTTGGCAGGACATCCACTGAGAGATGTTCCCCTTGCCAGTATTTGAATTAAGGTATGGAAAGCCCTTGGAGTAGTGTCGACCAACTGGTGAGAACGATATGCCTGTCCTTTGTGATGGAGGAGCTGGTGATTTAACTGGGCTTGTTCTCTGAACATTACATGGGCTTGGCGTGGTCTGTGCATTCCTTTATAGTCTTTTCCTCCCAAGCTGAGAGGGCGTTCTTTGACAGAAGCAGCGACTGCACCAAGGACAAGGGACAGAGTTGCCATTCAGTGATTGGACCTCACCCTCAAAACCACCCACAGCACTTTTCTCTGAGGTCGATCAAAATGAGACGTGAGCTCATGGAACCACAAAGGTATGGGAGAGAAGAAATGTGCAAAGGACTTCTCTCTCTCTGGAATGTTTCTTCCTCCCTGGAATACTGGTTTTATTGGAGAATCCACTTTCCACTCTTATTTAGAAAGTTAGTTCTTTCTCGACTCCCAGGTTGAGCTTGTGAATAGGCACTTGTGACTATACATGCCACCCGTTTAAGCCCCTCTGCCTTGGGGTCTCTCCTTTTCTCCTTTGTAGCTGTCTGTGAAGTTCCAACATGAAGAAATATTTCTTTTGCTTTACGGTGATGACTAAAACTTGGGATGTGAGTTTGAATCCAGGCATCACCTTTTATTAGCTGTGTGACCTGAAGACACTCTCTGAGTCCCTCTGTGCCTCCTCAACAGTAAAATCAGACGGTTGCCAGTATCAGACGAGATAACCCGAATGAATCTGTGTCCAACGCAGGACATGGTGAATGCTCACTGTGGTACCTATTTTTGGTCACTTGATTTTTAAGCCATATCTTAGTCTTTGGTTAAAGTGTAAATGTGCCTATGTTAAGCTCTTAGCTCCGGTTTCTCAGGGCAGAAGCTGTGATATTTTGGAACTGACAGTTCTACGCACTGCAGTCCATTTAGCATCTTTGGGCATCACCTGCCAAATACCAGTATCCACACGCAACCCAGTCCCTGTGAAAACCAAAAAATGAAAATTAAAAAAAATAAATAAATCCTTATTGCATTTCCAGACACCACTGGGAGCTAAGCACCCTTGTTTGAGAACCACACTAATTACGCTTCTGCACCATTTATCAGGTGGATCTTGAATGCGAGAAAGACATAGAGGCAAGGAGTGGCTGGGAAGAGGTCAGAGTGGCCAGTGTGTGGCGGAGAAAAGAGGAGTGAGAGAGGGGAGCGGTCCAGACAAGTATCACCACCACCACCCCTACTCCTTCCCCATACACACACGCTTTCTTTCCTCCCCTTTGAAATAATAGGGGAATTATTATTCCCCTAATAGGGGAAAAGAGCTTGCTGGTAGATAACTTAAAAATACTGTTAAATCATGTATGGGGTGGTCGTACAGCTTTTGGAAACTTCCAGATGTTTTTCACCATAACGCCTCATTTTCTTGGGGAGCACTTTAGGTCCCAAAGCAAAACAGCAACAGCCCTTCCAGACTGAGAGAGGCTTAAAAGACATAGTGACTGCAGACACCCGCCAGGATCTGGGAGGAAGAAAGGAAGTGTAGGTCACCGCACTGCACCGCTGCTTCCTGCCATCAGCAATCCTACCACCCCTCACCCCCAACCCCCTCCCAGTTCCACTGATCCCACCCCTGTCCCAGTCCTCTGAGAGCCCCCTCAGGGCCAGGCACCTCTGTCTCTGCTGTTGACATGGGAGTGGTAGAGCCCGGCTGGAGGCCTTGCTCGCCCTCCCCACCCTACCAAATTCAAGTCCTGAACCTAATACACGAAAGGAAAGGAAATCTAAGTGTGAATGCCTTTCAAGCACATTTCAGATTACATACACTCTTCCCTCAGTCCCTGTTTGCAATCCCATGAACAGGCAGCCTGCTCAGTAAAACTAACTCTTAGGAATTCTGTGGTTTTGTTCCATCGATCAGGACGGATGCTCCCTCATTCCTCTTGAAAATAGTACATTCACAATAAAGTACGGAGGAAAGGGGTTTGTAGTGCCTTCTAACTGTGAGAAACCAGAAATCACTTTAATATTGCAATTTCCCTTCCTCATCATCATATATAAAGGGCTCTTAATTTAAATCAAGTTGTGTGTGGCACACAGCCCAGCAGGGTTCTGTGTTCAACGGTCCTGTTGGAAATGTGCCTCACTTGGGTTGATAAGCCATCATCCACTCTTAAAATTCAGTGCAGATTAATAACAGAGGCCTTTTTTTTTTTTTTCCCCCTGCTGGGTTCAGAACTCACTGAGGGTTGGATAAGACTAAGACAGAGGAGATGAGTCATGCCAGGCTTTGCGGAAGCCCAGAATGTGGCTGAGCCGAGCACAGCAAGCGCTTCCCAAGGCTGAAATCCAGAGCTGAGCAGTGGGACTCCCCTGCCTGCCTGCATACTGACCCCCAGGAACAGGGTCTCCTGCGCTGGCCTCAGCACATAGCAGAGAGCAGGCAGGGATGGTCCAGAGAGCAAAGTGGATTGGGTGAGCTGAGCACCTCAGTTCTTTTCCCCTAAGCTGTCACTCTGCTTCCACTGGAGAGGAGTAAGAAAGCAGCCACAGACAGAGGTCCCAAGTGGTTTGCTCATGGAGCTTCATCCCTAAGGAAGGAAGGATGGAGACTGGTGTGGTATCCAGTCTAATATAGCAGGCGAACAGAAAAAAGAGGATAAAGCCCAAGCAATTCATTTCAGTTCAACTGTAGTGGCTTAGCTTGCTTCTGAACAGAGAAAACTTGTGTGACCCAGGACTTATCAATTGCCACATAACAGACTATCCCAACATGAAGGTCTTGGAACATCAACAATCTTTTTTTTTTTTTTTTGCTCACAAATCTATTTAGGGCTCAGGGGGACAGCTCATCTCTGCTCCATGCAACATGGCTTGGGACTTTCAAGATGGTTTCCTCACATGGTTGGCACGTCAGTGTGTGCTGGCTGAAAGCTCAGACAGGCTGTAGGTGCAGGACTCTGGTTCCTCCTCGTGTGAGCCTCTTCATGGGCTGCTTGCACTTCCTTATAACATGGATGCAAGGTTTTAGAATGAGCCTCCTGACAGAATAAGGTAGAAGTGCGTGTGTTTTTGCAACTTAACTCAGAATTCACACTAGTTACTTCTGCCACAGCATGTTAGTCGAGGCAGTCGGAAAGGCCTCTCCAGATTTGAGGGGCGGGAACACAGTGGAAACAGTCCTCAATGAAGAATTGGCAAAGTTACTGAGGAGTAATGTTACGACCGTCGTTGTGAAACACAGTCTACTAAGACCCAAACGTGCCTATTGAGAATTCACCTTCAGTATGAGAGATAATAAAATTAGAGCCAAAAGGAAACATAGAAAAGTTTCTTCCAGAGTCCCAAGCTGTGGTAATAGATGTAAGTCAAATCATTTTATAATATATACCCCTTTCTTTTCATAATTGATTAGTGTTATCTTTTGAGAAGAGTCATTGTCAAGGAAACCATGCCTCGAATAACTACCAATTGGCCGAAAGAAAAAGATGTAAGATGTTCCTCTTCAGCTAGAGAACAAATGTCCACTAAAATATAAGTTTTGTGCCTTATGGATGTATTAAAAGTATAAGTTAGGGGCGCCTAGGTAGCTTAGTGGGTTAAAGCCTCTGCCTTCAGCTCAGGTCATGATCTCGGGGTCCTGGGATCGAGCCCCGCATCAGGCTCTCTGCTCTGTGGGGAACCTGCTTCCCTTCCTCTCTCTCTGCCTGCCTCTCTGCCTACTTGTCATCTCTGTCTGTCAAATAAATAAATAAAATCTTCAAAAAAAAAAATAAAAGTACAAGTTAAACCCAGCTCCCTTTTGGGAGTGTCTCTTGTCAAAGATGACCCCATGGGAGTCAGGACGGGCAGCGCCCAAGAGTGATCATGATCACATTCATGGAGGTCTGATGGGCCCGAGTTTGAATCCACTCTCTGCCATTTACTTCCTCTGTGATTCAGTTTCCTCTTGCATCAACTAGAAAGGATGCCACCCACAGCCCAGAGCTGTGATCATCATTAAATATCCAATTGACGGGAAGTACTTCGAGCTGTGTCTGGCATTTAGTAAGAGTGTGGGAATTAGTCCTTGTGAAGTTTAAAGCAGATGGCGAGTTTCCACGACACGTCCTGTGTCCTCACACTGCCAGCACACTGACAATAGGGTAAATATGTGTTCTTTCTTGGTTTTCAGCCTCACTGAAAATCCAAAACTTACACATGTTAAACACCAGGAGAAAAATTCACGTGTGAGTAGGTACTGGACATTGGATGAGTAAAACAAGTAAACGGCCAAGGTTGGTGCCTTTCATAAATCAGTACTGTATTTATTGAGCATTTACTTGTGCGTCAACGTGCAGCCATCACCAAAACCACCATTTCAGCAGCTTGGAATATGAAACGCCACTAGATTGAAATAACTAATGTATAATGTAAAAGGTGATATAATTAGGCATTATAACAAGTGATTCAGAAAAAGAAAGAGATCTCGTTTAAAATCCACTTCAGATTTGGTCCCTTCTCATGGGAACACAAACGTGGAAAAGGTGGGGAGAGAGGAAAAAGGAGAGGAACTTACCAAAGGTGGGGGGTGGGCAGTAGTGAAGAGAGCGAGGGTCATTCCATCGTGAGGGTTGGAGTTTATGACGTTCCCCTGTCCATTTGAACTGGAGGACTTGGCATGTCACCATCCACCCCTTCTTGCTGTTCACAGCAGCGACTCGACTGAGCAGAAGCTCTGTGGCATTAATTCCCCTGCTTAATTCTTTAACTGTTCTGTGGCGTGACTAGATGAGTTCATCATATTGAAAACAGGAAATTATTTGGGGCAACTGTAGCACTGACCACCACATCGCCTTAAATAATCAAGACGTGCATCTCAGGATGGCTTTTTTAAGAATCTGACAAATATTTCTTTATTTCGTAGCATCCATGTGGTTGTTATTCCCATTTTTCTGATGAGGAAAACTGAGTCCTAGAATGTTCTCTGTCTCTCAACATCGCATTGCTAGTATGCGTAAGGTGATGTTCCCAAGTGTTTTAGGAAGTTTATTCTGACAGGGAAGCTTAGTTCCTAAGGTGGGAATGCCAGCTGAGATTCCCCAGAGTGAGAGAGAATGGGGGCATTACAAGCAGGTGGTAGTGAGGGAGACTCTGGAGAAATATTTCAAAGTGGTACTGAATAATGCTCAGGGACAGTTTGACTACCATGGGTGAAAGGCAGAGAAGCTTCTAGGATGACCAAGTCTGTGGATGGCACTTAGAGGATGAAACCTCTCAGAGAAATGTGATAGCTGGAAAGGAAACATAGATGGGCAGGGAACATTACTAATTCTACTTTGACTGTGTGAGTTGGGAGAAGAGTGAGAGATGTTTGGAGAGATGTCCATAGAAGGCCAAATGCAGGTGCGAGTTCAGGCTGAGGACATAGCATCTCATAGAGACAGACACTGAGAACTCATGATGCTCCAGAGAGACACTCTGCAGGGAAGAATGGCAGCCATGGGAGGGCTAAAGTAAACCCTCGCCTCATGCCTGCTCAGCTCTTTGGTCTTTTGAAAGCCTCTGGGATGGGGTTTCCTTGGTCTTTTGAAAGCCTCTGGGATGGGGTTCCGTCTCCTGGAGCTGCAGCTCACGTGAGGACCTGCCCAAGGACCTCTGGGATGGGGGTCCGTCTCCTGGAGCTGCAGCTCACGTGAGGACCTGCCCAAGGAGACACTCCGGGGACAAGGGTTTCCCTTGTCTTCCATCTCAAGAGTTCTCTGATCAAGAATCTGAACCATCTCGGCCCTGCTGTCAGGTTCATTAATACAGCTTTGTAACATCTCCCTGCCCTTACCTCGTCTCATTATGTTGATTTTTGAGAGACACTGCGCATAATCACGCTGATTATTTTGAGAGAACTCAAGAAGGGGCCAACTTCTGCCCCACAAGCCAAAGGTGGCAGGATGATGAGGAACCTCTGGGGGTACTCAGACCAGCAGTCACCCTTCACTCGTCGCCTTGCCCCCCAACCCCCTGCTCAGAACAGGGATGTGCCCTTCTCCCTCCTGAGAGCAGGAGGCAGCCCTCCACTTCCTCCAGTCTTGCAGGAATCAGGACATGGAGGAGGGTTTGAATATAGACGTGAGGATTGGGAGTGTGATGGGTGACCCTCTGCTTGTCCTTCCAAAGAAATGCTCTACTGGCCATGCTCTGTGTGGTGTGGCAGCCCTAGCCCACCCAGAGTGGACACGGCCCCAGGGACTCCTTGTCCCCTGCCAAGCCCAGTTGGTCACCCTGCAGGGAGACAGCATTGACGTCAGCCCTCATGGTAGAGGAATTAGCTGAAGCCCAAAGGGAAAGAGAGGCCAAAAAAAGAAAAATTCAATCCAGCCACACCAAAGCGTTTTCTTTTTAGTCTGTGGGGCTCTTAGCAGCTGTTAAGCTTTGCTGGATTTTGATAGTAAGAAAGTTTCCAAAAATAGAACAGTGAAATGTCAGAGTTAATGGGATCACAGCAATAAAGCATCTGTACTACCAAGCAGCCTGACTTTGTTAGCTCGACGGGCTCGACGACATGAGGGTTGCCCAGCATGGAGCAGTGCTCTGGGCTTTCCTGTCCCATCCTGAGTGCCCCCCACCCAACACCCACACACCTGCCTGAGAGGAGAGCGCTCGGGCTTGAATTGGTAAACACATTGCAACTCGAGGTATCTTTAAGGCAGTGTTCTTTATCAAAGCCAGGGCAAACAAATGGCTTAACTAAAAGGCTAGCTTCATTATGTATATTTTACTGCAATAGAAACATAAATATAAGTATATATATATACACACACGTGTGTGTGTGTGTGTGTGTGTATATATATATATATGTATATACATATATATATATATACATACATATATCAAGGTAGCAGCTAGCTGCTTGCAGACACATGAGGAAAGAGGCAGGTCAGCCCCCTGGTGGGGTCCCTGCCACCCACCCCCCAGCCCCACTGTCTGCTCACTCGATGGATGATGGCAGCTTCTCTGCTGTGGACCAGAGACTGGCGCCGCCTCACCCTGCATGGCGACCAGGCACAGGACTCCCCCAGCCACTCCGGTTTCCTCAAGGGGTGCTTCCTCTCTAAACCCGGAAACCTTCCAAGAAATCCTGTAGGCGACAAGAATGACCTCGCCGTGTGTGGACTCCTCTCTTTCTCCATCTCTTGTGGGAGGACGTCCCTCCTTCAGCATCGCAAAGCAATCCCGAAGGAAAGAGAGCGTTTTGGAAACTGTGAGCAAACTCATCATTGTTTGCTGTGGCACTTCGAGGGGCTTGTTGCCGTCCCAGAAACAGATGAGAAAGGAGACACCAATGAAAACCCGCTGCTGGTGCTGATACAGAGGAGCCCCGGCTGCTTTTCCCCGGGCGTCCTCCGCGTCCCTGAGCTTGACGTCCCTTGACCTGCGCCGATGGCCATTTCCCATGAGAAATTGACGAGGCAGAATGGAGGAAGTGGGGAGGCACGTTAAGTGCAGGCCAGTGCCCTGGGTGACCGCAGCCTCCTGCAGGCCACATGGACCCCTGTAACACCGGCCACGCTGAAGCACAGGGAAGCGCATGGTGGGGCGGGGGAGGGGTGCTGGGTACCAAAGGTGATGTTACCCAGTCAGAATTCCCTGGGTTGCATCCTCATCCCAATACCCTCCTTTTTTTTTTTTTTTAATTGATTGATTGATTGGGAGGAGGAGCAGCGAGAGAGGGAGAGAGAGAACTGTAAGCAGGCTCCCTGCCCAGTGCAGAGTCCAATACGGGGCTAGATCTCATCACCCTGACCTCATGACCTGAGCCGAAATCCAGAATAGGACCTTCCACCTACTGAGACATGCAGGCGCACCCCCAGGAAATCCTGATTTCAACAAGCAGGACCACTAAGGGGTCAGGAGTTTGAGAAGCAAGGCTCAATGATGCCGCCCACCAGGTCTCTGCCAGTCCTAGGGCCCAGCAGCGCCTTTTGTGCAAGAGCTCGTTTCCCTGTAGGTTCCGCTCCTGGGCCATAGCTGAAGCTGTGCTTTTCCCGAGAGATTTTGGTAAACATGACAACTGCTTTAAAGGAGAACGGAAGGCAACTGAATGAGCTGTCTGGCTGCTAGGCCCACCAGAGCTGTGGGCACAGGCCTTAGAAAGGACTTCAGAGGGGATCCGGGGCACTGAGGTGAGCGCTGGCTGTGTCTGCTCTCCAGAGGGGAAGCAGACGGGAGCCCGAAGGACTCAGGCAGGTTTCTAAGTTCTGTCCAGGTTCTGCTCCATGTCCCCTGCTTTTGTCACTGTCCTCTCCTGAACCCAGACTGGTCCACGTTTGCCAGAGGTTTCATACTTGCTGCCACGATTCTCTCTAACTACAAGTTCACCAAATCTAGACTTTAAATTACAGGGTCCTTATGAGCCTTATTTCTATGGCTCTGACTAGTTCTGTCCCTCTTGGCTACTGCCAATAAGCAGTGAAATCCCAGAGCTGAAACCCTCCATTTTTGTGACCTATCCCTTGCCATCACCCAGGAAAGCATTTGCTCTATACAACAGATGTCAAAGGTGGTCCAACAAATGCTTCTCTTTTAACAGAAGGAAAACAGTCTTAGTGGTCCATGGCTAGATTAGTTTGCTAGGCCTGCCACAAAACCAAGTACCACAAACTGAGGAGATTAAAGAACAAAAATTAAAAAAAAAAATTTTTTTTAGGGATGCCTGCGTGGCTCAGTCAGTTAAGCCTTTGGCTCAGGTCATGATCTCAAGGTCCTGGGATCCAGTCCCACATCTGGCTCTCTGCTCAGCTGGGAGTCGGCTTCTCCCTCTGCCTCTGCTGCTACCCTGGCTGGTGCGCTCACGCTCACTTGCTATCTCTCTCTCTCTCTGTCAAATAAATAAATAAAATCTTAAAAAAAAAAAAAAAAAGTTACAAAGCTTCACAGAAAAGGAAATCATTCCAGATAGTCGCGGACTTTAGCTTTTAGTATGTGCAAGGCTGTCTGACTTTAATCTTAGGGAGATCAGGGAGGTGTTTTTTGTTTTTCTTATGTTTACGTTTGGAAGGTTCCTTCTTGATTTTGTTTGTTTGTTTTTTAACAAAGCAGACTTAACCATGCATGCTCAGGGTGGAAATACAGCCCATGCTTTGAGGTTGCGCCAGGTCATTTTGGCCTTGGTAAATGTTAAAGCATAGCTTCCCTGGGAGGCCAGGAACAGGTCCACAAACATTCAAGTTGAAAATGCTCTTTATCAGTAGGTACGAGGATGTGGCTGTCGTGACTGGTAAGAGATTGTGCGGGGTCTTCTGTCCTGGTCTAAGAAACAAGGTCTTGATCTAGTGAGATCTGGAAAGCCACTGACCAGGAGGATGTCCGGGAGACACTGCTTTTAGATTTTCCGTATTCGTGAAAGATGGGGAATGAAAGGTGGGATGTCAGGAGAAGGTTAAGATGAGTGTGTCAACAGTTAACTTGACAAGTTAATAGCATGCAGATGGGGACCCCTGGGTGGCTCAGCTGGTTAAGTGCCTGCCTTCGGCTCAGGCCATGATCCGAAGGTGCTGGAACTGAGTCTGCATGGGGCTCCCAGCTCAGCAGGGCTTCCGCTTCTTCCTCGCCCTCTGCCTGCAGCTCTACCTGCTTGTGCTATTTCTCTGTCAAATAAGTAAATAAAATCTTTAAAAGCATGCAGATGGAGAATGCCCCCTCCTCCTGCCCCATTACTTGGAGGTCTTCACTTTTCTTTTAGACCTAAGCCAGTTGTCACCTCCACCGGGAAGCCTTTCAGTGTCTCCTTCTCCTTAAAATTTGGTGCCACAGTCCTTGACATATATATAGCCATGCTAGCACTTACCATGGTATTTTGTGATACTTCTTGTTTCCACACTCGGCCACAGGGCTGTGCTCTTGCGATAGACACAAGGATCTTCTGTTGCACCCATAGCCTTTTCCCGGCAATAGGCCAGACCGTGGGGAATGCTCAGTAAATACCTCCTAAAGGGGAACAAAAGCAGGAAGCCAGCCAGCTAGCAGCCATTTGGCCATTAAGATGAGCCAGTCAAGAAGGACAGAGTTTTGGAACTTGAAGGGACCTTGACAGCCCTCTAACCCCGTCACCCAGCAGCCACCGCAAATCCAAGACCAGTGATGATCCTGCCTTAATCCATCCTGGGGCAGCTCTTTCTATAAAAGGGTGGCTGGAGGAGACTTCAGAGACTGCCCTGTCGACAAGGTGAAGAAGTGAAGCTGTTGGTTGGCCCAGGGTCACTCAGCAATTAGCAATGAAGATGGGAAACAGAAGAGAAACAGAGAGCGAGCTGTCAGAGCCGCCCCGTCATCACCACAATCCTGAGGACTGTAGTCATGACCATGTGGAAGTTTACCGTTAGGGATGCTGACTGAGGCTGCAGGAGGGTGAGTGGCCCGTGCGGGCTTGTCAGGCTGATAGATGGTACAGTGCAGCACAGATAGATGATCATGCAGCGTAGTGCAGATAGATACAGTAAGCGAGCAATCTCACTCCATTTAGCAATGGCCTGTGCCATTTCTGGATCCTGGATAAGATCTGGGCTTCCCGAAACACTGTGCAATGTCCTTCCTTCCAGAACAAACATTGCCAGAGAATCTGCTTTGAGCTCCCTTCCCCTTTATCACCCTCCCTTTTCTTGCCTTTCAGGAGAGAAATATGAGCTCCATGCAGGAACTGAGTCTACCCCAAGTGTCGTCGTGCACGTGTGCGACAGCGACATAGAAGAAGAAGAGGATCCAAAGACTTCCCCAAAGCCAAAAATCATCCAGACCCGGCGTCCTGGTCTGCCGCCCTCCGTGTCCAACTGAGCTCACCGCTCCACCTCAACGATAATATCTGTCTCCTCTTTATCATGCTTTTTTTTTTTCCCCTCTGTTGTTTGTTTGTCGAAAAAAAAAATAATTGCCTTTCAATCCCTGGGTGTTTGGTTGTTTGAGATTCCTTCCTTGTAATCAAGCCTCTCGGACAAAAGGGCTAGGAAAAGGTGATATGTTTCCTGATCATATCATGTCCATTGAGTAATAATCCATTATTTAGAAGGTTCTAGAAAAAAAAAAAAAGGTAGTATTTTCTTATTAAAATATCAGCACCACCTATATCTTCATTCTCTCATGTTGATCCAAGCCAGAGACATCAGTGACAAATAGCACCCGTGTTGTTTGTGATCTGTTTCAGTCCCAGTCCTGATGTGTGTACGTTGTTTCTTCCTGGCCACTTAAGTAGGACCATAAGTAAACTTGACTTTGACTGCATGAGATATCCCTATCTGGTCTCACTCAGTCCTCTGCATCCCGACATTCCCAGGACATGCATGATCACCAGCATTTATTTTCATGATTCGAGGATATACTCTAACTCTCAGACTGTCAGCATCCAGCCATGTCCTATCTAGACTAGAAAAATTATCAGCATCCTCCAGCTCAACAAGTCTGGGTATAGCCACTATTTTGAGTCCATCCTTCATAGCTCTGTTAAAATTCCTGGAGGCGACACTGAGCTTGGCCCCAAAGATATTCCTCCATAGATTTTGAACACCACTTCCCGTAGAGTACTTTCCCAGACTCGCGGGGGAGGCTTGTCCAGGGTGACAGAGACCGATTTCAGACAAACCTATTTATTACAAAAGTTTCATGGTGTCTGAATGATTGTTTTTTCTCTTTGTATATTTGTACAAATGTTTCAGCTGTGCTTTTAAACTCTGGATGTTTTTTATTTAGTGATTGTTCAGCCATTAGCTGCTTAAAGACATAACTATGTGCATTGCTTATGAATGCATTCATATACTAATACAGATAATCTGATAATATGACACTCTACTATGGATAATGCTGAATTTTGGAACGGCACAAAACTTCTCATGCCAATATATAAATGACTAGCCAACATCTTTGCTATCAAGAACACTCGTTTTTAAATAAAGGGAAGAGGCATGTGTCCATCATAGACAATTTGGGTGAAGCTAGATCTCCAGAACTGAATATTTGAAACAGGAAGGGAGGGTAGATCAACAAACATATACCAATCCTACTCATGCTATGGCCATGTTGCTCAAAAACATTTGTTTTCGTCACATGTGATATTTCTATTTCTGTAGCCCGAAGTGCATTACCGAAGATACACCTCTAAAACCATTACCTTCTGCTCTTTGTACAAGGCCTCACACCCGCCCCTGTACATTAATGAATTACTTTAGATGCAAATGCCAGTTACAAGGGAGTGGGGAAATACTTTCATTACCCAAGCCTCAGAAAAACACGCGAGAACAATAACACAGCCATCTTATGGAAGGATTGTTGTGGTTTTTGACTAAGGTGTACAGTTAGTTTCGGCAGAAACTTAAAACAGACTGATCACTCAGAAAATCAAGTCCGTTCTACTGTGAATATAGCAATATCATACTGGACACAGTACAGGTGAAACTGAGGATAGCGTTGCTTGTAAAACCCTGAGTTTCCATAAGAAAAAAAAAATTCAGGCTCCTTTTAAAAATAAAATCTGAGGAGTGTATAGTAAGCAAATGCTTTGTCCTTTGCTGTGGGGGTTTTTTGGTGTTTCATCAACAAATGGAAGAGTAGACTTCAAAGTGGAGGAATGCTGCCCTCTAGTGGAAGAAATGTTTTTCTGAGCTTTTGAGACCCGGCGGAGAACTGCAGCTGTCAGCCATTTTGTGCTGAGCCTCTTCAGTTTTCTGCGGGGGTCGTTTGACTTCCTAAGCTACTCAGTTTAAGAACGCAGGTTTTAAGGAAATCTGGATGAGAAAAAATATATATACATATATTTGGAAATTATTTTTTAAGTGTTTTAAAGCAGATCCCATCAGTCACTTCCAGCCAAATTTAGCAAAGGTTAAAATGACCATCCTGTGTAGTCACAAAATCAAAACACAGTGAAGTGGACGACCTAAGGAGTTAGTCTCGGGGACATTTATTGCGAAGTTTCCATGTGACTCTGTCTCAGGTCAAGTAATTCTTTCATTAGGTTGGGTTTGGGAAGAGGGAAAGAGGAACTTCTCCCAGGGGAGCTGTAAGAAACCGGAAGGAGTCCTTGAAGGGTTTCAGGGGAGCCTCCTGCACTGTGAAAGTCAAAATTGCCTCAACATTTCCATGACGCACCTTATGCAAACCTCTTTAGCGCTATTTTCAGTTTGAAAAGTCTGACTATGGAGGGGGAGGGGGAGATTTCCACCAACCAAATCATTTGTGCACGTGTATAGCTCAAAGAGCTTAGACTTCAAATATACCTGGTGAATGACTCTTTGTCCATGGAGTATAATTTCTGTGTTGTCTGTCTGAGCTGACTCCTTTTCAAGTGGTAGTTGTGGAAGAATGCAATTCAGCCTCTCATCTTTGTAAAAAGTTACCAACACATGGGATTAACTTAGCTGAGCAGAGTGGGAGGCTGGTTGGCAGTCACACTGAAGGAACGGGAATTTGAGCAAGGCCTGGAGGGATGGGTTGGGCTCTCATAAGGAGAACTATTTTATCGTCATGTGTCAACCATCTTGGTCCAAGAGGCCATTTCAAAATAAAGATTTTATTTATTTATTTGACCAGAGATCACAAGTAGGCAGAGAGGAAGGCTGAGAGAGATAGAGAGAGAGAGAGAGAGAGAAAGAGAAAGAGAGAGGGAAGCAGGCTTCCTGCTGAGCAGAGAGGCCAGTGATGCGGGGCTCGATCCCAGGACCCTGAGATCATGACCTAAGCCAAAGGCAGAGGCTTAGCCCATTGAGCCACCCAGGTACCTCTCAGATGTACAGAGGACCCTCTTTAAACATCGCTCCCACACGGTTCTTCAGTTTAAAACACCGTAAGAAACCCAAAGTAGGAAAAATTTTATTACGGAGAACACAAAAAGCACTATTATAAAATAAAAGATGGACACATCGTATTTCACAAAGAGCATCTGTTCATCCAATTATACCATTAGGAGAGTGAAAGGGAAAGTCTCAGACTGGGGAAGATACTTGCAACACATATAGTTCTTAAATAACTCCTGTCCAAAACACAAGACGAACTCCTACAGATCAGTAAGAAAAAGACAGACAATCCATCTTTTAAAACTGGCCAAAATGCTTAAAAGGGACTCCACACACACAGGCAATTCACACATACATACACCCGTGCCTGATATACCCATGTGGCCCATAAACATTTAAAGAAAGTATTCAGCGTCATGTTGCATCAGAGAAGTACAAATCAGGACCTCAACAAGGTATATCACAGCCCTATAGGAAGGAGCAACACTGAGTGTGGGGGAGTACTGAAGTGCCGGTGACAATAGGGACCAAGACAGAATAAACTTACAAAGGTCAAACACATGCCTATCTGGAGACAGTTCCTCTCCAGGACACAACAAGCAGATAGGAGTTCTCATAACCAACAAAATACCTGTACTGCCATGTCCCCAAGAGCACTGCTTAGAACAGCCATTAACCAGATACAACCCAAGGATCCTCCCATTCTACAATGAGTAAATAAACCAGTACCTCCACACCAAGGAATATCACAAAGCCATTCCCAGGACATATCACAACATGGGCGGATCTCAAGATCATACTTTTGGAACAAAGAAAGACAGACGTGAAAGAATACGTACGGTATAACCCCACTTACGATGTTAAGACACAGTCCAAAGTGACCCATATTGATAGAAATTATAATAGTGTGTACCTTTTGGAAGACATTGACTGAGAAGGGACACCGGCCAGCCTCCCCATGAGGGAAGCTATAAACAAACATCCCACCTAGATTCCTGTGGGTAGATACCTATGTAAAAGTCCTTTAAAATGTGCACAATATAATGCATGTAAAATATCCCTCAAGTGAAGCAAAAAACACCAAAAAAGTGAAGAGAACAGGAGGAAGGAGCCATTAGTGGCAAAAAGGGTTTGGAATGTCCCCAGCCTTAAAAACACATCTCAGCCGTCCTATGTCTCTGAAATACTTCTGCATATACAGAGCCTTCCCTTGAAATAATCTATAAGTATTTTGTAAAATAGGAAGCATAGGACTTAAGGCTGGGGGAGGGGACAAATATTTCCCGAAGAACTACTATGCACCTGACACTGGGAACAGTGGTAAGCACATCCCTGCCATTTCAGAGAGGACGGCCTAGTGTGGGAAAGAGATAATAAACAAAGAAATAAGCAAATAAATCACAAGTTCTGGGAGGCATGAGCAGTTAGAAAAAGCAAGAGCACACTATGAGGACTAAGAACATAGGTGGAAGATGGTGGTCAGGGACGGCCTTTGACCTGGAAGCCACAATGTGCCACAGAAGGGCTAGAAGAACATTCTAGGTAGCAGGGGTGGAGGCCACGGATTTGGAAAGTCCTAGTGTTGGAGGGACCTGAGGGGGGGTATCAGCATGGTGGACTACAGAGAATGGGCTTGAGCATGTCCCAAATGAGGTGGGGAAAGGGAGCAGGGCCTGGGCTCTTTGGAACTTGGCAGGCCTAGGCAGTGGGCTTGGGATTCATTTTAAGCACAAGAGAAGGGTTTTCAGTTGGGAAACATGTGACTCAATCCAGCTTGTGGGTCATTCTGCTTTGAGAGACTCTTCCTAAGACAAAGCAACAACCCTAAATGTCCAGATACTCTAGTGTGAGGACTAGACCCCCAGGGTCCTCTTCAGGCTGCAAAAGATGGCTTTGAAGAGCTGTGTTCTGATCGGCCAAGGGAATTCTCAGCAGCCAGCCTCAATATGCAGTATCTTCCGCGGTTCTAGAAAAGTGTGGGGGGTTTTTTGTTTTTGTTTTTCCTACCTCTGCCCAGATCATTTAGAAGTCCGTGGCGCAGGAAAGGGGGGACAGAGCAAGTGATAAAGAATGATCAGTCGGTGCTTCAGGAAAACATTCATTCTGCTGCTGGTACAGAGAGTGCCGCCAGGAGCCACCATGCTGAGCATCACTGAACACTTGGCAGGCCTCCCCCTCAAATGTACGTAATCTGAGAAAGGGGAACATTTCAAGCAAAAGTTTCCTGTCAAAGTCATCCATCTGCTCCTTTCAAAGACAGTCTGGGGATATGTTATTGGAGCTGATTCAAGAGCTTTTTAGGTTTCTCAAAAGAAGTCATAGCCAAGGTTAACTGTGTGTGTGTGTGTGTGTGTGTGTGTGTGTGTGTACCCAAGAGCATTGATTTGATGTAAGTTGGAAAGAGAAAACCCAGAAAGGGCTGAATGGCTGAAACACTCTGTTTCACTCCCCAGAAGTCTGTTTCACAGCGTGCTGACAATTTGCATGACAATTCTTTTCTCCTCTCACCCCATGACGACTCTAGGGCTGGGCAGGAGCATGGGACCTCCTTCCTCGGTTGTGATCATTAGTGAAATCATTATCATTTCCCAAACAGACTTTGCATTTGCCTCCGGGCTCCTTTTCTCCTTGAAGCAAAGTGGTAGCTGTTTTTGTTTGTTTGTTTGTTTGTTTTTTAAGATTTTATTTAGTTATTTATTTATCACAATTAGGCAGCGAAGCAGGCAGAGAGAGAGAGAGGAAGGGAAGCAGGCTTCCCACTGAGCAGAGAGCCCGACGTGGGGCTCAATCCCAGGATCCTGGGATCATGACCTGAGCTGAAGGCAGAGGCTTTAACCCACTGAGCCACCCAGGCGCTCCGGTTGTAGCTGTTTTTATGAAGCTGCCAAACTCAGCACAGGACAGTCCACGGGATGCGCCACGCTAGGGGGTGCTGTGCTGTGAGTCCCAGCTCTGCCTGCAGAGTGGAGTCACTAGGGCCCCTGGATACTGGGGTGTTGGTGGCTCACAGCCCTCCCCTGCCTGTCCCCTGCAGGGACAACCTGCATGCATTGACAGTCCTGCGGGAGAGGGAAAGCCCCATCCTAGGGCTCCAGAGGCCACCCCAGCTCCAGATACTCCTGTGGGCTCCCCAGAAGTCTGTGCATCTCAGTTCAGCTCCACCCTCTGTCTAAAGGCACGTGTTCTCTTCACCACTGGTGTGGCCACTGTGGCTTTCCAGCAAACATCCTCTGTGCCCTTCCCCTCTCAGAGTCCATGTCCCAGAGAAACAAGTCTAGCCCAACCTCCGTAGCCTTCTCTCCCTCGCATCGAGCTCTCTAGAATTGTACCGCCTTTCGCTAGCCGTACCATTGCCCCCACATGCCTAACAGGGATCAGTCATAAGTCATACCAGGGTTGGTCACTTTCCAAAAACTGCCCAGGAAAATTTCCCTCCCTGCTGTCTTTCTGTCCTTCCGCTGAGCTCAGGCAGCAGGGACTGGAAGCACAAGTCCCAGGGTCAAAAGGGGGGGGCTTCTCCCACTCACCCCCACCGCGTCAGGACAGTGAATGCTCTTCAGCTGTTGTCAGACGCCCTTATGAAAAAACACAGGGGTCTGTAGCAAGGAGAGGAGGACCTGATTCTGACCCGCGTGCCTCCTACGTGAGAAGGGGATAGAGATGTGTGTATGACATTCGGTAAGTTTACTGAAGTCACTAAAGCTGTTTTCTCTCCCATAAAATGGGTATAAAACCCCACCTTGGTCATGAAGATTTAAAAAGACAACACTAATTACGTAACAATGACAAGTAGTGACTAAATTCACAGATGTTAGTGCCACAGGATCTGGGTGTAAACCCCAGCTCAGTCTTGTAGCAAAATTGTGGTCTTCTGCAGGTTTGTAAGCTAAGTCTTGGTTTGCCCAGTGTGAAGAGGGCAGGATATCAGTACCCACCTCACAGGGTGAGTGGAATTAAACAAGAAAACACACCAAGGCTGGGCACATAGGAAGTCCACGGCCAATGCTTTCTATGCATCAGTCCTCCCATGGAGCACTTGACCTTCATAGTCTCACCTGATCTTCAAGGTGGGGCTTTCATTGCTCCCATTTTTCATAAAAAATCAACAGTTTATCCAGGGCTTACTCTTCAGCAGTGCTCTTCTAAGTTTTTGCATTCTTGTGTAATTCTGTCAACGATCCTAGGAGGAAGGTCCTGATGTCCCGCTTTACATGTGAGACAACCACACCCCAGAGGTGTTCTGTTCTTCATACTCAAAGGCTGTTCCCTGCACTGCCCACATCAGCATCAGCTTCCCTGGAAGCTGGTAAGAGATGCAGAGTCTCAGCCCCGCCTGGATCTATGGAACCAGAATCTGGATTTTTAACAAGATCCTCCCTCCCATGATTCCCATTCACTTTACAGTTAAAACAGCACCCAGGTCAAGGACCAAATCAAATCCACAGCTGATCTAGGACAGTAGAGCAGACACTAACCTGCTTCAACATGTAGAGTGCTCACCAAAGAAAGTGCTCCAGGAATATAAATTCCCTTGCCCCAGTAATTACTCATTTGGTCAACCTGCCTTCTCTGGACCTAGCCACACTCCAACCTTTCCAGGGGGTGCCATGTTCTAGGCTCAGATCAAGCTTGGCCACTAGCCATTCCAATGATTTCCAGTAAATGTGCTTGTGAATAAGCTACAGTGTGATTTCCAGAGAGGAAGTTATACCCCAGGGGCACACCAGAGTTCTGGGAAACAGCCACTCCTGTTGCTGCTGGGAATAACAGGGTGGTTTCAGGCAAGCACGCCAGTGCTGCCCATATGGGGCTAGCCCAAAACGAAAGTCAACCCCACCAACCAGAGTATGTGCACCCCCTAGAAAACCACTGTCTTTATTCTTATTCTCAGACAGCACGTGAGAAATATGGGAAGAAGTATGAACCGGGACCAAGACTGATGCATTACCATTAACTAAAGTTCATAGGGAGTCAGTGTTTCCAGTTTATCCAGAGAACCTCCCGGCTAGAGGGCAAGGTCTGGCAACCTGTATTCCAGGAGCCCACAGAGAGGCCTTCCAGCCTGTGGGCTGTTTTCAGAGGAGACGCTCATCACAACCCCTGCCCCCCCGCACCACCCCCCCCCCCCCCCCCCCCCCCCCCCCCCAGCTGTACCCACTATCCATGACCCAGGTGTTTCTAGTAGACTCTCCCCAGGGAATCTGGCCTCTAGGGTGTCTAAAAAAAAAGGAGAGGTCACAACAGAGAACATCAAATTATATCACCAAAGGAAGTAGGAATCTTTACAATAGAGCCCAAAATGACCATAGTCTATCAAATGAAATCCTGTGCCTGAAACCCTGGGTAGGCAGGCTCAGTGAGGATTCTAACTGTTGGTTATTTATTACACATTTCAAGTAATCTTCCCTTTTTCTAACCCACCTGCACCCTGACTTTTAGAGGGACCTCATGCTTCCTGTGACGGAGGACCTGCCCCATGGGCTAGCCCCAGCCTGTCTCCAGAACCTGCTGGAATTTTAGTCTCTCTAGTCTGGGAAGTCAGCAGCCACGCTTTCTTTAGCTATCTAGCTTCCAAAATGTTGTTGCTCTTCTCCTTTGCTATCTCCCTCATCCTCGTGGGCTTTTTTTTTTTCCATGAAGATTTTGAAGAAAGTAAAAATGAACTCATGAGTTTAATTTACCACGTGTAGCCAGAAATTGGAGTGACTGTCTTTCATAGGCATCTTTCTGACCAGAAAACTTGGCTATCCCTTATACTGCCAAGGGCACAGACGTGTAGAATCCTCTTGATTAACGTTCTAATTCATAGTCTTCCATACCCTCTAACCTCTGTGGGATTATAGAATGTCTGAAAATGGGACAGGAGGCTCTTTTATCTGTTGGATATGTCACAATGAGAAATGTATCACCAAGTAACCTACGTGAAGCCAGAGAAGAAAGAAGCAAATGCGGGTTTTAAACCTCCCTCGGTTTCCCACAAATAGTAACAGCGCTAGACAAGTTTTCTAACAGCCTGTGCTTTTCCCAAGACCTTACATGTGATTTCCTCCAGGGCAACGACCTCCCCTCGCCAACAGAAGGGCATTATATCTTTTTCATTGTTCTGTGACAATTCCTAATATCCAAACGTACCTCCTTCTGGCCTTTTGCTGGACCATTGCGATCTGTGTGATGGCACTAACTCAAAAAGATAGCATAGGGGTGCCTGGGTGGCTCAGTGGGTTAAAGCCTCTGCCTTCGGCTCAGGTCATGATCCCAGGGTCCTGGGATCGAGCCCCGCATCGGGCTCTCTGCTCAGCAGGGAGTTTGCTTCCCCCCCCCCCTCTCTGCCTGCCTCTCTGCCTACGAATGATCTCTGTCTGCCAAATAAAGAAATGAAAATCTTTAAATAAATAAATAAGATAGTATAAAGGAAAAGAGACCAAAGACGGGTTAGCACCCAGCTCTGCCCGCTGGAGGAACAATAAGGGACACGTATTGACAACTTGGTTCCTGGTCCTGTCCTTTCCATACTCTTCCTCATTTATGCCTCATGAGAGACTACAAAGTTGATCCTTAGGATTCTTCCACTTTGCAGATGAGCAAGGCTGGATTTGCAAAGTGCTTGCCTTTAAGCTCAGATGGTCTGGGTCCGAAGCCCACAGTTTGAAACAAGACACTGGACTCCACTCCCGTGGGAGGTGTGCTTCTGATGGTACAGAGGCAGCTACGGCCACCAGCCCATACCTTCTCACTGTTCCTTCGGTTTTGTAAAGTGCCCTCACGTGCGCTGTGTTTTTTGACCTCATTGAAAGCCCACAGGAAATGAGCGGATGCCACAGGTGGATACCCTACATCAAATAGCAGAGACAGGGGCCCCTGGGTGGCTCAGTGGGTTAAAGCCTCTGCCTTCAGCTCAGGTCATGATCACACGGTCATGGGATAGAGTCCCACATCGGGCTCTCTGCTCTGCGGGGGGCCTGCTTCCTCCTCTCTGCCTGCCTCTCTGCCTGCTTGTGATCTCTCTCTCTGTCAAATAAATTTTAAAAATCTTAAAAAAAAAAAATAGTAAAGACAACTCAAAGTATGAAGCCTCTAGGGAGAATCACAGCAGAAACCAGGAGTTACCATCACTCCTGTTCTGGGATCTGCTCTACCCCTATTCTGGGTCGGCCACTGGCTCAGTGATTACCAGGAAAGCACATAGCCTTGCTTTGTGTCTAATGAATATTGGTTTTGGTCCCAGAAGGAGGAAGATTTTTCCAAGAGGGGCAGGCATGCTCAAGTAAGAAGAGCTCAGATCCTTGTTCCTTCTCCCTGTCATTCTTTCCTGCTGAAACTGGACAGTGGAAGTTGACATTGGGTCCCATGATTCATAGATCCATGAGCAGAAAGAAACATGAGGAAGGCTGGGGATCAGTATCTGATCTATTCAGGGCCCACGGGCAGCCAACCAAGTCATCAAACCTGGGGAAAATCATAACAAAATAAGTGGGACTTTGGAAAAAATGCAAAGATGTGAATTGTGAGTCATATTATTTTGAGATTAATGAGTGACGGGCAAATCTGACAGTCCAGCCAGCCTTGGGCTCTGAAGGTCTGGCTGTGACGTAATTCCACGGGGCAGTGGTCGTCCTCTCTAGCTGAAATATCAGTCAGGACAATTCTGGGTTCTGTGGCGGTCTGAGATTCCCAGGACAGCAGCAAAGATTCAAGGGACCTCACTGCAGAAGTTGGCCAAGTCTGAGAAAATCAGGTGAGATGGATCCTAAGAACATGGGGACTATCCTACCCCTTGCCAGCCTCTGGAGTTGGTTGCCCATCAGGCCTCACCAGGCCCTTCCCTCCTTTCCTTGTCCTCTTTACTCCCTTCCTGAGCCATTAAAGGTAAACATTTGAACCCACTCCCATTTGTGTATGAGAATATGGCTAAAGATGGGAGCCTATCAGCAAAGGCTCATTTTGTATTTTCTCAGCTGTCTTATAATAGAGTTTTACACTAGTGATTTTAAGGTATTTCTTGAGGTAACCTGAGCTACTTCCATCAGTCCTTAAATAGCTCTGCCATAAAGAAATCTCTACCATTAGCTAGCAGGTGTCGTCTCTTTGTGTTTTATACAGGATTGTATTCTCTTATTAGTCCAAGGGGAGGAAACCAAACTTTTCAATAGTTCAGGTATGTCTATTATAATTGTATGGTCACATAACTTCTTCCTGTGGTGACCACATCCCTCAGGAAGCACATGGCAAGGCCTTTGAGAGTAAGGATGACATCTTATCCTGCTTAGCTTGACCTAAGTCAAGACCTTAGCTTGACACCTAGTCCTGGGCTGAGCATCTATTAAGTGTTCTTTGATGGGTAAAATGGCTAAATAAATCAGATGATTTAAAATCCCAATGATATATACAAATCATAACAGAACTGAAAAAAAAAACCTTCACACAAAAATATAAGAAAACTGTCCATGAAAAAATAAAGGCCTGCCTAGTTGACCTATTCTCATAGACTTCTTTGATTGCAATCTCAATTTGATGGAAGAAAAGGAGGCCATCATCCATTCACTCAACAAATTATTTATGGAGGACTCACAATGCTCCGGGCGCTGAAATGGGCCTTTGAAAAATAGGACATCTCATTGGAAAAGACAATCCAAGTTCCCGCCCTAACTGAGCTTACGTCTATAGTGGTTAGTGGTTAGAAGGTGTTATAGATTGAATTATGTTCCCCAAAATTCGTATATTGAAGCCCTAACACCCAGTGTGACTATATTTGGAGATAGGACCTTCAGGGAGATAGTTAATATTAAATGAGTTCGTAAGTGTGGGACTCTAATCTGTTAGGACTGGTATCCTGATAACAAGAGGAAGAGACACCAGAGATCTCTCTCTGCTGAGAAAATAAATTTCTGTGTTTGAGCCATCCAACCTGTGGTATTTTGGTAGAGCAGACCAAGTAGACCAATGCAGAGATTATCGATATAATTATCAATATAAGAAGAGTGGAAAGGAGAAAGGTAAGAAAGGAAATTGCTTACAGAACAAGGATATTGAATGATTTTGATCACCAATTAAAGTTTTTGTCATTTATTTAACGAGTTAAGATCACTACTCCTTTTTACGGATTCCAGGAAGGGACAATCTACAACTTCACTCTATATTCCCCTTAAAGATCGCTTCATTTTCTCAACTCCGTCTAAAGCCTTTCACTGCATGGCTATAGTTAATGTTTATTTACCTCCTGAGGCTCATAGCCTCCTCCCAAAGCAAGTCTCGGTTTCGTTCAAATACCAACTTCCACTGCTCAGAGTCTGGCCTAGATATAGCCTATCCATCCCAGGGTTTTCTTATTTCTCCTGGGAACCAAATTCTTTGATTTTCAGTCCTGGTTTTTAATTGGCCAACTGGGTAATTTATTTCCACATATAAGCCATCTCTCTGCAGTATTTCTGAATCCCTGAGAGTCTACCTTCCCTTGGCTCTTGGAATCATGTAAGCATATACCCCAGCTAACTGCTACATGGGCCTGATCTCTTCTTACACAGCTACACTTGTGGTGTTTACATCTATATGTATTGCCACTTAATAAATTACCATAGAGTTAGTGGTTTAAACAACACAGACTTACTGTCTCCATGTTCGTGAGTCAGGGAGGCAGTCTAGCTGGAGACCTCTACTTCAGGTCTCTCACAGACTGCATCAAGTTAGTGACAGCGTTTTGCTCTCATCTGAAAGTTTGACTGGGGAAAGATCCACTTTCCAGGTCACTCAGATTCCCGGCAGAATTCCGTTCCTTACAGGCTGCTGGACTGAGGGCCTCAGGTTCCTGACAGCTGATAGCCAAGCCCACTCTCACTTCTTTGCCACGTGACCCTCTCCAACATATTCATTACTTCAGCAAAGCATGAGAGCCAAGAGGGCACATAGAGAGAATCTACTAGCAAGACAGAGATTGCAATCACCTGTGAATTAATCATGGGAATGACATCTCATCACCTTTGCCATTGTCCTATTGATCAGACACAAGTCACTAGGTTCAAACCACTCAAGGTAGTAGTGGGTTGATTACATGAAGATGTGAATAGCAGGAGAGGGGAATCAGCAGGGGCCACCTCAGAAGTGACCCACCACAGTGTTGGTGAGCAGAAAATAAGCCATGATCTCTCCAGCATCTCTACGTTTCTTCTGCATCCCTGGAAGAACAATTTACCTTCCTGTCCCTTATGAAGGGGAAGTCTAGGAAGGTGATATTGGTTTCATTGTGCTCATCAACCTCTTAGAGCTCAGAAATTCTACTTATGCTATTTCTCCTGTGCTCCCCAAACCCATTACCCTCAGCCACTTGGCTGACTGACAGGTACCACCTCTTAAATGCACCCTAGACAGAACTTACATAATGTCTGCCAAAAACTGCTCTTCCTCTCCTAGGAGACAGACAACCATATAGAAGTTTCTCAAGCCAGAAACTATAATGTTACCCTGACTCCTTCCTTCTGTCTCTCACTGCCCTCATGGAGTAAAATATTAAACAGGTACCTGGATAAAGTAGGATAAGTTATGTGGCAAGGGACCTACATGGCAACAGAAGTTCATTATTAGGTGATATTGGAACAACAAGGAGAGTCCCATGTGATTTGGGTAAATTAATTTACCTCTCTAAAGTCTAGTTTTTTTAAGTAAAAAAAAAAAAATGGATAATAATAAGAGACATATGTCAGAGTCGTGAGGATAAAACAAACTGACGTCTGTAAAAAGCTTAGTGTATTATCTTATATCATATGAGCCATCAGTACATGTTTGTGGCTGTCCAGCTATTAGGGAGCCACGCTGTGGCCATCTTCATTTGCTCACTGCCTCAACGGTCGCTTCTCAAAACCTCCCCTTTAGAACCCTCCTACACTGCTGGTGGGAATGCAAGCTGGTGCAGCCACTCTGGAAAATAGTATGGAGTTTCCTCAAAAAGTTGAAAATAGAGCTACCCTAGGACCCAGCAATCACACTACTGGGTATTTGCACTAAAAATACAAATATAGTGATCTGAAGGGGCACATGCACCTGAATATTTATAGCAGCAATGTCCACAGTAGTCAAACTATGGAAAGAGCCTAGATGTCCATCAACAGATGAATGGATAAAGAAGATGTGGGGTGTGTGTGTGTGTGTGTGCGTGTATACATGCATACAATGGAATACTACACAGCCATCAAAACCCCCAAAATCTTGCCATTGGCAATTATGTGGATAGAACTAGAGGGTATTATGCTAAGCGAAATAAGTCAATCAGAGAAAGACACTTATCATATGGTCTCACTGATATGAGGAATTTGAGAAAAAGACAGAGGATCATAGGGGAAGGGAGGGAAAAATGAAGCAAGATGAAACCAGAGAGGGAGACAAACCATAAGAGACTCTTAATCTCAGAAAACAAACTGAGGGTTGCTGGGGGTTGGGGGTGGGAGGGATGGGGTGGCTGAGGGATGGACATTGGGGAGGGTATGTGCTATGGTGAGAAAAATAAACAAATAAATAAAATTGAATTAAAACAAAACAAAACCAAAAAACCCTCCCCTTTAGAAGCCAAGAAATTAATACACATTTTTGCAACCCTTTGTGTAACTGTGGATGCCTGGGGACACAGTTCTTGGAAATGTTTCATTCTTCTGATAAGAAGCACTTCCTTCCTTAAACATGGATTCGGTGTCTGCAACTTTAGCAGCCATTTGCATCCATGAGACAGCAAGCATGGGGTTGAACAGCCACACACTAAGGATGGGGGAGCAGAAAGAGTTTGTGCCCCTGGTGACACTGTCAAACAGCAGAGTCAAAGCCAACACCCAGCTGCCTTCAGTCTTCTTGTCATCGGAGGAAAAGAAACTTCTGTGTGAAACCCTCTGTTTGTCAAATATTCCATTGTTTTCAGTTGAAAACTCTCCTCACAGGTACATGATTCAATACTCTACAATTAAAATAGCTGAATTTTTTAACCAAGACAGTTGGACAAAGTTCACAACCTCCATCAATCCAATTTTGAAATTCTTTTTCCACATTAGGCAGCTTCTTACAGATGGTATAAATCCAAGAAAATTGTGTGAACTTTACAACCTGCTCTATGTGTTCTTCTCATAATTAATTTATTACGTATATTTAAAAATTATATTCCTGACATTGAAAGAGTTCCACATATTCAAGGCTCTAATATTATGTCAAAGAAACAGCAAAGAGAAAAGGCATGTGCAGAAGAGAGGCAGAACCTCTGAGATAACAAACAGAAGAAGAAGAAGAAATGTATATTGATATAACCATAGAGAGCATCAACCCTTAATTTCCCAAGTTTTTAGAGAATGGATCCTAGAGTTTGCTTACCAGGTATATTTATTATTAGACTTTCCCCTCATTTCATCTCCTCCTAAGAGTTCTCAAGAGTGGAATTTGGGAGTCTTGAAAGATATATATATATATATATATATATATATATATATATATATATATATACATATATATACAGATATCAGATGGGCAATATGCAAAGTAGATTTGTGCCTTACCCGTATAAATTCGGGACCCAGTGAGGACTCACCTGCTGCAAAATATCTAGTCCACAGTCCTGCCTAGAAATGCCCAATCCTGGCTGAAAATTCTCTCATGAGAATACCTGTGGGGCAGCTCACCTGCCAAAGAGACTGGCTTGCTCTGGAACCACAGTGACCACTGGCTATGAAGCACCTGGATCGTGGCCAGTGCCCACGTTGAAATGAAAATATTTGGTATACATGTTAGAACATAGAATAAAACATATTCTAAAATTAATTTAACCTGTGTCCTTTATTTTAATAGTCACTAGAAAATTTTAATATATCCATGTGCCTCTTGCTACATTTTTATGAGAGTCCTGCTGTCAACATGCTTGTCATAAGAAGAGTGACCCAACTTCATTTAGCGGATTTAAAGAATTGAACTCTTGATGGACTAACCACTGGGTGTGGACATTTCCATGTGCGGGGCAGGTAGGGCTAAGCAGAAGTGGGTGTGGTTCCGACAAATGGAGAGCAAGCTTAATTAGATTTTTGAGAGGCTGGGGCTGTGGAGGAAAAAGGAGAATCCTTACGATAGTTGTCTGCAAAATTGTGTCCAGGCCAGGGTACAATCCCACCTGGGGCTCCTCTCTGCTTCTTGTACTATTTGTCCACTTTGGTCACCTTCCCAGGGACATTTGATCTTCATGATCTAGTTCACATGGCTGCTTCTTCCAGTACCTTCCATGCTTCCCAGCATGACGGATTTCAGTGCTCTGAAATTCTAGTTGCAAGGTGAGCAAATGGAGCCAAAGTGACGAATGTTTTGCTGCACAGCAGAGACCCAGGCAGTTAACTCACATACAGAACTGCTGAACTATTTTTGAAATGAGCTACAGGTAGAGAATCTCATCCATCTTCTGCTTGGAGCCTTCAAGGCCTCCATCCCTAGTGATATATTGTCAGTTTCCATTATGAGCCTGGAGTCCCACAGCACTTTCTCTCTGAAGAGCATTGGCGGTGCTAGAGAAACTCATTAAACGAACAAGTCAGTGGAGCTTTAATAAACAATCAGATTAATGGCCCAGTAGGAGAGTTACAATCCCATAAGTGTTAGATTTAAAACCTCACTAGGCCCAAGTTGTGGGTCAGCAGAAGCATTCACTTCCAAATGATTTTTGGGCAAAAAGCCATTACATTACCTGGCGGTCTTAGTGGTTTCCTTTTAAATTTAGTCCTATTTGAGAGTATTCACCAAAAAAGGCAATTTCCAGATGACAAGAATTTTGTTTTATAATGTTCTGTGAGCCAAACCCCAAACCATCCACATTTTTAAAATTAATGAAGCCAAAAGAAAATACATTTACTAGGGGGTGGAGTTACTAGCCAGATTTGAAGGATGTTTAACTCCAACTAATGCCCTCTGTGGGGGAGGGGGTGTGTCCCCTGGCAAGTGTTTTGCTTTATCTTTGTAGTAGAAGCCAAGCTACCCCAGATCCTCAAGTTTTCAGCCAGCTCAGTGACCATGGAAGGGAGGCAACAAACCTAGAAGAAAGCTTCCCTCCCCTTGTCCCAAATCAGTTGGTGAACAGCTGCCAAGAAGGTCATGTACCACGTCTGAATGAGAGAACTGGAAACAGAGGGAAACCATCTGTAATGGAGAATGAAGCTGAGACCATATTTCACTTGCCTGTAGACAACATCCAGGAAGACAGAATCAGAAGTCAGAAGACAGAATGGGTTGGCTGAAGCTTCTGACAAAACTCACCTATCTCAAAACGGATTTTTCTTGCTGCGTGCTTACTCAGGAAGGTCAGCCAAGCCAAGGCTAGGTAAAAATTCACCTTGGGAGAAATGACCAGTTTCTTAAGAAGTGTCTCTATTACTCCCTCACAGAAGAACGTGGTAATCCATTGACTTGCTTGGTGAGAAAGCTAGCGTGATGCCCCCATACTAGTGTTCTTGAGGTACCAGAGCTTAACTCTGGAGTTTTGGCCCTCACGGCTACCTCCGCGTCTCTCTCATTTCTATGGTCCGTGAAGTGGTCATTTGACTTCTGTACCAGATACTATTGGCTGCTTTTCCCAAACTATGATACTATCTTTTGTCTTTGTTGACAGAGGTTTATAGAGTCTAAAAAGGCCAGATACTTCTTTTCAGCATCTTTGAAGCTAGAACTTAAGTTCATAGGACCTTAAGGGAAGTCTGAGTGGGTTTTCTGGCAAGGGCTTCTCTCTAGAAAAGGAAACATATGAGAAGGAATACCTCCTTTTGTTCCCTGCTATAACAAATTACCACCAACTTGGTGGTTTTAAGCAACAGAAATTTATTTTCTCATAGTTCAGGAGGACAGAAGTCCAAAATCAGTATCACTGAGTAAAAAGCAGGGTGTTAGCATGGCCACACTCCCTCCAGAAGCTCTAGAGGAGCACGGGTTTCTTGACTTCCTCAGCCTCTGGAGGCTGTTGGCTTTCCTCAGTGTGGCCACACCACTCCAGTCTCTGGCTCTGTGGTCACACTGCCCTCTTCTGGTTGGCGTCAGGTCTCCCTCTGCTTCCCTCTTATAGAGACACCTGAGATGGCCCACTCGGATAATCTGGGAAGATCTCCCTATCTCAAAATCCGTTTTTTGCCATATAAAAATAACATGCATAGGTTCCAGGGATTACAGTGCAGATATCTTCTGTCGGTGGGGGGGGGGGGCGGTTATTCAGCAAACACTTTCCCTGTGGGAATCGAAGAAGGATGAGAGGTCTGTAGCTGAGGATGCCAGCTAATGATCACAGAGGGACAAGCCTGAGGAGCCAGAACAGAAAGAAGGAATGCAGCTGGGTTCCTGACCTGGTTATGCTGCTGACATAACCAAACCTGGAATCATTCTCCTGGGCTTGCACTTACGTGAGATAACATACCTCACTGTTGACTACTTGGAGCTGAGGGTAATGTTACCTGCAGCTTAGCTATTAATGGACACAGCTACTGGCTTTCTTTCTTTCTTTCTTTCTTTTTTTAACCTAAGATGATAAGAATAAAGATGATATGCTAAATGTCAGCTAACAGACACATGAAAAGCCACTCAATATCACTTCTCAATAGGGAAAATACGACTCAAAAACCTCACACCTGTAGGAATGGCTAAAATCATCAACACAAGGAACAACAGGTGTTAGTGAGGATGCACTCGTGCACCGTAGGTGGGAATGCAAACTGGTGCAACCACTCGGGAGAACAGTATGGAGGTTCCTCAGTAAGTTAAAAATAGAACTGCCCTGGGGCACCTGGGAGGCTCAGTCGGTTAAAAGTCTGACTTCAGCTAGGATCATGATCCCAGAGTCCTGGGATCGAGCTCCACGTCTGGAGTTCTGCTCAGCAGCGAGCTTGATTCTCCCTCCTTCTTGTGCTCTCTCTCTGTGTCAAATAAATAAATAAAATCCTTTAAAAAAAAAAAAAAAAAAAAAGGAACTTCCTTAGGACCCAGCAATTGCACTACTAGGTATTTACTCAAAGGATACAAAAAGTACAGATTCAAAGGGACACATGTGCCCCAATGTTGGGCAGCATTATCAACAATAGCCAAGCTATGGAGAGAGCCCAAATGTCCACGGACTGATGAATGGCTGAAGAGGATGTGCTATGTGAATACGACTCAGCCATCCAAAAGAATGCCATCTTGCCATTTGCAACGACATGAATGGAGCAAGAGAGTAGAATGCTAAGTGAAATAAGTCAGTCAGAGAAAGACAAATACCATATGATCTCATCCATATGTGGAATTAAAGAAAGAAAACAGATGAGCATATGGGAAGGGGGAAAAGAAAAAAAGGAGAGAGGGAAACAAGCCATCAGTAGCTCTTAATGATAGAGAGAAAACTGAGGGTTGATGGAGGGCTCTGGGTGGGGGATGGGCATTCAGGAGGGCACTGGTCCTGATGAGCACTGGGTGTTGTATGTAAATGATAAGTCACTGAATTTGACTCCTGAAACCAATATTGCTCTATATGTTAACCAACTAAAATCTAAATTTAAAAAAAAGAGAGATGATAAGCTAGATGTAAAGGGGTCAATTTTGCCAATATTCTTCTAAAAGACATTGAGATTCACCTAATCTTTGGATGTTATCATCCCTGTTTATAATATTCTAACTGATTTCCTGTGTCTGTATTATCACCCTAACCAGAGAGCTCAATAAGAACAGGGATGCTAAATCATCATGACTCTTACCTATGACGCACTGCTGCGGCAAAGGAGACACTCATTAAATTATCAGCTACTTAATAAATTTGAATATTAAAGTCCTTCATTAGAATCGATTATATTTGGATTATCTGTGGATTTCCAATGCAAATGACAAGACAGTTTCCTATAAGAATTAATAACTACACTGTGTTCACATTTCATATGCAGAATACAGTTTCCATTATTCTCTTGCGGGTTCATACAGCTCCTAGCACTAAGCCAAGTAAATAATATTCCCTGTCTCTCTCTGTCTCTCCCTCTGCCTCTCTGTCTCAATCTCTCTCATGAACACACACATTTCTTGTTTAATTCTCAGACCATTCTGCTAAGAAATCAGCTTGCAAATGAGAAACCGGAAACACCAGTTGGCTGAACAACTCACCCAGAATCACAAAGCCAGTAGGACCAGAGCCTAGATTCAAACCAATTTCCAACTGATTCCAAATTCGATGAGCTCTCTCTCACACACAGTGCTCCCACCATTCTATACTATTGTCATAAAGTGATCCACGATCTTTCTCAGAAGGATTTGGGGGAAGACGATTTAAGAAAAGGAAAATATAAATACATACACACATACCAATGAGGCTGATTGCCTTATCCCACACTTCAAGCCTGGATTAAGAAGAAAAATGTGGAAAACACTGTGAGAAGAACAGAGGAAATTGGGGAAAGGCAGGAAAAGAAATAGGAAGAAGGTCTCAGCCCCCTTGGAGACCTGCCTTCTTGATCATGGTAATCATGTGAATTCTGGCCACTCACTTTAGTAGAAATCACTAGTTTCCACCTGCAATAATTTATTTGTGACTGAACATGCCTCAATCAGCATTTCAGAACTAAGCTTGAGTTTGTCCCTTTAAGGAAAACGGAAATGGCATTGCCTAAGACCAGGCAAAGCAGTCAGAGACTGCTGGCAAGGATCTTCCCCAGTGATAAACTTTAAAAGGACAAGAAATAAGAATAAAATCCTGTTTATTCAAAATACATATATTGTATATATTATAGCGTTTTATGTTTCTATGTAAGTAACTATAATTGTGAATATATGTTTATGTATTTCCTAAGACAAATTATTACTTGATAAAAAGAATAATGCATAAAACATAAATACCACTTATGTTAAAAAAGAAGAAACCAACAAGTCCAGAGTATTCTTATTTTAACTTTCCTTATTCTACCTTGGAAATTTTCAGTATTTAAAAATTCCGATAAAATTCAACAACTTAATCCCACATCCAAACATTCCTTTTCTTTCACGTTTACCACCTCCACAGTTTTTAAACACAACAGTGGTATTGGATAGTATATCATTAATGACGCCAACTCTTTCCAAAAACACAAGACAGGATGGAGATTAGCTATTTAAAAAAATTGTAAAATCTTTCTGTCTAGAGAGTCTGACTGTTTCGTCCACTTCTCAATGGCCCAGATAAGTAAACATTTTATTCATGGGTCAACCTGACTTAACTATTTATTCCAAAAAATTTTTGCTCAGGAAAATTGAGACTGTTAACCGATAAATAACTTGATTGTTTGCATCAGGAAATTCCTCCAAGTACATGTGTCCAGAAACACCTTTCCCTAGATGCAGAAGCAGCTCTCCAATGAGACAATGGCAGACTCAGCAGTGGCCTTACCTAGACTCACTTCCAGACCCACGTTTTGTTGCATCCACCAATCCAAAAATGATGCCATAAATTTCATCCAATTCTCAATCAGTTTTCTGCCTTGAAAAAAGGGCCTTAAACCACTTGACCCCAAGCAACAAAATCCAGCAAATAACTTCCCTGCCCACCTCTCTGAGGCACGTTAAGACTGTTAAAGCAGAGTTCTCCTTCACTGCAGCGGGTCCAATATATTTAGCTTTGTTTGCTCGGTAGGTTTTCGAGTGGTCTTTTGGGGACCTGCTCGTCAAGACCTCTACCAGTCTGTGAATTACATTTGTTTCCTTAAATCAGATTCATTACGTTCCGAATTCTGGTCAGGTCCATGGGGTGGGGGGTATGATTGTAGGTGAGGGATCTCAAAAAGTTGGTTGTTCTTGTCTGACACCTTCCTTCTGAACTTCCCAGAGGCTACTCTGTGGTTTCCTGCTCCCATCTATGCTCAAAGAAAGGCTCTTCTCACCACAGAGAAAGCCATTACGGGGAAGCCAGAGAACTGCTCCTCCAGGAAGCTATCCTGGGGATCTTGTTTCTTTTGTACTCCCGGTGCCTGCCAGAGGGCCCGTTTTCTAGTTCTCTCAGATGAGCAGCTAAGGCCCTGACCCTGAGAATGACGGGAGACAAGTACCCCTCCATTCTAAAGGCACTAGGTCCCCTCCACAGGGGATATAGTTGCAAATAGCACAGTTAGGCCTGTAACCTCTACCCCATGCCCCACCTCCAGCCAATAAAAGAGAAGACTGTTTAAAAGTGGGCTTGGGCAGTGACATCAAGGTAGAGGGTTGCCAGCCTGGCAAATGTGGTTGGTTATTGCATTTCCTTCCTTGCACCACCTTGTTTTTTAAAGTAGTTTATATTAGGACCCACAACTGAAAATACATTTTAGACACTGGCTGCAGCAGTATTTTTCTAGCTATGCCTCCTGAGGCATGGGAAACAAAAGCAAAAATGAACTCTTGGGACCACATCAAAATAGAAAACTTCTGCACAGCAAAGGAGACAAGGAAACTAAAAGACAACCTCCTGAATGGGAGAATATATATCTAATACGGGGTTAGGTATATCTAATACGGGGTTAGTATCCAGAATTTATAAAGAACTGATATAGCTCAACACCCCAAAAAACCAAATAATCCAATGAAAGAATAGGCAGAAGACATGAGCAGACATTTCTCCAAAGAAGATATACAGATGGCCAACAGGCACATGAAAGGATGCTCAACATCACTCATCATCAGAGAAATGCAAATCAAAACCACAATGGGATGTCACCTCGCACCTGGCAGAATGGCTAAAATCAGCAGCTCAAGAAACAACAGGTGCTGGTGGGGATGTGGAGATAAAGGAACCCTCTTGTACTGTGGGTGGGAACGCAAACTGGTGCAGCCACTGTGGAAAACAGTATGGAGGTTCCTCAAAAAGTTAAAAACAGAATTAACATATGATCTAGTAATCACATTACTGGGTATTTAACCAAAGACTATGAAAACACTAATTCAAAGAGATAGATGAACCCTTATGTTTATTGCAGCACTATTTATAATAGATAAAATATGGAAGCAACCCAAGTGTCCCTCAACTGATGGATGGATAAAGATTTTTAGATGGATAGATAGATAGACGGATGGATATATAGATAGGTGGATAGGTAGATAATGGATGGTTCAGCCATAAAAAAGAATGAAATCTTGCCATTTGCAATAACATGGATGGATGTAGAGGGTATAAAATGCTAAGTGAAATAAGTCAGTAGAGAAAGACAAATGTTATATTTGTTCATTCATATGTGGAATTAAAGAAACAAAACAATCTAACAAAAAAAAAAAAAAAAAGGAGACAAGCCAAAAAACAGACTCTTAACAATAAACAAACTGATGGTTACCAGAGGGGAAAGAGAGTGCAGAATGGATGAAATAAATGAAGGATATTAAGAGTGCCCTTATCATGATGAGCACTGAGTAATGTGTAGAATTGCTGAATCACATTATTGTACGCCTGAAACTAACATAACACTGTATATTAACTATACTAGAATTAAGAAAACCCAATAAATTTTTAAAAATACATTTTACATTGAGACTCAATGCATGAATACATATATATGTGTTTGGGTGTATATAAACTGAAATAAAGTTTTTACAAAATAATGCTTATTACATGCACACACTCCAGTATTTTCTATTCCTATTCGGTGTATTCTGTTATTTTCAAAATATAGTCGTGAACCACGAAATCAATTTGACAACCCATGAACCACAAACCCTAAGTTGAAAAATAATCTCAGAGATACACAGATAGAAATTGGGGCGCCTAATGAAATGGCGGCTGGCATCTTTGTCCCGGCTGGGTGTTGGGACATTGACTTTGGAATCTCAGTCCAAGGAAGTCATGGAGCCAAAGTGAGTCAGGCTGAATCTATTTCAGGATTCACTAATGGGTCACAACCCATGTAACAAAAAACAATAACAAACCCAGGTTTTTCCTAGACTTCATTTGGATTGCCAATTCCCCATTCGGATAGAAACAAGATCCATTCAACCTCCCTCTTGCAGAGCCCTTTAAGCCTTGGGACATAATTTCTCACAATGTTGTCTTCTTCTCTCCTATCTCCTGTGGATGGCGAGCCTAGAATCCAGGGTGTGCAAAGGAAAAGAAACTTTGTTCAAAGTCTCCTGGTAACTGGAAAAGAAATAGCTTTCTCAATTCCCAGTCGAGGACAGTAACAACAAATGCTCTGTCCGGAAGAAGTATTCTTTGCTTGGGAAGATGTGGCTCCATTCCAGTCCTGGCTAGACACAGCAAGATTTTCCCGGGGTATGTATACATGTGTGTGAGTACACCCAGCACTTATTTTTATCACCCAGAAAAGGAAGACCTTTCTCCATATTGAGAAACCAAAGAATTTTATTTTTATAAATTTTAAAAGTCCTAATAAGGAGGATGAAGCAATATTGTAAGCACACCCTTTGACTTCTGTTGAGGAAAATAACTGTATTTGTAAACATCAGAAAAATAACTTTCGTTATTCCAGCTATACATGGAGTTTTTTTTTCTCATTGCTTCAGAAACAAAGACACCAGTGACCCATTTCCTAACTAGCTCTAACTCCTCCCACTGAAATAGAATGCTACATTTAGAGTCAGAAATGAACAGAAGTTGTGAAATCTCATTTTATATAAAGATCAAATAGTTTCTCAGTTCATGCTGAATGATTTAAGCTAGAGTGTAAAAGATAGGATAAGAGAAATGGAATATGTCACTGTTCCTACATTTGGCAAATCTGACCTTCCCTAAGCAAGAGCATTTGGCTCCAAAACTAAGCTAGTTATGGAGAAAGAAGTTACCCAGAGAACAGAAGCATAAAGAACCCTGGAGGGACATGTGCATCCAATTGGTTCAAAAACCACCGCGTGGTCCGAACCATCACAGCAGGCATCATTGGACTGTCCCTCCCTGCTGCCCACAAACCCCTCTGGTCACACACTTCATGGCTCCTTTATTCCCTCAAGGCCACCAATTACACTCGCCTTAGGCTTGGGGACTGGTGGGTACTGGAGACAGGAGAGAACACAGCGTAACTTTCCTCAGATTCATGCCCCTCAGACTGGTTCTGTGACTTCCCCCGCAAGGCAGATAGGGTCTGGGAGGGACACAAACACAAAAACAGAACCATCCAAAAAGGAACAGTGAGCCACACAAAGGCCTTCAGACAGCTACCAGGGAAACACTCTCTCCAGCAGCCCCCTCCAACAACCCCCACACAGTTCAACTCCCCGCTAAAGTCGGGGAAATAATAATTTGTACAAACGTAACTACGATATCCCTTTATTATTTACCCTTATGACGGCACTAGGAAGAAAAGCAAGAAAAGGGTCAGAGAAAGTTCCCCATTCTACAGGTGAAGAAACCAAGGGAAGACATAGAGGCTTTCCTAATGTCCTCAATCTAGTAAGTGGCAGAACCCAGTCTCAAGCCAGTCAACGTCCTCTCTTGGGTGAAGAGGGGGCAGAGGGACTCTGGGAGAGGAGCAGTGGGTAAAATGTGTGACAAAGTCCTGTCCCTCAGGCCTGAATGTCAGCTCAGTCTCTCTCAAAACTGTATTGGCGATGGAGTAATTTGTTCAACAGTTTTGGGAAAGCAGGAAGGGGTAACCACATGACGTAGACGATAAAGAGAAGGAAAAACCTGCTAATTCAGTGCTGAGCAGGTGAGCCACTTCTGATTACTGTCTTACTGGCGATTTTATTGGTGTTATCAATTGAAACAGTCCCGGTCTGTATTGATTAACTTACTGTCTCACATGAGCTGAATGCATCTGCTCTGCTCTGTGGAAACTTTATGAGCAGCTGCTTGTCCAACAGTCGCTGCTTTTGGTCCAGTTCAAGAGCTCATTGGTTGGAAAGGAAACCGGAGTTTCAAAATGGAGTCTCTTATGTCCCCAAACTTCACACATCCCACAGATACGTCCTGCCACACTGGCGTCTTGTGAGGATTAATAAGCGAATATGTGGAAAAACTAGGCATCCCTTAGAACCTGGTAAAATCTCAGACGTATCAGTAATCCTTAGCACTGGGTGTTACAGAATCACCGGGCCCCTGACTGAGCCGTGACAGAGAAGCGGGAAGTCACTTCCCAGAAATGAGACAACACAGCAAAAAGTGGCAGCGTGATGAGCGGCAGTTCTCCATCAGTAAACAGAGACATATAGGAATAGTCATACAGGGGTCGGATTCTCTCCCCCTTTCCCCTCTCTGGGGACATTTAGTGATGTCTGGAGATATTTTTGGTTCTCACCAAGGTGGGTGGATGGTGATGGCATCTAGTGAGCAGGGCCTGAAGGCCCTGGAAGGGGCTAGCAGGCTACATCGCACAGACAGGCAGCCCCGCGACAAAAACTGGGCAGGTCCCCAAGGTCTGCAGCGCTGAGGCTGAGAGATCCTGGTGCAAAGCACGGGGTTTCTGTAGCCAGAATGCTTGGGTTTTATTGGAGGAGGAAATCTCCTCTGTTGTCAGGTTTGATGATGAGCCCACCAGTTAAAGCGAAAACAGGCGATTCTAACAGGAGAAAAGGATGTATTTGTTTGCACACGGGGGTCTACAGACGTCATTACTGGCTCATTGGATGACTGAAGTGAAAGGCTTATACAGCTAACTGAGCAGAAGCTAAGAGAAGGGAGAAAGCCTTCCATGGTAAGAGCAAATAGGTTTCTTTAGGAAAGATGAGCGAGTTTTAGAAGAAGAGGAGATGAGGTTTGGGACAGTGAGTGGTCTTTCTGTCTTCTTCAGGACCATATGGCTCCCCAAGAAAGGGGATTTATGGCTGGTATACTCTTAGTCCCTCTCTCGGGAGTAGAAGTTGTCCCTCAGGTGGAGCTGAAGGCCATCCTCATTTCTCAGTTTCTGCTTTGGGTCGGATAAGGGAAACTCCGCAAAGACTTCTTTCTACATCTGTTGAATTTTAAGTGTCTTCAGCTTAAAATCACCTGTCTCAACTCTGCGGTTCCAAGCTTCCCTCCACAGTATTAATTCTGGCTCTGTCACTCACTAGCTGGGTGACTTTGGGCAAGTCACTGAACCTTTCTGTGCCTCATTTACTTCATTTGTAAGGGAGCACTTCAAAAACTGAGTCAACACTGATAAAGAGTTAGAATATAGTAAGTAGTACTATGCTATACTTACATAAATTCCAATGTCTATGTAAGTCCTAAAGCATATTTTCCCCCAAATCAGGAGTAATCACCTACTGACACCCACTCTTTCTACATCCTATATAGCTGCTGGGGAGATCACTCTGAGTTCCATGAATTTTTAGTAATTATTTCCTTTGGACTCTGTATCTCAGTCTCAGTCTGGCTTACTTGGCTCAGTCCGGTGTGATCTAAAAGTCACACCAAGACATGCAACAGAGAAGCCCGGCCCATTCTGGGATGCTGCTGGAGAAAGGGCAGGAGGGGGCAAGGAAACATCAGAGCCAGGGAGGGGACCATCACTACTAGCCTTCTCTTCTGGGACACTGGCTTTAAAAAAATTTTTTTTTAATTTTTCCTTCCTATTTAAGACTTCTGTCTCTAACATCCCCAATATGATCCTCTGCTACTTTTTTCTTAAGAGATATTATGATAAAGTGTTCATCTCTTCTCTCTGCCTAAGGGCATTTTGGAATAACAACCTGTGCTCAGACTGTTGAAGAACAGACGAGAACTTCTGGGATTTCTTTACAGTTTAAAGAAATCCTTAAAATTCAGTCTCTTAACTAAGCAAGAGGGCAGCTGGGGCACTGGTGGACTGACAGAAACACCTGCATGTGAGCCACTGTGAAAAGGAAAGGCTTGGAATCATCAGCCTCTCACAAGTGAGGTTTGGTTTTTGTTTTTGCTTTTGTTTTGATTTTAGAGAGAGAGTGATAAGAGGGGCAGAAGGAAAGGAAGAATCCCAAGCTGACTCCCCAATATGGGTCTCGATCTCACCACGCTAAGATCATGACCTGAGCCCAACCAAAAGTCAGAGGCTCAACCAACTGAGCCACCCAGGTGCCCTGACAAATGAGTTTAGTACAGAGCATGGAGCAGGCTGGAAACAGGGTGATGCTTCCTTTCTCTGAACACTTCCCCCGTACTCTCTTCTTCCCCAAGCCTCGTGATTGTGAAAGTCTGTCCCTCAGGCTGGACGCGTGCAGAAATTGCATCTGCACTCCTCTCAAGCCCTTTCCAACTTGACTGAGAACGCAGAGAGGGCCTTGACACTTGAAACAACAGAAGAACAGTCATTCCTCTTCCTGAAGACATCCTTCTTCTGGATCATGTCACTGTCTCATTTCTCGTTTGTTTCAGTCCTCGGGCCAGAGAAACTCCAAACCATCAACACCATCCGAAGGGTCAACCAAATCTAGAAATTACATTGAGACATTCAAAACAGGACAAGAGAAGGGCCCAGCTCCACAATGCCTCGATGTTTGATGTCTACACAGTGTCAATCCACATGTCAATGAGACACAGCCCATTAAGTTGCTTATTTAATTTCCTTAAACAGAGCCAGGGAGGGGACCATCACTAGCCTTCTCTTCTGGGACACTGGCTTTTTAAATTTTAAAAAAAAATTTTTTTTTTAATTTTCCTTCCTATTTAAGACTTCTGTCTCTAACATCCCCAATATGATCCTCTGCATCATATTGTCATTAGGTCATTAGCAAAAAGTACTTTCTCTCTTGCCCAAAACATCTTCCAAAAAGTTGAGGTCAGTAAACCTACTTCCTTATAGGAAGGCTATGACAAGGAGTGGGCTCCATTTTCCCATTTACTATTCTTACGAAGTAAGTTGTGGAATTTATAGATTCTTGTGGTTCACCTTTGATCAGAGCTGATTTTATAAAACAGAGTTAAAACTATCTCATTTTAAAGACAGATTCCCATACAAATATGTTCTATGATTCTAAGAAATGGGGCTATTTGGGCAATATTCAAATCTAGGTCAAAATTCAACCTGAACAATACTACCTTGTTTTCTTTTTTAAATAAACACTCAGGAGATCTTAGTAAGTAGCCCTGTGTTAATTTGTTTTTTTGTTTCAACTGCTGCTTTTTCTTCATCACCCCACCCCTGCCCCACCTCCTCTATCTCCTCCAGATTCTTTACAAAGACCTTGAGAAGACTGACATTTCTCTCTTGTTTCTTTGTTTCCTACTTGAGATTCTACCCCCAGGTTAGCTAATTTATTTAGGTTTTTGTTAAGGTTACTTTTATTGAGTTTTAGCCAAATAAAATGGTTAATATCAAATTTTGAATTTACTATGACCTATAAATAAAAAGAACATTGGTAATGATACAAAGAAAAGGGGTCAGGAATAACTTTATTACTGGCCCAAATCCCTAGAACAGAGGTCATGGGCCACAGCAATTGGGCTAAGAATGCTTTTACGTTTTGAAATTACTTTAAAAAACAACAAAAAATCCAAACAAATACAACAGACCATTTACAATTGGCTCTTCACAGCAAACATTCGCAGATCCCTGTTCTGTTGAATCCTTCCTTTCCTGACCTAATAGATCACAGATTATTAAATTAAGTTTACACTTTCTATTTGCGCCATGTTTTTGATCTGCAAACACTCGTAACATTATTCCTTGAATTTATTTTCTGTGGTGACTAATTTTGTGAAGTCCTCATACATTTATATTTACGGAGATCCTACCATGTGGCAGACACTGAGATATTACTTAGGTAAACTAAGCTGTGGTTGCCAAGGAAGTTCCAAATCCTGGGACTTAATACATTGATACATTTCAAACAGACTTATTTAAGCTTAAAAAAATACCTCTTCTGGTAAATATGTATTCTTGCTATTTGACACTCGAAAGCCTTCCATGGTTTCCCTTTGCCTACAGGACAAACTATTTGGGCTGGCTGGCTTCTAGAGCTTTCCACGACCATTTTCCTCCCTGCCCTCCCACGACTTCCCATACGAACTCCACACAGGACTAGTATGCATCAGCCAAGTGTAAGTTGTTCTCTTGATAGTCATTCTGTTAAGCATGCCAACCTCTCTGCTTGGATACATTCCAGATAATTCCACTAAAAATACAATGAGTGGGTAGAAAGGCTGTTGTGGGTATGTGGCTACCAGGTGTGGCGGACCTTTTGGATACAAGCCTCGTTCCCCATAATGAGCAGTCTCATCCTCAAGGTGTAAAGAACAGTGAGTTCAGAACATTGAAAAAGACTGATGTGTCAGGCCCATTGCTATGAAGGAAGCATTGTCCTTGACTTCAAAGGACACCAAAGTTGAGAACCCAACAAGGCAACCCAACAGTCTCCTCACCACTCAATCACTCACTCACGCGTTCAGTCAACTTTTACTGAGTGGCTATTGGCCACACAGGGCTTTGTCAAGCCCAGTGTTGGCTGAGCTGTGCAGGGTGCTCTGGGAGCATGAGGGAGAGGCACACAGCCAGGGCTGAGGGCCGGGGAGGTGCCCCGAAGGAAGGTACTCATGAGCCTGGTCTTTAAAAATTTGAAGGAGGGGGCGCCTGGGTGGCTCAGTGGGTTGGGCCGCTGCCTTCGGCTCAGGTCATGATCTCAGGGTCCTGGGATCGAGTCCCGCATCGGGCTCTCTGCTCAGCAGGGAGCCTGCTTCCTCCTCTCTCTGCCTGCCTCTCTGCTTACTTGTAATTTCTCTCTGTCAAATAAATAAATAAAATCTTTAAAAAAAAAAAAAAAATTTGAAGGAGGTAGTCAGGCAAAGGGTAGACAGAGAAGTACCCAGAGTAGCTTCGTCACCTCCACATTTCACCTACAGCTGTGAATATTATTCCTTTCTGGAAGCACCATGCTTCTCTGAGAACTGGGAGCCATGTTATAGAAAGAGGTGGGGTTATTTTTTCCCCAATTTTTCTTTTCACTAGATTGCATGGCACGACAACAGAAGGTATATCTTTTTCTTTTGTATGTTCAGTTGTTTGCCCTAAGTAATGTCTCAGTTAAACATGTACCAGTGAAGCCACGAGATTCCTAAATTCATCCCCATGTTATTGATAGGTTGAGAACGAATCATTTCAAGAAAAGAAAGGAAAGGAGAAATGGAAGGGAAGGGAAGGGAGTGGGAGGGAGGGAAGGAAGGAGGAAGAAAAGAAGGAAAAATGTCAACTCTAAATAGACTTAAGGGAAATGCCAAAGTGGTAGCTTAAAAATGTAAGCTAATGAGTTACTTTAAAAATTGCCTTTGTTCTATTAGTATCCCAGGATGTACTAGAGGCAGGATAGAGTCAAAACGGTTTTCTTGGGGCGCCTGGGTGGCTCAGTGGGTTAAGCCGCTGCCTTCAGCTCAGGTCATGATCTCGGGGTCCTGGGATCAAGTCCCGCATCAGGCTCTCTGCTCAGCAGGGAGCCTGCTTCCCTCTCTCTCTCTCTCTCTCTGCCTGCCTCTCTGTCTACTTGTGATTTCTCTCTGTCAAATAAATAAATAAAATCTAAAAAAAAAAAACCAAAAACGGTTTTCTTTAGAACCAGACTTCCAAGGGTCAAATTCCAGCTGTGTGAACTGGGCAAGTTGTTTAGTATCTCTGGGCCAAGTTCCTCAAGTTTAAAATGGGGAATCATAATGGGAGCCAAGTCACTGAGAAGCAGAGAAATTAACAGGCGGAAGTGACTTAAGGAAGTGAAGTAAATGTCTAATATAGACTCTCTGCTGTTAGTAAATGGCTGAGTAGCTTCTCCCAGGGGGATTTTGTACTATTAGTATGGAGGGACAAGGATGGAATGTTGGCAGGGGACCACATCCAGGTCACCTTGGGGATTCTGCAGAGCCCCTCCATGAGCATATGCTGCAGGTGTATTATTATTATTTTGTTTGTTTATTTATTTATTTATTTATTTAGAACAGCCATATTCACAACCAGTGCGAGAGCTACAGGAAAAGTGTAGTACCAATCCACTTTCCCGCACATCATGTTCAATTCAAATACGCACGCTCATCTTTGCCAGTCTCTAGCTTCTCCTTGTCCGGTAATACCCATAGGGTTTCCTATATTTTACTGAGCCATGGGCTAACTCATCTCTTTTCAAGCATGAGTGTGTGAGCATCACTGATCTCCTGATTTCATGTCTACCAACCTCCAGGTGTGCACCCCTCTCCTCTCTAACTCCAGTGTGACCAGCATTAGATAGTGAGTCTAAGGAGCCACATCTCAAAATTTCTCAGGAAAATTATGGACGAATGAATAGAAGATATGACAATCCTGAAGTAAGGTTGGTCCTGTTTATTTTGTTTTCTGCCCAGTTTTGTATAGAGGAAAAGAACTCATCATGTGGGCATAAACAGTGCTCTAGCAGAGCGACCCAACTATTCATCTAGAGGGCCAGGGGATTCATCTAATGTCATTCATAAAAATTTATATATGGTCAGCTCTGGGGTACAAAACACATCACTGGATGTTCTACCCGATAATGCTAAGATCCCATAGAGGAAATTAAATGTCATGACATGCCCCTCATCATGGGAGACAGCAAAATTGCTCCTGACAGAGAACTTAGCAGCACAGAGAGGGAGAGAGATGAGCACATCAAGGGCAGAATCTGGGGTCAGAGCTCTGACAGAACTTTTGGAGGCAACTTGAGCCTCCAGGACTGAACTGTTCTGAGCAAGAGAGAAAACTGTATTTTGTTAGTCCCTCTACCAGAGAAGGAATTACATATGCAAATCAAGGCAATTCCCAAAAGGACTGGCTTTGCTTCAGATTTTGACAGTTTGTCCTGTTTGTCCTCACTGACTTTTCTAGGAGCTCCTAGTTTGAAATGCACCCCCCACCCCCTACCGGGCTGGTGCAGGACACAAAGAGATGTGTCCTGGAGAGCACTGCTGGTGGGGAGGACAGTGGGGAAATGGAATTGTCTGGTAATAAAGCCACTGGGGTTGGGGGAGTGAGAAGGCAGTGTCACCGTGTCAGCTTTGCCACATGATTGCCTCACACAGAGAACCACGTGGAACTAGGCCCCCAGTTAACAACAAAGATCACAGAAAGTTCAGCAAAGGGTAGTTGGGAAACAGGCAATATAAATACTGTAACTATCAGGATCCTTCTGTATAGAAAATTTTCTAAACTACTCTTCTCTTTTGTCAGAAGAATTTTCCCTTATTACTAAATATTTTTCAAAAATATGCTTTTAATGACTGAATAGTAGCCATCATATGAAAATATCAAAATGCTCTTAATCATTTATTTTTGTGAAATACTTAGATCCTTTCTCATTGGGGAGTATTAGTACTAAGACTTTGGTGAATATCATCATGCCAAAATCCTTGTCCCCATCTCTGACAGGATAAAGTCTTTTTTAAAAAAATATTTTAGAGGCACCTGTGTGGCCCAGAGGGTTAAGCCTCTGCCTTCAGCTCACTCAGGTCATGATCTCAGGGTCTTGGGATCGAACCCTGCATCGGGCTCTCTGCTCAGCACGGAGCCTGCTTCCTCCTCTCTCTCTGCCTGCCTCTCTGCCTGCTTGTGATCTCTGTCAAATAAATAAATAAAATCTTAAAAATATATATTTTATTTATTTATTTGAGAGACAGAGAGCATGTGAGAGTGAGCAGGGAGAGGGGCCAAGAGAGAAGGAAAGACAGAATCTCAAGCAGACTCCCCACTGGGCATGGAGCCCAACACAGGCCTGGATCCAAGGCCCTGAGATCATGAACTGAGCCGAAATCAAGAGTTGATTGCTTACCGAACTGAGACACCCAGGTGACCCTAACGGGATAAATTCTTTAAAAATAAACTTACTTAAAAAAAAAAAAAAAAGACTTACTAGGTCAGAATTTATATTTTTCCTTCAATTATTTAATTATGACAACAAGGACTACTGGCAAAAACGGATACTGCAAAAAACAGAGCAGACTTCTGATGAACCTACAGATTGCCTAGCCCAAGCAGAAATGTTGGACAGAAACAGTAGCCAACAAGGTTTACAGGGCATGCGGTAGCCATGGCGTAGCAGTCAGTATGATTTGCAGAAGGAAGTAAGAATGTAGGGCAGTTGGGTGAGTCAGTTAGGTGTAAATAGATGAAAGAGTTTTTGCTGCTTTAGTTTTATAACTCTGGCAAGTCACTTAGGATCTCTAAACCTCAGTTTGCTCATTTTGAAACTTAGGGGTATTTACTACCTTCATAGGTTGGAATACTTAATATTGTGAAGTTAAATTTTCTCTCCAACTTACCCATAGATTTGATGTAATCTTAATTACAATCTAGGCCAGCATTTCTGTAGAAATAGATAAGCAGCTCTTAAGCTTTATATGAAAAGCAAAAGAACTAGAAGAGCCAAAACGGTAATTGAAAAAAAAAAAAAAAAAACCATGTTGGAGAACTCCTACTTTCTACCTCAAGATTTATTATAAAGCTCTGGTAACCAAGTCAGTGTAGTATTGACATAAGGGTAGACAGAAAGATCAATGGGTCAGAATAGACTGTCTGGAAATAGGTATGTAATTGGTAAATTGTTTTTGACAAAGAAACCAAAGAACGTCAAAGGCAAAGGGAATACTTTTCAACAAATGGTACTGGAACAAGTGGCTATCCACATGAAAAAAAAAAAAAAACCCCAACTTGAATCTTTATTTTATATCATGCACAAACATTAATTCTGGATGGCAGAAAGATCTGTAAATAGAAATTTGAGAACCTTGAAGTATAGTTTATAGGAGAAAGCATCTGTCTTCAGGCTCAGATTCTCTCCCATCCTTAAACACATCAAGATTGATTTAGATTAGGTTAGAGCCTGGCCTTCAGCTCCTTCCCTCCTTATGAGCATACAGAGAAACTTAAATTTGAAATCCAAAATTATCATGTATCTAAGGAATACAATTGTTTCAAACTCAAAAAGGGACAGAAATCTTCAAGAGTTTCCATCTGAGTCAAAAATATTGAAGATAGGAATCAGGGATGTTATGTAAAGAAGATAAATATTCTTAAAGAAAGGAAACAATATATTAGCAATATAAAAAGAATAAATTATTAAAAATGGAAATATTAAAGTATAACAGCTGAAAAACTTACACAAAAAAATGGGATAAAGAACAGAATAGATGCAGCTAAAGAAGAATTAGTCAACTAGAAAATCAGACATGAAGGAAATCTCTTAGTAAGAAGAAAGATTAAATAGTTAGAAAATTGAGGAGCTAAGTATACTTCACCCTGTCCCTATTATATGGTATCAAATCTCTCCCCTCAAGATAATCAGGGTCACTTATTCCCCCATTAATGTAACTCCTTTCTGATCCACTGTTATAAGAAGCCCAAAGTGGCCAGGTAGTGACATAGCTTCAAATTTAGTAGAACCCTCAATTTGTCCGTTAGTCTAGGCGTATGCCCTCCTGGGAACTGAGATCTTTAACCTAGCAGAGCCTGAAGTCATGAAAATGGGAAGAACAAATTCCACAAATGGGTCACTGGGATCAAAGGTATAGGGACCACTCCTACTTCCACACCTTGGTTCCCAGACCTATGACCCCAACCATATACTGCCATTGTTTTAGTCCATAGACACCAAAACAGAGGACTAAACTCTAACCCTCATGGTGTGTTCTCTGAGAGGCCACTGGGCTGTTCAGCTGGGCCAGTCACTTCTGGCTGATGGGATATATGGTAAAACCAGTGAGTCTTCTGACCCCTTTTGTACCTCTTTGTGGTAAAATTGGTCCCTCATCTGAGGAAATGTTGCAGGGTACCATGTGGATAAATTAGATATTTGGATGCCTTTCAGTGGAGATACTGATTCATAACTAGCATAGAGAGAAAGTCTGGTAAGGACGAACTGCTGTTGTTCTCCTCATGTGTGGGTTTAGCATTGGTCTCTGGTACTGATGTTCCACTGTGGCTGGATACATCCTGGTGGGCTGAATCCCCTCCGATTGGAGGCCAAGGTTTTCAAACTCTTACTCTACCTTTCATTTCAATAAAGTGACTATCCTTAACCCAATGTCTTTTTAGTTCTGAAGATGGCACCTCTCTGGGCTACCTCTCCAGTCCCATTTGCTTACTCTCTTACACATTGTCTGTGTGCTGGCTGTTGAAGAAGAGATTGTGAGAGCTCCCTGTCACTGTATCATCTAATAGTGGAAATGAGTTATTCAACCGGCCTGCAAAATACCAAATCCTCCTTCCACAGACACAGGCCTGGGCCCTGGCACTCCTCCACTGGCTGTACTTCCTGTAGATTCGTACCATGGAAGACCTCCAGGCTGAGAAGGAGATCCAGAATCCCCAACTCTGATGTGAAGACCACAGACTCCTTGTCAGCAAGCACATGAGCTTAGATCCTGCAGAGCCAAGGTCTTGTCAGTCTGAAGGCCATGTCTGTCCCCAGAACATCTCTCTCGTGTCCACCCTTTGAGGGCTCATTGAGTTGAATTAATTGCCTGGTTCCACTTACTAGTTGCCTGACCTTAAATGAGTTACTCAGCATTCCCAAGATCCCTTTTCTTGAGCTGACGTGGGAAAAGGCTCATTTACCTTTCACAAGGCTATAGTATTGCTTGACACAGTGCCTGGTCTCTGGTTCCCACTGAATAATGGATATTGTTATTATATTTTAGTAATATTGTTATTCACCTCTTCTCATGCCTGCTTGCCCTTCTGTGCAGGTGACCATTAGTCCAGCTTTACAACTGTCCCACTATTCCCATCTCTACTACATTCCTCCTAGTCCTACCTACAGCTGCCTAGTGGACTTTGCTTTTTTTTCTTTTTCTTTTTTAATGAGGCTTTCATTTCATTTCATTCTGGCAACTTTTATAATGCCCCTCCTACTTTTGTCCTTGCCTCATATACCATGTCCTTTTCTATTGACTTTATGATTAATAAAAATGTGCAAACAAACTTACAGCATGATAATGAAGTCACTTCCACAAACGACTAGAAAGTATACACCCATCTGTGAGGACATGCCTATTTCTTCTGACTCCCAAGGCTTCCAGGTCCCTGTCCTAAAACTGGGGTGGTACTGGAAACAAGACATGACAGCCTGTGCCACACAATACACCAGGAATAGGCCAATAGATGTCATCAAGAAAAAGCAAGACAAGAAAGCTATCGATTCTCAATGTGTACTCAATGAAAAGCCAAAGTACTTTACATTTTTCAGTATAAGAGTCCAAAGAATGGCCTGATCTACAGCATGAGAACTGGCAATTCCTGCCAAATGCATTCATTAAAAAAGCAATGTTCATTTCAATGTCAATTGAACATTGACATTAGTTCAATGTCAGTATGCTGGGTCACTGGGCCAGCACCACGGGTGATTCAAACTTGATATTCAATGCTTTGGTCACGACGTGCCCTTCCACAGAAACTTTCACTGGCCCCTCACTGTTCACAAGGACAACTCCAAACTCCTAGTTCAGTTTCCAAGGCCTTTCAGTATGGAGGTCTCTATTCACTACCCCTGAATATACCTTGGACTTTCTCACCTCGTGATTTTGCTTACAGGCTTCTCTGTTCTATCTCTTATGTTGAAATCCTGCTCACCTTGCAAGACGTGACTTGAATACCAGCCTCTCCATGTCTATACCATGAAATCCCAATGTCTTCTTCAGTTAGAGCTAATTTCTCAGTCCTATGTATTTCTGTATCACTTCTGTTTGTTCTTCTCTGGTAGAAATTATTATACTTTGCCCTGTATTCAAATGCTTAAATATGCAGCTTTGATTAAGTCACTCATTCCCTCTGAACATAGGGAGTGGCCACAACATTGGCAAAGGTGTTCAAAACATACATCAAAAACCATCGCGCACTATAGAAAGGTAAAAGGGTCTCATTACTCTATATATGTCCTGTGAAGGAACATTTGGTTAATTCTGTGGAATGATCGTTCTTAGTGACATCACTTGGTTAAAGCAGGTCAAGGAGAACGTATATGGTGGTTAACACTGAATTTTATACTTTAAATGGATGAATTTTATATTATGTAGATTATAGCCTAATAAAGCTGTTATTTAGAAAATAGTAGGTTAAATCTTTATGTAGATGGTCAGCAAGTTTACTGTGCCCCAGGATCTTGAGCAGCAGAGCTCACTCTGACCAGTGAATCCAAACACGCGTATGTCTTTTGTTCTAAACGAGAATAGACGAGTCAGTCAGCAAAACTCCATTCATACTGGAAGGACCCTCCCATGAAACAGGGTCCCCATTAGAGAGCAGAGAAAGAATGAGGCCAGCAGGTGGCTCATACCCAGCTGAGGTGGGGATGGAGTCCTTCATGAAATCAGACAACAGGTGACAACGGGTATAAATGAATAAAGATGAAAGTGACTTGAAGAGTAGCAAGGATTTTATATGAGGAAATTCATGAGAAGTTGAATTTTCTGATGAATTTCAACATTTCCTATGCGTTTTCTAGATAAATGGCTATTCCAAAAAGTGAAGGAAAAACTTGAAGCACGTCCAGAAGCCAAGTGTTCTCTTCGTTACCTGTGACTTTATACCTTTCCGTGGTCTGCTGCTTGATGACGGTCAAAAGGCAGAGCTTGCCTTAAGCAAGTTATGAGAGGTATCGGCTTGGTTCGGCTCCTCTTACTTTCTTTTTCTGTTTTCACCTTCCTCTAGGTGCTGGTCTCTTTACTCATCTCTCAAAAGAAAATGCCCAACCTATTGATCCATTCCTCTAGGACTTTCTCTACAACAAAATTGAGTGATTCAGAGAGACTTATTAGTCACACACATGTGTAAGTAAATGGCTAATAGAGTGGATCTGACATGGTTCCTGGGAAAAAAGCCATTAAGACAAAGAGATGAATTTCCTGTTATGACATGGGAGATATATAGGAAAGGGGCAGGGAGAAGCCTCCCCTGATTTTCCTCACCCTGCACTCCAAAAAAAGCCATTAAGCTATGAAACAATTGCTACCAGCTTTGCCTCTTAGTAAAGTGTAATACTTGGGGCGCCTGGGTGGCTCAATTGATTAAGTGTCTGCCTTTGGCTCAGGTCATGATCCCAGGGTCCTGGGATCGAGTCCCGCATTGGCTTCTCTGCTCAGGGAGGCGTCTGCTTCTTCCTCTCCCTTTGTTCCTCCCGATGGTGCTCTGCTGTCTCTCTCACTCTTTCTCTCAAATAAATAAATAAAATCTTAAAAAAAAAAAAAGTGTAACATTTAGTAAAATGTATAACATTTAATTTGCAATATAATGGTATAAAGGTGTCTACATATACATTTTAAGTGTAATAACACCTAGAGTGGAAAGAAATGTCTATTTGATCTGGGGGGAGGACAATATATTTTAGGTCCTCCTGCACTCACAGTAAATTGGCAGAATTATAACACCCATGAGCAACTTTTCCAAGTAAACAATGAGGTTATCCTTAGTGCTCTGAGGCTTCCTCCCGCTGTGTTCTTCACAAAGAATGGAGGGCGAGGTTGGGAATAAGGGCGCTCAACACCCCCCTCCCCTGGCCCACAAACATATGTGCAGTTTTGTACTGAGAGTATGTCTTTCAAAATAGGCCTCCAACCAGGGACCAAAAGCTAAGTATCCCTCTGCCTGCATGACCACCTCCATGACTGATGGGAGTTATTCAATAGACGACATTCACTCCTAGCCTAGAAAATAATCATTCTTTGCTGAGTGATTTCCAGACGTCACTCCGGAAGGTGAAAGAACATGAAAACCAGCCAAGCCTTGGGATTCCTACACCTGCCAGGTCTGCTCTCTCACAGACTGAGCTAATAGGCCCTGGGACACACCAAAAGTGACCCAGAAGAATCAAACAACACTAGGCCTGCATCGTGAACATCTGGGCAGGTGATCACAGATTAGGCCTTATTTGTTTGCCGCTATTGTTTCTTGAAGTATAATTTACATATGGTAGAATGAAATATTTTCCAGTGTATCATTCTCTGAATTTAGACAAACTTAGACCATCAGGTAGCCACTGTCACGGTCAAAATTCCTTCACATCTGAAAATTCTCTTATATCCTTCTGTAGCCAATGCCCTCCACCAACCTGATTTCTGTCCTTATTGTTTTTGCCTTTTCTAGAAGGTCATAGAAATGGAATCAAATAGGAAATAACCAATTTTCATTTGGCTTCTTTCACTTAACAAAATGCTTTGGAGACTCATCCACATAATTGTTGGTATCACTAATTCATTCCTTCTTATTGATGAATAGTATTCCCCTCATGGATAGACCACAATTTGTTTATCTACGCACAGGTGAGGGACATTTGGGTTTCTAGTTTTTATTATTTTTTTATTTTTATTTGTTTAAGATTTTATTTATTTATTTATTTGATAGATACAGTGGGAGAGGGAACACAAGCAGGGGGAGTCAGAGAGGGAGAAGCAGGCTTCCCATTGAGCAGGGAGCCTGATCCGGGGCTTGATCCCAGGACCCGGGGATCTCGACCTGAGCCAAAGGCAGATGCCCAACGACTGAGCCACCCAGGCGCCCCTGTGTCTAGTTTATAACGATTATGAATAAAGCTGCTATTAAAATGTGCTTATAAGTTTTGAGAGGTCATCTTCTTCATTTGTCTTGTCTAACTATCTCTGAGTGGTATTCCTGCTCACATGACACATGAATATTTAACTTTATAAGACACTTCCAAACCATTGTCTAAAGAGGCCATATCATTTCTGCCAGCAACACAGGAGAGATGCAGCTCCTCTAAATCCTTGTCAGTACTAGATGTTGTCAGTGTCTCTGATCTGAGCCATTTTCATAATTACTCATGAACTTTGGATCTATCCTGAGCTATAAAATAAAACATTCTGGGGTGCCTGGGTGGCTCAGTTGGTTGGACGACTGCCTTCGGCTCAGGTCATGATCCTGGAGTCCCGGGATCGAGTCCCACATCGGGCTCCCAGCTCCATGGGGAGTCTGCTTCTCCCTCTGACCTTCTCCTCGCTCATGTTCTCTCTCACTGTCTCTCTCTCAAATAAATAAATAAAATCTTTAAAAAAATAAAATAAAATAAAACATTCTGAAAAAAAAAAATTAACATTCTGCTAGCTATGTTGTACTGGCTTGAATGTTTCCCCAAACTGCGTTCACCTCAAACCTCAGAAAGTGACCTTATTGGGAAATAGGATTTTTTTTTTAATATTTCATTTATTTATTTGAGAGGTAGAGAGAGACAGTGAAAGAGAGAGAGATGAGAGGAGGGAGGTCAGCGGGAGAAGCAGACTTCTGCTGAGCAGGGATCCTGATGTGGGACTCCATCCCAGGACTCCAGGATTATGACCGGAGCCGAAGGCAGTCGCTTAACCAACTGAGCCACCCAGGCGGGAAATAGGATCTTTGCAGATGCAATTAGATTTGTTTAGATGAGTTCCTCCTGGATTAAAGTGGGTCTGAATTCCAATGGCTAGTGTCATTATAAGAGGCCATCTGAAGACACAGAGACCCACAGAGGAGGCCACCCTGTGGCCACGGAGACAGCTGCAACAAGCCGAGGAACATCAGAAACCACCAGAAGCTAGAAGAGACAGAGAAGGATTCCTGGAGCCTGGGGGGAGTGTGGCCCTGCCAACAACTTGATGACAGACTTCTAGTCTCCAAAAGAGTCTAAAGAGAGAATAAAGTTCTATTACTGTCAACCACCTGGCCTGTCATACTTTGTCCCAATAGCCCTACAAAAATGATACCCTATAAACACAATTTATGAAGCACAAGAGTACAAAGAACTTTTAGAAGGTTATATTTGGCTTATATAAAGCTCTCTGAGGTTAAAAATATAACAATCATGTGTGTGAAAAATAGTTTTAAGAGGTACAAATATATCATTAGCAGCCTAAATTACTAACAACTATAAACCACTTGGACTAAATCTTGAATAATCTATAATGTAACTTTGTACTCATCAAGCTGACCTTCTGTTTGTAAATCCAAATTAGTGAAGACCTATTTTCTTAATCAAGAATCAAGGTCAGTCGAGAACAAGAGTCCCAATTGTTTCTAACCTATGGCTATTGAATATGGAGACCCACATTTTGCAGACTGTTCTCTAAAAGATCATGAGATAGACTTTGTTTTTGTTTGGTAGTTTTTGTGGTATAACCCATACTGCAACCTTACAGGCTTTTTTTTTTCTGATTGCAAAATAGTATGTTCATTTCCCCTGCCACAGGACAGAGACTAGTTTTTTGAAAACACAGCTTCTGTGGCAAAGCCAGTCTTGGCTATTTCATAAAGTACATGTCACATTTCAGTTTTCGCACAAGCCTCTTCCAGCTCCTGAGGAAGAAAATAATCCAGCCCTCAAATCCCTATCAGACTTCTTTAGGCATGCAAAGGGACCCCCCCTTCCCACTCCAAAATTCATGAAAGAAGTTGATTCTTCTTGTACTCCATTATTCAGAAACATATTACTAGCTCGATGGTGATTATATGAACTCAATAACAGAAAATAAAGGAACAGTCCGTTAATAAGAGTCAGTAGTCAGTAACAGGTTGCAGCTTATGCCACCGTGATGTGCTGAGTGGTTGTTACAACAGGACAGGAGATGAGACAACAGGGCAGGAGACATGGTACAGATAGATGTAAGCAGGAGTTCCTTTATTTTTATTTTTTTTTAACAATCATTCCTCTATTTATACTATGAAAGAGCCTGATTTTGTTTCCCATGATTGCATGAGCTATACAACAAGCTCCAGTCTAACACCACATGTCGTTATATGAAGATCTGGGAGGAGTCTCTGGCTCTCGCTGAGCCTCTCCTGAGTCATTTTCCGTATCATGTGCTGTGGAGGAACAGCTGTACCAAGCCTATGTCTCTAGGGTAGCTGGTGAGCACATTCACCCATTTCATACCAAGTTTGTAGGGTAAGGCCAAGTGTCATCACCTAAATTGAGTCCAAAATTGTTCAGTGACCCAGATAAAAGTCTGGTTTTTCACTCCTCCTGCTTGCTAGTCAGCATGCACTGTTCTTTGAGCATCTGGAGCAATGCAGGGCTGGTGGGGGGCAGTGAGGGGAGACAAGGACTTATAATATTGGACCACCCCGTTCCAAGCTTGGGCAACTTCAAAGGACAGAGCTTAAGGAACTTGGAACAATCTGTACAACTTCACTGTCGCTGGGTCTGGCTAAACAGAAACCAGCCACTCTAATCCCCAACGCACATGTGGAGAACCATAAACTCAAGTAACTACAAATAAAAGGCCACGGAAGAGTGCCCAGATGCCCTTGGGGAGGGTATGGTGCAATCAGAAGGGAGCAATTGGGTAGGGGCTGTCCTTTCACAAGAAGTTGAGAGAAAGAGAAAAAACCATGGCCAAAATGTTTGCCTTGTTTAAATATCAGCAAGGATCTCTATTCATATTACAGTTCCAGTACTCTAGACAGGGAGCTAGGGAGCAGGAGGTCCAGAGAGGATCCCAAGCCACTGGTTTGCTCTGTTTTATGGGCTAACTAGATGTTGAAACTTAACTTGTAACAGCCAAGCATAGATTATTTTCCATTGCAGGGCGGTAGGAATTAGGCCTGGGCACCCTGTAGATGAAGAAATCCTTCCAGGGAGCTCAAGGTCATTGTTACAATGTATGGTATCCTTGAGATCAAACTGACAAACCATGTACTTGCCCACACACAAACAGAACCTCTAACAAACCAGAAGACTTCCTGAGAGAGAAATGAGACCTAATGCTTGTAGCCTGACTGCATATTTAGAAACAAAGCTAGAAGCAGATTCTGGAGTCTAGATGAAACCATCAGAGTAGCTGGTGAGCCTCTACACACCCCCCGTGCAAATTAACCTACTCCTGAACCTGGCTTGGTTGATTTCGAGCAGTTTCAGCTACCACAGAGACCTCATACTGCAAAAACCTGCAACACCGCGGCTGCAGATCGGACTGAATTAAACCCTCCTAAATCAGACTTTTCTAAGGTAAAGCAGGTCACACCAGCTAATAAAGAGTTAAAATGTCATTGTCCCATCGACTTTCTGGGAGTGTTCCTCAGAGCAAAACCCAGGGTATGGAGCCAATTTTTGATAAGAAAAAACAGAGTAACCAACAAACCTTGAGAGATAAGAAAGTACTGTTAACCGAAACAGTTGAGGGTTGACAAACCACTGGGGGTAGCTCTTTCTAATCTTCCTACATCACTGACGACAACACAAGCAACCGGCAAGAAAATGCCACACCGCAGGACAGTGTGTGACCAGGCAAAGAGGAGACCTCAGCGAGGATACAGCCTGGGTGTCTGCCTCCACGACCCTCGCGACCTCCCCGCGACCCTCCGCTCCCGCAGGCTGCGCCCCCCCCCCCCCCCCGACCCCGGCCGGGCCCCCCCCCCCCCCCCCCGCCCCCGGGCCCGCTGATTGGCAGGCGGTGCAGCGACTCCTAGAGCCCGGCTTTAGTTTGGCAGGCCCAGCGGAGGGCACCATCCTACCGTAGCCAATAGGAGGCAAGAGGCGGGACTTGCGGCCAGGAGGAGGTGCTGGTCAGGTGCTCTGCGCCGAGGCTGCGTGCAGGTGAGCGGCTGCAAGTTCAAGGGGCAATTCTCGCTTCCGCCACCTCCCCGCTATTGCCCCCGGGTCTCCGTGAGCCTCCCCCAGACCCTGACTCACCATCCTCTTGTCCCAACCCCATGCGGGCCGTCCGGATCACTGCAAGGGTAAGAGTCCAGGGGAGTGGGCTGCTTGCCTCCCGGGAACCCACACGGCTCCTGTGGTCCCCTCAGACCAGCCCCTCTTTCCTTGCACGCGCGCACAGCTCACGTGGGGGCACCTGCCGGCCTCGGTGGGCGGGAGGTCAGCGAATGGCTAAAGTATTCAACGCCCTGACCCTTCCCAGTGACTAGGTTGGAATCCCAGCGGGGAAGATAGGGCACTACTTCTTTCTCTCGACGCCGAGTCCCTCTAAACCCACCGACTCCTCCACTTTGTTCTCCGCGTTTGTTGGCGCCCCTTCCCTCTATTTGCAAGGCAGCCTGTGGGGGAAGGATTAGAGGGGAGGAGAACCTGGAAAGCAGCCCGGTGAAATCTGGACCGAGAACTAGGGATTCCACTGCACTGTGCAGCAGTTTGTGCATGGAAAAGAACGAAATCTGCTATTTCTTTCATCCCCACCCCCACCTCTTTGTTTATTGCTTTATGTCATCGATGTGATAATGTTGAGTTTTCTTACCAAACATTCCTAAGCTGTAGACAACACAGCATTTATTTTCTTCTGTCCAGGAAAGCAGTTCTTTCCTGCTTACCATAGTTGCTGAATTCATTTACTTAGAGGAAAATCAGGCATTTCGTGTAGTTGATTTTTTTTTTTTTTTAGCCTTAAATTATATTTGTTTCTTAACAGCTTGTGTGAGGAAGGTGAAGGGGGAAAAGGGTGAGGAAACAGCATCCTCAGCTATTTATGTTAGTAAATACAGTTGGAGTTCATTATTGGAACTGGTTTTTAAATGTTCCTTCCAGAATTAGAAACATTATTGCCATTTGAGAAATAGTTTTTAAATTTAAATTTTTGAACCATTGTCTGGAGACCGATACCTACTGCAGTTTCAGTTTAAGTAATGTTCTAGGTACAGTGCAATCATGGTTAAAAATTAGTGTATCTGAAAGCAAAGCAAGCATGCCAAGCTGTTTTTACTTACCTATACCTCTAATATAGCCAGCAAGACAAGACAGGATCTGTTTTTGAGGTTTAAAATATCTTCAGCATATTCAAGTTAACAAGGCATCAAAGGCTGAATTCAGGAGATTTCTTGGCACAAGAGTGTGGATAGATCCAGGTTTTGGTGGACTTACAAATACCTTCACGCAAGAATGGACAAGAATAAAGAACCAAAAATCCTTGCTTAATTTGCAAGCCCAATTAGAGTTCACAAAATTTACATATGTGTTGTTTATCCATACTGCCTTTTGTTAGCTTTCTTGAATAGAATAAAAACTTTTTAGACATATAAGCAGATTAAAAAAAAAAAAAAATAGAACAACTGACCAACAACCTTGATCCAAAGGGAGTCTTTAATCCTGGCAAGTGCTTTTTACACACATATCACAAAGATTAAATATTGATGAATTTCAGCTCACAGAAAGTCAACACCAGATTTCAGAATTATGTTTCTGTTCAACAGAAACTGTTTTAGAATAACAAAGGCTATGCTTTAATTATGAAATAAATGAATGCAAATTACACTACACAAGCATATTTGAGTATCACAAATTTTATGTCACTTCAAAAAACCAAGTTCATCTTTTTTCTCATTTCTCGAGTAACATCCCTAAATATAAGACTTTGGCTTTGAAAAATAGACGTTTTTTTTTAAGCATTTTTATTGGATTTGCTGATGGTACTTGCTTGTTTCTAGGTTCCTGTAGTTGGTCTAACCATAATGATAAATACTTTCACAGATATTAATTAGATTACATAAACTTTACAGGCCAAAAGTCAGAAGTCTGGGTCCCCTGCAAAAGTTTCTGAAAAGTTTTTGGTTTTCTCAAAAGTAAATTATAACATTTTAAAATGATATTTGGGGGGGTTACTTAAATAATTACTTTGAGAAATGTTTTGATAAATTCTTCGAAAGTAGCAGTTTCTAAAATGCAACTGAATTTCTTAGCTTTATTATGCAGGAAGCCCCAGGTCTCTTACTTAAGGTGGAACAACATAATTTTCCAGGCTGTGATTTATGACATAACTGCTATTACTAAGTACTGTTACTGTCAGTTTTGGGTAAGGTATACCAAAAAAAAAAAAATTGTTACTAACTTCTATATGTTTTCTATACAGATTATCTTACACTGAGCTGATCAAATACTTTGAAAATGACTTCCAAACTCCTCTGGGTGTCCTTCATACTTGCTGCGTTAATACTGTCCGTTACATTTTCTCTCCAACCAGACCAGCAAAAGGTTCTACTGGTTTCATTTGATGGATTCCGTTGGGATTACTTATATAGAGTTCCAACACCCCATTTTCATTATGTTATGAAGTATGGTGTTCATGTGAAGCAAGTTACTAATATTTTTATTACAAAGACCTACCCTAACCATTATACTTTGGTAACTGGCCTCTTTGCAGAGAATCATGGGATTGTTGCAAATGACATGTTTGATCCTATTCTGAATAAGTCTTTCTCCTTGGATAACATGACTATTTATGATTCTGAGTTTTGGGAAGAAGCAACGCCAATATGGATCACAAATCAGAGGGCGGGACATTCTAGTGGTGCAGCCATGTGGCCTGGAACCGACGTAAAAATACACAATAGCTTTCCTACTCATTATATGCCTTACAATGAGTCTGTGTCATTTGAAGATAGAGTTGCCAAAATTATCGAGTGGTTTACGTCAAAAGAGCCCATAAATCTCGGTCTTCTTTATTGGGAAGACCCCGATGATATGGGCCACAATGTGGGACCCGAGAGTCCGCTCATGGGGCCTGTCATTTCGGATATCGACAACAAGTTGGGATATCTCATACAAATGCTGAAAAAGGCCAAGTTGTGGAACGTTCTGAACCTAATCATCACAAGTGATCATGGAATGACCCAGTGTTCTGAGGAAAGGATCATAGAACTTGATGAGTATCTGGATAAAGACCACTATGTCCTGATTGACCAATCTCCAGTAGCGGCCATCTTGCCAAAAGAAGGTAAGTCTGACCGAGTGGTGATCTGGGGCTGGAGCTGGATGTGCCCAGTGTAGCTGAGGGGGGTATTTTTGTTTCTGTCTTCATAGGCTTGCCTGTGTCATGGTAGTTTTCTAGGGCTTAATCCTTAGTCTCTGAAAAGACAAAATCTCTTTTCTCAGTCTGTAATTTTTCACTTTTCCCAAGAATTTGAAATTGATGTTCTCTCTGTATTTACGGTAGATGGATTGAACCATCTTGGAACCACCAAATATGATGAAAGCTACAGCCTCCTTTCTGAGGAAAATTGAGATGGAAAGAGACATAGAATTCACATGCAATTACAGTGATTTTATGGAAGCCCTAAATTTAGCCTTCTGTGGATCCTTTTGTAGGACCTGCTTAATAGGGAGACAGTTCTGTATAGGAAGGAGAAAGCAGTGGTCAAGCTGAAGATTTCTTTTCCCTGTCTATAAATGAGGAAGTCATAACAATACATTGAACTTCTTACAAACCTTTTCTCAAAGCCTCTACCAACCTTGTCACCTAAGTGTTACTGCTGTTTTAAAGACAAGTGAACTAGTTCAAGTTTAACCTCACCAGATCACGAAGGATGTGCAGAGGGAGACTTCTGACTTCCTTTTTATCACCATCTAGATTAACTCTAGATATCCAGTGAGAGGACAGATTTTGGAAAGCTGAATACCTTACATACGAGCCTTACATACCTCTCAAGGGAATCAAGAGGATCATATGAAACAGCGAATGTTAAAATATAGGTGTGCACTTGCACATGAACCTTTTAACAAATTCAGTATAAAATAACAAGTCTTTTGTTGTTTGTGGAAATCACATTAACTCTTCAGTTTTCCTTATAAAATTGGGATGTGTCCTGTGTTGGGGGTGTTGGGAGGAGCCCCCAATAAAGGATTTAAAAAACAAGAAAAGGATTAAAGACACTGCATTTGAAGTTCCAGGGAGTGCTTTTGCCACGCCTCCAGGGGTTAAAGAATTTTCCTGTTTCACAAGCTGTGTTTCACCTCCAGGCTGCCCTTCCTATCTTTTTTTTTTTTTTTTTTTAATTTTATTTTGTTTTTTTCAGTGTCCCAAGATTCATTGCTTATCCTCCACAGCCAGTGCTCCATGCAGTACGTGCTCTCCTTAATACCCACCACCAGGCTCACCCACCCCCCCCCCCCCCCCAAAAAAAAACCCTCAGTTTGTTTCTGAGTCCACAGTCTCTCCTGGTCCCTCTCCTCCTCCGATTTCCCCCCAAGGGCTGCCTCGCCCTCCTCTCAGAGATTCTCTCTCCTTGGTGTGCTTAACTATCAGCACTTAGCTCTTTGTTTTTGTTTGTGTAGACATATTCCTCAGTGTCAACAGCTGCGGGGAGAGGAAGTGTGTAGTTAAGTCTTTTTACATTCGAGATTTCTGGTTCTATGTCCTCTCAGTTCTGTTAAGTGAATTTACGTACAGCAGAAGATGGGTCATTTCTGTTTGCCCCTCAAGATTCTTTGCTCAAGGGATAAGAGTCTTCAAGTATCTGGCTGTATTTCCTTGTGTTCTGCACAGTGGTGGTTTACCTCCCGGGGTGTTGTTGGCGAGGAATAAATGTTGCCAGGGTGGTTTCTTTAATCGTTAACAGTGAGTGCCTGGTTCTGAGTCCCTCTCCGTATCCTTCCTCTTTGAGGTAAATTTGATGAAGTCTATGAAGCCCTAGCTCATGCTCATCCTAATCTTACTGTTTACAAAAGAGAAGAGCTTCCAGAAAGATGGCATTACAAGTACAACCGTCGAATTCAACCCATCATAGCCGTGGCTGACGACGGGTGGTATATTCTGCAGAATAAGTCCGATAACTTCCTGTGTGAGTATATTACACCATTTCTTCCCATTCTGCGTCACTGTTTGTTGGAGTGGAGACTGTGCGTAATAGAGCAGTATTTATTAATCAGATAACTAACCGAGTCCTACATGAATAGCAAAGCAAAGATCCTTGGGACTTGCCCCTAAACATGCATTTCGCTGGAAGTCATCAGACCAAAGGTATGCAGAGTGACCCGGACAGCTAATTATAGCCATCATGTTCTTGAGAAAAACCTAATTGGAAATTTACAGATTGAATGTTTTTTTCTGCATCTGTTTCAAGTTCTAATTTCATAAGCACGTAATCTCTGTTTTTATTTGCTGTTGTTAGCTTTCTAGTTTTCTTTGCCCTTCTGGCTCTACCAAATACAGGCCAACTTTGTTTTCTAAACTATTCTGAAAAGAAGTGCGTATGGCCTGGAGGACCATTTATTTATAAAAATGTATTTTTCTAACCCCTAGTGATAGAGTTTTGGAGCTATTTCCACTGAATTTTTAATATAATGGACGTCCCATTTGAAATTCAGACATGCAAAAGAAGGGGCTTTCTGCCATCCTTAACATGTAATTTTTCTCTTATATAGCTTCTAGCAAGTTAGTCAAATGGAAAAGCCGTCCACAGGCTTTTACTGCTCTGTAATGGGCCCCTCATGTGCATATTTGCTCAACTCCCTTCCCTCTCCCTGCTCTGCTTTGTCCTGCTGCTGATTGACTTCTAACGACTAATTTCCCAGGCTCCTTTGCCAACCTGTTTCTGGTTATATGTGGCCAAAATAATAGAAGACACCCACAGGAGTTTGGGAGGCAGGAGTTGGGAGTTGGGAAGAAGCCAGGATATTTGTCCCACTCATCCTCCATCTTAGGTGGTGTCTGTGACGGTGACTTCCATTTCCTCTGTGGTCCCAGCTCCCTCTGGACAGCTCTTCCTACAGCTTCGTCTCCTACCGGGCAGCCCTAGCCTTTGGGCTCTGGCAACACCACCTTCTGTCCCTCCAGCTGCGGCCTAGGGACTGTTCCTAATCCCTTGCCATCTGGAGGAGGCTTCTCAGCCCTTAGAACTTCCCTCCAGTGAACTACCTTGCTGACTTACTGCTTTCCTGGTGGACATAGATATTAACATGGCCACTGATCAGTTCCCAGGGAGTTGTTTCTCCTCTGTTACTTGGATAATGAAGGAACCACATTGTATCAAAACTACACAGGAATGCTTTCTTCAGGCTTGGTCCTTGATCTACCTGAGATGTACAAAGATGTCCCTTGAGGTAGAATTGGGTTCCTATCATATTTGTTGACCAAAGGAAAAGCAGTTGCCTGACGGTGGCAATTGTAGTACATATAAGAATCACAGTGGCAGGTGTATACAGGTGCCTGGTGTCTCGTTCTTAAAGGTTTTACACATGGATGATGATCTGTAAGCTGATACTTACTCACACCAGGAGATCTGTTTTAAGAAAGCCTTTAAAAATAATTTCTTTCAGGGCACCTGGGTGGCTCAGTCAGTTAAGCGTCTGCCTTCTGCTCAGTCATGATCCCAGGGTCCTGGGGTCAAGCCCCACATCGGACTCCCTGCTCAGTGGGGAGTCTGCTTCTCCCTCCCTCTCTGCACCTAACCCACTTGTGTGGCACGCATGCGCGCTCTCTCTCTCAAATAAAATCTTTTTTTTTTTTAATATTTATTTATTTGAGAGAGGGAGTGAGAGTGAGCATGAGAGGGGAGAAGGTCAGAGGAAGAAGTGGGAGAAGCAGACGCCCCATGGAGCTGGGAGCCCGATGCAGAACTTTATCCCAGGACTCCCGGATCATGACCTGAGCTGAAGGCAGTCGCTTAATTGACTGAGCCACCCACGCCCCCCCAAATAAATAAAATCTTAGAAATAATTAAAAAAAAAAATTCTTTGGCCCAGAGAATAATTGCTGACTTTACATGTTCAGATTCTCATGTACTGTGCAGATAGCTCTTGTGGTAGCGGGGTTGCTCAAAAAAGAACTGCCTCTGAGGAGATTTGTCCTTTATAAGTAATGTGAGTCTGAGGGGCTCTCTTGAAATTTTGGTGTGGTGAACTGCACTTACGCAACAGATTGGTTATGCCTGTTTTTGCTAGAAGGTCTTAATAACACTCCTGTTTATGTTATGTTCAATGTGGTTATTTATTCAACAAATAAATATATGAAATAATTATTTCTTCAACAAATAATTACGTGATGGCCAGCATATTCCTTCTCAACCCGAGTTCCACAAGAGAATGAAGTCCTAATGTCCAAAAGCAGTGCTTCTCAAAATAGGTTTCCTGTAGGGCCCCTGGGTGGCTCAGTAAGTGTCCAGCTTTTGATCTCAGCTCAGGTCTTGATCTCAGGGTTGTGAGTTTGAGCCCTGCATTGGGCTCCACGCTGGGCGTGGAGTCTACTTAAAAAATAATAACAACAACATAAAATGCAGTGTTTATTATACAGGAGTTGTCATGCTTCAGTGTTTACATATCCTGATAAATCAGAAGACTTCTAAGGCTTTTTACTTTCTTTGTAGCCACACAAGCTCACAGTGCTAAATTGTATTTTGATCTGAACCACCTCTATCAAGGTTTTACCCATAAAGGTCCTGACATTAAGTTTTCCGCAGCGGGTTGTAGCTGTCGCTAGGGGTTTGATTTTTGTGGTGTCTTTTGTCTTCCCCACAACTGGTAATTGGTAATGGTGAATTTACTCTCTTAATGACTGAGAGCCGCTTTATCCCTTTCTTTAGAACATAATTGGAACAAAGTAGGTTACCTAAAAAGTACTTACCGAATATTAGTTTACCGGCCACCAGAAAAAAAGAAAAAAAGAAAAAAAAATGCTTTCATTTTCCCCTGACTTGGGTTCGGTTTTGCTCTTTACCTCTCCTCCTCTACTGTTTCAGGTTGCTTCTGCCTGCGAGAAAGATTTGTCATCAGTGTGACTTTTCATTTTCTAAAGTGGACGGTGATGTTGACCACAGTAGAGATTAATCATAAAAGATTCTTTTCTTTTAAAATATGAACAAGTTAAACTTTGCACTTAAGTTCAGAATTGGACGATACAACCGTGATTCTCGTTGTCCTGCCCTGGGAGTGGGGGCTAACTTACTCATCCATGTTCTCTTTCCAGTAGGCAACCATGGTTACGATAATGCATTAGCAGACATGCATCCGGTATTTTTAGCCCATGGTCCTGCCTTCAGAAAGAATTTCACGCAGGAAGCCATGAGCTCCACAGACCTGTACCCACTGCTCTGCCATCTGCTTAACATCACGGGCATGCCTCACAACGGATCCTTCAGGAACGTCCAGGATCTGCTCCGTTCAACAAGCCCAGGAGCGCTTCCTCCCACGCCGGGTCCCACACTTCTCCACGGTAGCGTCAAGCCTGGAGACGATGAGAGCGAGGAGTCCTATGCTTATTTCTTAGGGGTGTCTCTCGGCAGCATTTTGGTGATTGTATTCTTTGTGATTTTCGTTAAACATTTAATTCGCAGTCAGATACCTGCCTTACCAGATGTGCAGGCTGAAATCGCTCAGCCATTATTACAAGCCTAATGCTACTTCGAAGTGGAGATGTGTACTTACTTCAGTGTTTAAGGGTTTCAGATTCTAGGAAACCAGTTTCAGACATTTGCACAGATCATTAGGCAGTTATGTACATAGATAGGCACAGACACATACCTACAAAGGATTAAAGTGGGAGACATGATTCTGTTATTCTCTCTGGCTTAGGGTAGATAAAATCCTGCTGTATTTGGACATGGCACCTATAATGTATATATTTAATGGCTTTGCACTGTTTAAAGTACCTTATGTATTACACTTTAAATTACTCTCCTCATGGGTACTTTTATATGAAATGCACTTTATTGCTGATTATGTCTTGTAATTTGGTTGAAATACACAAATTGTTTTCTGCCCACATTACAGACTACTTGTTATTTGGTGGTCACACAGAATGAAATGTCTTATAATTCCTGAAAAATGCCAGAATCTGTCTCCTTAAACTCAGGAGTGCAAAAAAAAAAGTCAAAACTGTTGAAAATTAAACATGATAACCTTTGTACATCGAATTTTGGAGAGATGCATTCCCAACAGCGGGGTGCATCTGTGGGCATTCCTTCTCATATTTCTTTCTAAAAGACATGGGTTTTCATTTTATTTTCTTTAAAAAAAAAAAAAGGTTCAAGTACTGACAGACTCCTAAACATCCCATTTCTATCATGAAATTCATGATGGCTATTTTCTGAGGAGTCCTTTTGCTCTGATTCTTTAATAACAAAGACACCATGATACCCATGTCCTTCCTGTGTAGTCTGGCCCTGGCCCGCTGTGAACAGAAGCCATCGGTGATCATCCCAGCAATAAGCTTTTCTTCTTGTTCTGTGCTTACTTGCTTCTTTGAAAGCTAAATCACTATGAATCACATTAAAAAATCACATAAGATACAACAGTGTTTGTTTTCTTTCTGGTAACAAGTAGTAAGAGAGCAGAAGCTCCTCGAAGCCTTGAGCATTTGCGGATCCATAGTCGCCAACTGTGTTGGGTAAAACAGACCACGCGGTCCTCCAGTGGGACTGTGTGGAGCCAGGGAAGGAAAGTTAGGTGGGACCTTGTCTGAGATGTATCCGCCTTCCCCAGAGCAACACTGAAGGGTCCCTTGTGGCAGAAAGCAGTGAAATAGCTCGTAGCAGGGACAGGTATTGAAACAAGGAGAGTGGAGATCATAGCCTCGGTTCATGATCGAGCCCTGGGTGCTCGGGGATCAAAGCTGAAATCAGGTTCATGGACATCTGCTTGGCCGCTCAGCTCTTCTCATTTCAATCATCAAATCTGTGCTTTAGATTTCTGAAGGAGTCAGGCTGGGAGGACCTAGGGTTTACTTGTCGTTTCTTAGAGGAAAGAGAAAAGCTTGGAAAGAACTGCTTTCTTTGAAAAAAATAAAAGTTTATATAGACAGGTGGCCAATAGATGATATTGTGATTTTGTGTTGTTAATGCAACCGCTGGCTAATGATTAGATAAAATAGTGTAGGTATTCTAGAAAGAAAGATAAAGCAGATGTAAAGAACAAAAGTAGTTTTACCTTCAAAAATATAGTTGAATTTAAGTGCTCCCTAAAATAAAGTGAATGGGTTATTTTTTAAATGATACCATAAAGAAGGTTAGCACTCAAATCTCATTTCATTACAAAGCCTGTTAATCAAACAGAATGGAATTCGTGGACCTGCTCTGACATTAAAAAGCTGAGAAGTTAGATGGTAGATGGCAAACTCAAGAAGTCTGAACTCTGAATGAGACATTTGAGAATCCTTGGTGGCCACTCCTGTTGGCTTGCTGCATAGCCATGAACTTTACCCACATTATTGAGATGCCAGTGTAATGACCGAAAGATGAAATTGGTCTTTTTAAACGCATTACTGTTCAAATTCTGTCTGTACATTTAAAATCTGTTGCATTAAATTCACTTTAGAACTGCCTCAGTGGTAAGAGGAAAGCACATGCTATACCATTGATGAAACCATTAAAATTATGATCTGGATATTGGATTATTGCGGTTTCTTTTATTTACACGTACTCAGTTTCCTGTAAAATGCAGGAGAATTTGCCTGAAGGAAAGTAAAATTTTAAACTTCACTGGGAAATTTCATCATACCTTGAGAGCTTTTTTGTTTTATCTGCGTGTCTGCACCCTCAAGCTTTGTATGCACTGAACAGAAATTGCACATAGAAATAAAATTTATGCTAGCTGATCTTACTAATTGTAAGTGAGAATTATTTTAAGGCCAGAGGAAGGTACTCCATACCTCCCTCCCTCGCCACCATTTTTGCTGAACATCACTCATCAACTATTTTGTACCATCTATTAATTGATAAGATTTGTCTTCACTGTACATTTTGCAATTTCTTCTCCCTTTGCCACCTGACATTGAAATTTAAACCTGCTTTCAAAATGCTCTCTGACCTCTTCAGGTAAAACTAGGATCCTATTAATGTTGGTTTCTTGCAAGAACCTATTATCTCTAGAAAATCTGATGGGGGTACTAGCTCTTCGAGTTGGTTCATTAAGGGGAACAGACTTGAGAATCTCTACAGCCGGGAAGCATCTTAGGGACCGTTCAACCTCCCCTACTTAACAAGGATCTTAGGGACCATCCAAACCCCTTGACAGCTGTGATGATTGATAGGCATGGACATAGGAATGTCAGCCGGCAGCAGGACCCAGGATTGGATCGGATGTGAATCTAAATGCTCAGAATGAATGTTGAGGGGACATCGTTCATTCGTGACAGGCAGGGGATATGAAACAAAAACAATAATAAAACGCCTGGAAAAGTGAGAAACTATACAAGAAAATGTATTCATAGCTCCTAGTTGATATCATTCCATGGAGGGCTGCTATTGAGAAGTCTTAGGACAATTTATGTCACTCCCCCCCTCCCCCTCCCTCTCCTTCCCGCCCTCCTCCCCACCCTCCTCCACTTTCATAATGTTTCTTTTAAAGCCCTCAGTTCCTTGGAATTTTGCAGTTGTTAAGATACTTCCCTTGTCACTCAAAGACTTCTTATTGGAAAGGCTCCTATCTCTTTCACAGTAAAGCCAATTTTCAGAGTTCGTTTTAGTTACTAATCTCCTTTCATCCAATTTCTGTTTCCCCCTTTCAGCATTCATGTTAGTTGGATGTTGAACCTTCTGCCAAATGTGACCTCATAGGCACCCAGCGCTGCGGTGTCTGAGCCAGGAAGAACAAGGCTGTACATCCTCAGGCTGTATTTAGGGGAAGCTGGTTCGCACTGGGATGATACTGGAGGTAAGGGGTAGGTTGAGTGGGTTTGAGGCATGAGAGATGTCTGATACACCCACACGTGTATGGATTCGTCATTTTATGCAAGGTCCTCAGTTCTTTTCATCTCTGTCTATCCTTGTGTCAACACCATACTGACCGAATTATCACAACTTTACAATAGTTCTTGATGTCCAGTGGAATAAGTCCTATCATGGTGTCGTGAAGACTGTCTCGGCCCTTTACATTTATTTCTGCATCATTTTGAGTCTGCTTATACAATTCCATAAAAAATAAATAAAACTCATCTGGGATTGCTTGGATGCAATGACCAGTTTGAGGAGAACTGACATCTTACAATGTTGAATCTTTCAACCTAGAAACATGACAGAGCCTTCTACTATTTTGGTCTTTTTTTTTTTTTTAAAGAATTTATTTATTTACTTGAGAGCAGAGAGCATGAGTGGGGGGCAGAGACAGAGGGAGAAGGAGATTCCTCGCTGAGCAGGGGCTGGATCCCAGGACCCCAAGATCATGACCTGAGCCGAAAGCAGGAGCTTAACTGACTGAGCCACCCAGGTACCCCCATTCTGGTCTTTCTTAATTCCGCTCAATGCTATAATTTACCATGCAAAATTCTGCAGATCCTTTGTTGGACTAATCCTGAGATATTTCATGCTGCTTGATACCAGTATAAGTGATACCCGTTTTAAATTTTCATTTTCTGGGGATACATAGAAATACAATTGATTTTTATATATTGATCATATATCCAGCAAATTGGCAAGCTTCTAGTTTGTCTGATTCCTTTGGATTTTCTGTGTGTGAAATCATGTCATCTGTGGATATGACAGTTTTCATTGTTTTTTGAATCTTATCTGATTCCTTTTTCCTGTGTTACCGAGTGGCTAACACCTCCAGGGCAATGTTAAATAAAAAGTGATGACAGTGGACAGCCTTGCCTTTCTCCTGATTATACGAGAAAAATACTGAGCATTTCCCCACTCAGTGTATTAACTGTAGGTTTACTATATTATGTTATGATTCAGTATGATACTGGCTGTAGGCTTATGGCGTATATACCAGCTTGAAGTTCTCTTCCGGATGTGGTGAGTTGGTTTTTTAAAAAAATAATAAATAGGTGTTGAATTTTAGCAAATGCTTTTTCCACATTTATTAACATGCTCTTGTTTTCCCTATTAATATAGAGGATAACACTGATTTTTCAAATATCAAACTAATGGTGCCCTTCTGGAATAAATCCCACTTGTTGATGTTTTGTCCTTCTAAAATACTGGTAAACTCAATTCAGTGTTTTGCTAAATAATTTTTTTCATAGAGATATTATTCTATGGTTTTCTTTAAACATCTTTATCAGATTTTGGTCAGTGTTATACTGGCCTCCTAAACCAGTTTGGACGTATGTTCCTTTCTTCTCTATTTTCCATAAATTTGGGTAAAATAATTTCCTCCTTAAATGTAACTAATCAGTGAAATCAACTGGATTTACGAGTTTTCTCTGTGGGGACATTTTTGATAACAAATTAATTTTTGTGATAGCATAAATAAGGCTATTAAGGTTTTTTATTTGATTTTGTATAAGTTTTGGTTAAGTTGTATTTTTTAAGGAATTTGTTCATTTTACCTTAACTGTCAAACTTATCATAATATTCTCTTGTTATCCTTTTGATAAGTGTAGAATCTGTAAGTGATGGCCCCTCTTTTATTACTCATCTTGTTAATTTGTTCTCCCTCTCCCCCCCCTTAATCTTATTAGGGACTTATCAATTTTATTAAGACTTATAATGCCAAAATTTGATTTTCTTAATTTTTGTCTTTTCTCTTTCATTGATTCTGATTTTATCTTTATTATTTTCTTTTACTTACTTTGGATTATTTTCTTCATCTTACTACCTTTCCAAAGTGGAAGCTTAAACCATTGGTATTGAACATTTCTCTCAAAGACAAGCATTTGAGGTTATAAATTTCCATCCAAATATGGCATCAGCTGCATTCTACAGAATTTGGTAGCCATTTAGAAGTGTATTGTCTCATAGAAAATATTCAAGGCTTCTCTAGATCTTATTGTTATTGAAGCTATTTTAATTCCATTGTGATCAGAAAACATCCTTCCTAAGACTGCAATCCTTGGAGATTATTTACTGAGACTTGTTTTGTTGTCCTGCATACGATCTATCTTGGTGATGATTGTGTGTGCACTTGAGAAGAGTACGTCTCCCGTGGTTGGGGTTGTAATCTCTAAATGTCAAGTAAGTGTATGTGGTTGACATCACACTCAGGTCTTCCACATCCTTACTGATATTTTTCTTGGTCTAGTTGTTATATCTGTTATTTAAGAGAGGAGTGCAGAACTTGTCAATTTTCTTTATGGAGTTTTTCTTGAGTTCCATCACTTTTTGATTCATGAACTTTTAAGCTCTGCTTTTAGGTGTAACACTTAGAGTTGTTGTCTTCTTGATATATTTGTCCTTTTATTATTGTGCAATGTCCTTCACTATCTCTGAAAATTCTTGTCTTGAAGACGACTTCATTCCAGCTGTCTCACAGTTAGTTTGCGTGGTGTATCATTTCCCATCCTTTTACTTTCAGTCTGCCTTTAGATTCAAAGGATAAACTACAAACAGCTGACTCTTGTTTTTTCATCCAATCTGCCCATTTGCCATTTGATCCAAATATTGTCTATTTACATTTAGTTTTTGATATGGTTGATTTTCCATTTTGCTTCCCCCCTTATTCTATATGGGTCTACCATTTTGTTTTTGGGGTGCTACTTTTATCAGTTTTAATATCCATGGTGTAGTCACGTCAAAAACCCACATTTTTAAATTAAAAATTTTAAAATAAAAAACTCACTTTTTTTCTAAAGCCTGTTTTATGAAACAAATGTAACAGTGATAATTAAACCTAAGGAAGACATACTAAAAAAGATTATTGGCCTTTTGATTCTGGACTTTTTGTACAGTAGTTTATAATTCGCTCAATCTCTAATTCAGAAATTAGTCTTAGTTTCCTTTCTTTTCTGAAATCAATTTTATTCATTTTTTTTCCATAGGAAATTATCCACTTCATCTGTATTTTCAAACTTATTTGTCTCAAACAGTATAAGGTAGGCTATTAAGATTTTTAAATGTTCTGCTTCTCCTTTTTTACATCTTTATTTTCCCTCCTTCCACACCTCTATCCATTTTTTTTATTATGTTGGCTTCCAGAATTTACAGATGCCCTTTTATCCATTTCCTCCTTCTGAATCGTGGCCTTTTGAAACCTCACTTTCTTGGTAATTTCTCAATTTCTCAATTACCTTGCCTTAGCACAGGTCTTTTATACTGAATCCAGATTTTCTAGTCCTCAGCAAAAGGGTTGGTTTGAATTCCTTTGCCACCATTTCCTGAAAACACAACTTTCATTATTAAAAAAAAAAAAATCTTCACAAAATTTTGTGTATCTCCTCAGTGCAAAATTCAAACAAGTTTGAAGTCAGTAGTAATGGGTCTGGGTCTGACCAATAGAAACCATTTTATAAAATGTTTGTATAGTGGGGTTGTCTGAATTTGCTTTGGGTTAATTTCTATTATTCTTTCCACCACCCGGGCCTATGAAAGTGAAGTAAGCAAGGCAGAAGAGCTTGCTGGATTGCGTGCCTGACAATTCAGATCTTCACCACAGGAGGGCAGTCTGAGCTGGACACGACTGTAAACCATCCTTCCAACATGGGTAGCCGAGGAGCTCACCAGATTGTTTACTAATGGTGGAAATCAGGCTTCTGCAGTGGAGGTAGAAGATAAATGGAAAAACAGGTCTGCCTGGCAGTTTCTCTTGAATTTTGGGTAGGACTCTGCCTTTGCTAGATCATGCGGCCAGGAGACATGAGTCACAGGACTGATTGGTTTCAACACCAACCACCAGCTGCACACACACATTCATTAGGATACAGAACTATATACATATACATACATATGAACAGCATGTTTGCGGGGGATTTTTGGCCTTAATATCTATTTTTCTTGAAAAATGTTAACTAAACCATTCAAGTAAAGAAGAAAATGCTGATGAAAAATGAAGATTCAAAGGGTTTGTGCCAAAAATCAAACCAGTCCTCTGAAGCCTAACTCAACAGGACCCAACACGCTCCTTTGGATCTCACATGTTCTCTGAAGCAGTGTGTGTGTGTGTTGTGTTGTGGGAAGGGAGGACTGCAGTGACACCCAAGGACAGGCACCAAGGAAGCAGGAGGTTGGAGAAACTTGAGAAGCAAGTGGCCTAGAAAAGGGCTCTGTATCCAAGGATCTCAGCAGCTAGTCAAACCATGAGTAGACATAATTTGTTACAATGTTTTACCACTTCTGAGATGTTGCAGAGCTCTCTCCGGAATAAAGAATGTACCTTTTCTTTTTGTTTTCTCCCACAGTTTCTAGCAGTGTTCCCTGAGTATGAGCATGGGAAATGCATTTATCACACTGCTCTACTTTCTTGAACCTGTACTCAATTAGTATGGCTATTTACAAAACACAGTTTAAATGCTATAATCCTCCCTTACCTGTTTTTGTAGCCTGCTTTTTCAAACTTCTTCCCTTCTACTGTATACCAATAAATTATAGTTATGGAAGCGCTGCAAAATTTAGCTTGGCTTTCTTTGCAATGATATTCTCATGCTAAATTGCATATTTATCCACTACCTTAAAATTTTGTTAATGTTTTATACTTATATACTGATTTTTTAAAAATTTGTAATGAATGCCTACATGGATTTTTGCAGTATTATTGGGTCATGTCAACATTAGTTACGGTAAATATATTTTGCAGGGTGACAAAAAAATCAATAATATTGCATTCTATATCTAATAATTACACTAAAAGTGGTAGATTTTATTCACATAAAATGTTTTAATCATAAGTAAAATCATTAACTATGAATTCAGACAATATAGTCAAAATAGATTTTACTTCAGCTTAAGGCACTACATACAGATTTCTTTAAAAGCACACTCATGTCATTTTATTTACACACTATTTTAAGTGACAATACTTTCTATCTTTATCCTTCATTTATAACTTTACATATTCACAACGAAGTAAAACCCTCCAAATAAAAGGAATTAAATGCCATCATCCTTAAAGCTTACCAGATACGGACAAGAGAGGGAGACACCCAAGAACAATGCAAAGGCATCTGTAATCTTTTAATGCGTCAAGATTTTATCTTTAAATTCTTGTATGAAGCTTAATGAAACAATATCACAAAACCTATAGTACACAGCATTGAAATAATTTATATTAGAAGTCTATTGTTGTTTACCAAAAGAACTTGCCCATTATAGTAACAGCAGAACTGTCCTTTATAAGTAAATGCACTTACTCTGAATTCACCTACTGAATTAACAAAAACCACTCAATAAGTTTTCCTATTACCTTTGACTGTTGTTGTCATAAACAGGTAAGTGTTTCCTGGAGCCAAATATTTTCCATCACCCAGAAAACATGTCAGGATAATTATTTAGCAAAATATACACCAAAACCTTAAAGTAAAGGCTGGCTTCACTGAAGGATTTTCTCAGTGTACTAGGCAGTCACTGGCTTTAACAGTGATAATTTTTTAAAGATACAAATGAAATAACATAAAGTTCAAAATAATAACATATAAACATCTCTTTGGATTAAATAAATACTGTTTTGTCCCATCAGCATATATACAAAAAAATTTTTACAATTTTAAAGTTAGTATTTTGAGAATAGAATGAAAGACAAGGCAAAAAGGTAAATATCTTGTTCAAAGGATTAAGACATGGACAGGACATCCCTTCCTTCTTCAATCCATATGGATGGATTTCCATCCCAAATCCACTCACAGGCTCAATGCTCGTTATGGATTTCTGAAACCTATAACCACCACTCATACTAAGGCAATGACTGAAACAGCACCACAAGGACCAAGCTCTATTGGACGAGGATAAAATGTCCTGCTACTAGTTCACTTACTTCAAAAAAAAAGTGTCCACTGTGTTAATTGGGACTGTCCTTTGTTTTTGTTTTATTTTTAATGGAAATTGAAAACAATTTTTCTATTATTTTGTTCAGAAAAACTATTAACTTCTAGAATAAATCTTATGTGAGAAAAAGGCAAAATAAAATTTGTCAAAAAGCAAAATTAATCCTCTTGGTTTTATTTATTTACTGTGCTATTCTTAATACAGTCAACTTATGACCAAATAGCATGAACTATTTATGCAGGCTGTAGAAATGCTTCTCAAGAACTCCAGAAACAAGAGGTACCAAATCCTCAGGTCGCAAAATGAGTGGTGACCAAATGGGATGAATTGTATGTCCAATTCCTGGCACCACTGTTCTTTACCATCACAGATGATCACCACTTAGCTGGGTGGCATATTGATCGTAGATAGTATTTCTATCTCTAAAAGAGTTACCTAGCTTATTTTATACTGTCAAAACTGTAAGTACCACACTATCAATTGTTTGCCTCAAGTTCTGATGGGTGGTTCTTGAACCCCATTTTTCCTTTAACAGAGATAATCTCGTCTGCCACAACTCAGTTTCTGAATATTACTTCTGATTATTAGAAAGTATCACCCAGCAAAGTTAGGATGGCAGTTCTTTACAACAAATCCTTAGCTCTGGACATACATGTTAAAAAAAATCAGAGCAGAGTAATTACTTCTGTGAACCAAACACTGGAGAAACAGAGGGGCAGCACTCAGGCTACACAATGTCAACAGTGCTTAGCGTTTGTTTACTCTGCCACTTCACATAGGAACAGTGGGAAAGATCCAAGACACCAAATTCCATTTTGAATTTACTCTACTGCCTAAAAAGTAAGGCATAACGCCCCGAAGATAGATATCAAAATCTCTCTTCCTCATTCCGACCCAACTGAAGCCAGATTTGTATTCAGGTCATACATTTTTTTTTTTTTTTTTTTTTTTTTTACAGTGCTTAGATACCTCTGGCTACAATAAACAATATGAGAAAGTAAAACATGGTGGCAAAAACTAAGGAACTTTCTTAAGTTATGACTTTAGCTTGTGAGTCATAAGAAAGTAAACAAATATGAAGTGCAAATATACCCTTTGCTGAGAGCCACGTTCCGTGGGAATGTGGAAGTCAGCCCACAGACCAGCTGCTCTGACCGCTTCAGTCAGTCACAGGAAGTCTACACATTCATACATGCAAACACACTTACACACACACGAATAACTTACACAACAGCATTAAGCACAGACAGAGAAAAGTAATTCTTTCCATTTTCTTAATTTCTTATAGCAACAGTCTTTGAAAGATATCTTTCCTGGCTTCAACAGCTTAGGAATCTTAACAAAGACAATGGTAAAGACTCAAGCTTTGTATCACATGGTTTTTGTTGTTTTTCTTATAATAGCTTTTCTTAAAATAATTTCTTCATATGCTAGATCTGTTCTGCCTGCTTAACCAATTTTATTAACCTTCACAGAGGTCTTCCAATGTCATAGGTTTACCTGGATACAAACTCTATTAAAGTTATTAAATATAAAAATATAGAAAACTTTTCCTTCCTGATACACAAAATCCACTAATTGCATAAAGATTTCTGTTATTTCAGTTACAAATATAAAAATTTATTAGAAAAGCATGCCTACTAAATTTTGATAGATTTTTATTTAAAAATGTGTCAAATCTTCATTGCAAAAAAAAAAAAGGCAGAGGCATTATTTTTCTTACAAAAAGTTTTCTAGTTGGAGAAATAGTTGGTGTTAACTACTGATTTACTAGCAATTTTTGCTATGGTCAGGGTTTTATGTATTAGCTGATGCAGTAAAACAAAGCACAAGGAAAAACAAAAGAATTCTAGCATGCTTGGTCTAAGTTCTTTGTCTCTCAAGGTGTATTTTTCATCGTTAGAATACCATTGTGTCCTCAGTATCGCGACTGATCAAAGACACTCTATAAAATCCAGCACATGCTACTCAATTAAAGGATCGTCATCGTCCTCTTGCAGCTGAAGTCGGGAAAACGGACGGGGTACAGACAGTCTATTCTGCATGATTATAATCAGGCATGTTAGCGTGGTTAGGACCAAAAGCGCACCAATCACAATTCCAATGGCTTCCGGGAGATTAATGCACCACTGGTCAACTAACAAACACTTAGTATGACCAAAGGTTCCGTTATTGGGATGTGGTTTTAATCCCAGGATGTGGCACATCATTGGATAAATATCCACACTGTTAATTGTGCTGTGTTTGTAGCCTTTGTGAAACGCTGGACCATGGGCAGCTAGAAACGGATGCATACTCGACAAAGAATTGTCATAACCATGGTCACCTACTGAAAAAAAGAACAAGATTAGGTTAGTTCCTAAAAGAAAGACTGATCTTTCTATTATAAAACAACTTGCTTCTAGTGTAAATATACTCATTCTTGCCAGTGTAATTCCGATCCATTAAAACTGATTAGCTGGACCTGACAGGGGCCAGAAGAAAATTATCTGTTTTTTTTCCAGCTCAGCCATGTGTCCCCTGTTTCACACATACACTTTTTTCCCAAGTGGTCATGACCCGAGGCTTTAAAACTATTTCTCCACCTGATGCACCTGTCTTTCAGCACCAGCCCCACTCATCTAAACCGCCAACTTCCAGCACTGTGCGCGTGCAGAGAGCGCTAGTGCCTAGACGAGAGTGGCTGGGTCCTGAACAACTGGGGAGAGCAGAAGTGAGTAAAACCAGTGAATGAGGAAGAAGTGCATCTGCAGCCTTACCTACATCAACTGCTCCTGTGATAAGAAAGAGGATTACATAACATACTCCTGGTTTACTGACAGTGAATGCCTCACTCTGCCTCGACCTCTGGAGGGCCCAGTGAGAATGTTAAAGAAGGGGTTCCTGCAGTCAACATGAAGTCTAACCAGTTCACCAACCTCTAACTCCAAATCAAACTCACAGAAAAACACGACAGTCCCGGACAGAACCCCAATACCAAATCCTCAGTTTTTAGCTTTATTTTGGCAAATATTCCCTTTTCCTGTACGCCTGTTGCGCTGATAAGCTCCATACAAAGTACAAGTGATGGGGTGGTGAGTCTATTAGTTTGTGTTACTGAATCCCTTAATCTCATGTCTGAAATATTTCTTAACAGAAATAATGAATGGGATCAACATAATAACAGAATATAACACTTTATTATATAGACTTTAGGATTTCCATAATAATTTCAATAATATAAAAACATACATGTATATGGGATAGAAAAGAGTTTGGAAGGGGAAACTCTGCACTTCTGTATTAATAGATTTTTCTCTCTTTTCTAAATTTTCTGTCTTTTCTCAGTTTTCAACAGTTAGTAAATAAGCAAAAATAACATATAAATTCCATTAACCTTTAGTCTTATCCTTGTCTGAAGCTTCTGATTGGCTATAGATCAGGGATCTGCACACTATAGCCCCTGATCAAATTCAGCTCTCTACCTGTTTTTGTAAACAAAGTTTCATTTCAACACCCAGCATGCATTAGTTTACATAATGTCCACTGCTGCTTTTCCACTACAAAGGAAGAATTGAGTGAGTGAGAAACCAGAGGGCCTATAAAGCCTAACATATTCACTATCTGGCCTTTTACAGAAAAAGTACTCTGACTCCTGTTACAGACTACAAAATCAGGGGTTTTGTTTTGTTTTGTCTTGTTTTTTAAAGTACTCATACTGAATTTAACATAGGGATCAATCAAGTTCGGTGCAGGGAAGACCTGTAACTCTCCCCTCTGTAACTCCTCAAGCTTTAGGAGAGTTTCTGATACACCTGCTTTGTTTACTGGGTAAATTTCGGTTTGTTTACCTTTTGGTTTTTGCCTAGTGTTCCAAACAGCTATAGCGCTCAGGTAAATGATTTCATCACTGGGGAAAGACTTTGAGTTATTAGGACAATTTTTTTAAACACACACATACAATTTAAAAAAGCATTTGAACTATCAAATCTCTCCCCTTTTACTTTGTTTCTTTACTTTTTTCTCATTCTCAACAAGAACCAACCTTGAAAAGTTACTGACAGTAACTGTGGTGTGGGTAAGACAGTCAACTACACCTTTGCCCTTAATGCCACCTACCTTCCTCATCTAAGGGTAAAACTGTGGTTATAAATTGCTTTTGAATGAAAACCTGAGAATTATCCAATCAAAAAGTGAACTGATTACACAGTGTTAGTATCTCTAAATCAAAGTACGCTGTTAACAGAACAATGTCACAATGTGTGATTTATCCCCAGAATACAATAGAAATATCCTAAATACTTACATTTTGGTAATGATTTATTTAACACAATTGTCCAGCCTTCATCAGCAACCAAAATAATAGGCTGAATTCGATCATTATGTTGGTAATGAAATCTGGCAGGAATGTCTTCTTTGAGATAAACATTCATGTGAGGGTTACAGACTTTCAGTTTGTTATAAACCTCTGTTGTATCTGGAAGAAAAAGGAAGCAGTAAAGGAAGAAAGTTATGATTGCCTGATAAGGAAAAAAAAAAAAAAACTTCTAACTAGAATAACTGGAAATAAATCCTGAACAATGCCATCTATTAAATAACTTAATTCTTCAAAAAAGAGAGCAATAATTATGTGATATTGTTGGACGGACAGACACACACACACACACACACACACACACACACACCCCTAGCTTTCCAAGCATTCACGTATCACTTTTTTCATTTTGTGATTCTCTCTGGTGGATTTTTATACAAAAGGGAACATTTTCATGTATAGCTTTCTATGTAAATATAAATTATGTATTGCTGCTAATTACTAATTCTAAGATCAATAGATAAACAATACATCTCAAACAAAAATCCAAAATTTTTTTAAGGATAAAAATTTCCTTTTTCAATTAGTGTGAATACTTAAAAAATATATCAAAAGCAAGGAAGCAATCTCTCCAAAAATGAGTCTTAGGCTAACTGCTTAAAGACTTGTTAATTAAGGGGGTAAACATATAATCTCATTCCCAGTAGGAATATATGGTACTGCACTACAAAAGCCAGAACTGTATTCTTTTGCAAAACCATCTCTCTTAACTCAATTGCTCCCTTTGAATATCCCTCAGCTACAAGGTTACTTACTTATTTTGGGAAGGACAGCAGCAACTGGAGTCAGATCTACAAGAGTGTAGCTTGAGCGATCAATGCAGAGATCCAGGTTTATCAGTTTGTCCTTAGAGCACTGAGTCATCCCATGATCACTGGTAATGATCACATTGAGATTTTCCCACAATCCTAGCACCTTGAGTCTGTGGACTAGCTCACCAATAAGGTCATCTACTTCCTTCAACACTCTGTACATGTTTTCTTTATCTTCAGGTCCATATTTGTGGCCACTTGCATCTGGTTCTTCCCAGTAGAGTGTTGCAAAAGTAACTGGTGGGTTCGAATTCATCAGCCACATGGTAATATTATTTAGTCTTTCCTCAAATGACACTGAAGAGCTATAATTCATAAAATAGGAAGGTGTGGTATTGTGAATGGGTACATCAGTACCAGGCCACATAGCGGCGGCACTTGATCTGTTTTCCTGAAGCTGATTGGTCACCCAAATAGGTACCGCCTCATTCCACCAAAAAGGATCCTTGTCATCAAAGTCAGAAAAATGTTTCTTTGTGATTACATCATACATGGAATTAGCCACGATGCCATGACTTTCTTCATACAAGCCCGTCACAATGCTGTAGTGGTTAGGAAATGTTTTTGTGATAAAAACATTTTTAACATGCTCTACCAGGACTCCTTCTTTGATAAAATTCTGGAGATGAGGAAATTCATAGTTCTGTAGATAGTCAGCTCTGAAACCATCAAAGGACACCAGCAGCAGCTTGGATGGCAGGCTATGGGAAGAGTTACCTCCACAACAAGTTATAAGTCCAGAAAATAAAAGTATTACTAATAACTTCATAATGAACGTGTTGAAGGAGAGCAATCAGGGTTCCTAAAACATAAAAACACAGTTCATAAGTGGTAGTGCTGTTGCTCAGAAGTTTAGCCATCAGGAGAAGAGAAGCAAAAATTTATAAAATTTTTGTATACCAGCTTTATATGATCTTAAAATCAGGTAACGTCATTTACTAAAAGATAATGTCATTTACTGAAAGATAACTGAATAAAGCCAAAATTGGAAAAAAACAAAAATTGCCTTTCCCTGTCCAATTTCCTATATACATGTCCTGCCCCATTCTTAATGAAGGGGGTATGGACCACTCTTATACTCCACAGAAAAACTCCTGTTTGGTTGCCTTGCTTTTCTGTAGTAGCAGAAATTATTCTAAAGACTTAATAAGAACAGGGGCGCCTGACTGGCTCTGTCAGTGCAGCAAGCAACTCTTGATCTCAGGGTGCAAGTTTGTGCCCATGTTGAATGTACAGATTACTTAAAATCTTTAGGGACGCCTGGGTGGCTCAGTGAGCTAAAGCCTCTGCCTTCGGCTCAGGTCATGATCCCAGGGTTCTGGGATCAAGCCCCGCATCCGGCTCCCTACTTAGCAGGGAGCCTGCTTCCCTTCCTCTCTTTCTGACTGCCCCTCTGTCCACTTGTGATCTCTATCAAATAAATAAATTTTTAAAAAAATAAAAACTTTAAAAAAACCTTAATAACAGATGAAGGAAAAAAAAAAAAAGATCCTTTTGCACAAAACAGAAATAATACCAGCCTTCAGAGGCTCCAGGGAGTGCGATTATTTTTCTAGTTTAATGACTGGTAACCTATGTTCTTTTTACACCACAGAAATAGGTGGTGGAAATTCTACCATGCTGACTTACCACCAGCTCCTGTTGAAGATATGGCATGGAAAAGGGGGGTAAGAAATAAATATTACTTGAGAAAAAGATCCCACCTCAATCTATACATGCCCAGTATTTACAGGAGGTTGACAGACAAAGCCCACAGGGGCTTGGCTGCCACAGTGACTTCTGAAAAAAATCCAACAGCTGTTGAGAACTTCACCATATTCCTTAAACTTCCTCTTTACTATCAAGGACATAATTATTCTACCTAATACCCCAGGCTCAGAGCTCGCTCTGATTTTTTTTTTCTTTTTTCTTTCTGGACAATCCACTGATTATTAAACAAACAAACAAACAAACAAAAAACCCCCAGCTTTCCCATAATAAATCTCCCTGCCTTTAGTCTCTATCATCTTTGGTCCTTCAGAAAACAGGATAGGTGATTTAAGTAGGATGACCCACTTCAGCTGGACAGGATGTATCTTCCACTGTAATAGACAAGAAGATTTACCTACCTAAAGCTAGGTAAGCTAACAGGTCTGAGGGTTGGAGATGAAGGGAGCTGCATTCTCTGTGCTGCAAAAGGTAGAGGCAATTACTGAGAGGGAGTAGGGTGGCAAAAGGTTCTCGGATTTGAGAAACAGAGAACGTATGAAATGGCCAACATGGAGAAGGGGAGAGAGTGCAGGGTAAGAGCAGGATGGGGGGGTCAAAGTGGACAGCAGGTGTCATGAACTCCTAGTGACACCGCTGACTGCTTTTCTCTAGCAATTCAGAGACCCTGGCATGGGCCTGAACAAAACCTGCACTGGAGACTCTGTGAGAAACTGAAGTACAGCAAAGGAAGCAGACGATCCTGACTAGGGAGTGACTAAAATCTGAACTACGGCGTCTAAGTTCAAACGGCTACAGATAATGAAGTAGAGAGTTTTCTGGACTAGAGCTTCTCGGGGGAAGCTGCAAGGATGTGAGGCTGTAGTGGGAGTGAGGTGAGTGAATTATTCCAGAGGAAGAGCCAAGGTATGGCCGTGGGGGGTGTGAACCTCGAGGTCCAGGCAGAAGTGGCCACAAGCTAACTGACATGATGATTAAGTGCATGAGCCACTTATCGTCTGTTCTTTCTCCCAACTCAACCACAATTACTTAAAGGCGGAGACTTTCTTTCCTTCAAACATGCCAGCTAGACGATCTGTGTGTGCGTAGTCATTCACACATCAGTTGACTGAAGCTGCGGCCGTCTTAGAACCAGGAACTTGAAATTGGGAAGACCAAAGGCACAGAAATTTGTTTGTGAGGGTCTGTAGGTCTCAAGAGCCGGCCACTTTAACGCAACTTGAGCTGCCTTCTGAGTGTGGTACATGCGTCACATGCTGCCGATGCCACCCATGAAACCCCAAACAGGACGTTATGACAAACCGAATCTGCTCTCCAAAGAGAAGAGTAACCAGGCTGTTCGGTATTGAGACACACCATCCAGACACAGTCTCCGGAACCGAGACAGAGAGCGGCCCTTCTCACTCCGTGTTCGGTGCCCCGACCTCGTCTTCAGGCACTATTCACCTCCTGCCTCAGTGGGTTGGTGCGAGTTCAGCCACACTCGGGGTCCAGCAACCAGAGAGCTTGTGCGGAGGCCACGCAGGTCTCTGGGGGAGCGTGGAGGGAGCAGACCCCCTGCTTTGTCACTGGGTACAGCTACCTTCCCAGACACAAGTACTGGTCTCCAGTACGAGCCCACTGAAACAGCTTGTCGGCCCTGCAGCTTAAAGGTACTCCCCCTGCACTTCGTACAAAGTGTCTTAGGTACTGCCCTGGTCCCTCAGTAACTGGGGCACCTTCCCCACCAATTCCACCGCACAAACTATCCCGCGGGCAAGACAAGCCTGAGGTAGGTCAAAGTGAACGCATTCTCCGCAGCTCCAGACTTCTTTCTTTCTTTCCCCAGCCTTTAAGACGGCTTCCCCCGTTGTCTCACACCAGAGCTGCCCTGAGGAAGCCCCTCACCACCAGCCTCATCGCTTCTATTTGCAAATCACATCCTGCAGCACAGCAGACAGAAAAATCACCGAGGGGAGCCTGTTGTAATGTAAGTGTGGTGGCCCAGTTCTCACACCCAGGAAATTCTGACTCCAGAATAGAGTAGAAGCAGAGCAGAGTAGAAGCCAGGAACCTGCATTTTGAGCAGCTCCCCATTGTTTCCATCTCTACCGTGGCCAGACTTCTAAAAGCCCTTAATTCCTCTTGTCTCTTAACTGACCTTCCCACCTTACCCACCCTCCCCTTTCTTGCCCAATATCTCCTCCCAACTTACTCTTCCCCATGTAGCTCTGTTCATAACACTCCTCTAAAAAAAGTTCCAAGAGTCCCCTGCCTATACAAACACTTTGGCCTGGCAGTCAAGCCCCTGCAGTATCCAGGCCCAGCCCACATACGCATTACTAAAACAGTTACAGAAAATCCTTGCTAACCTTGCTTTCCTTTTACCATATTTCTCCAACACCATCTGCCTCAAATGTATCACAAAGACATGTAAAAGGCAATAGGCCTTTATCTGGATGACCTATACGTGACCTCTAAGAGCTCTTCAGTAATAGTATGTGCTTCCAAACACCCTGAAGTTACCTCCTGTGCATGAAGTCTGGCTCAAACATTCTCTTACGTTATTTTTTTTAGTATCATTCAATACATAGCTAATAGAACTTAAGATTATACTACAAAAATGTATGTATGTGCCATGTATCAGGGGACGAGGGCTTTACACTTTTCAAATCTGTCATACTCACAATAGGGGCATAAATAATCAGAGTACTGAATCGGGCTGTCATCCCGAAAGAACAAAGACAAGGGTGAATGAACTCTGTTCTAGAACACCAAAACTTCTTTGTAACGCTGTGCTTGAGAGCCATACACCAAAAAGTCTTGTTTCTAACACTAAGCCCTTTGAGGAATTACTACAAATGGAATATCATATATATCCAAACCTTTTTCAATACAGTTATCTCTAAGAACAGCAGAGTGCCAAGCCAATTCAACAAATGGTGCCTGGACAGCCGGATATCCACACGCCAGAGAATGAATTTGGACCCCTCATCTCACACCATACACCAAAATTAATTACAAATGGCTCATGAACCAAAATTTAGAGCTAAAACTATAAAACTCTTAGAAGAAAATATAGGAGTAAATCTTCATGACCCTGAGTTAGGCAAAGCCTTCTTTGGTGCCTAGGTACAGCACCAAAAAGAAATAAACAAACAAACAAACAAATAAATAAATAAAATTGGACTTCATTGAGACTAAAAACGTTGGTGCTTTAAAGGATACCATGAAGAATGAGAAAAGACAACCCACAGAACAGGAGAAAATATTTTAAAATCGTCTGATGAGTTATTTATAATTAGTATAAAAATGTAACAACTTAAAAAGTCAAACAATTCAATTAAAAAAATGAGCAAAGGATCCAAAAAGACATTTCTCCAAAAATATAAAGGGGCAAATGAGGCCACAAAAAGATGTTCAACACCATCAGGGAAATGTAAATGAAAATCACAATGAAATAACACATCAGACCCAGCAGGATGGAGAGAATCAAAAAGACCAATAATAAGAGTTAGCAAGGATATAAAGAAATTGAAACATTTATACCAGTGCTGGTGAGAATGTAAAATGGGAGAGCCACCTAGAAAACATTCTGGCAGTTCTTTAAAAAGTTTAAACAGAGTCACCATAATACCTAGAAATTCAACTACTAGGTATATGTCCAAAAGAAATTAAAACAGATGCTCACATTAAATAAAACTTGTACACAAATGTTCACAGCAGCATTTTATAAGGGCCCAGAAGTGGAAACAACTCAAACGCCCACCAGGTGATGAAAAATGGACAAATAAAATGTGATCTACCCAAAGCATGGAGTATTATTTGACAATAAAAAGGAATAAAGTCCTAACAGACACTATAAGTGCACTTGATCTTAGCCAAAAGGCCGAGAAGCGATACAGACACTGTAAGTGGATAAACCCTGATGCATTACACTAAGTGAAAGAAGGCAATCAATCACTAAAGATCTCTTTTTCTATAACTCTTTAGATTAAATGCCCAAGACAGGCAAATTTATTAGAGATGGAAGTACATTGGTAGTGTTTGGCGCAAAGGGCTGGAGGGAAATGGGGAGTAAGTTCCAATGGTCTGAGGTTTGTTTCTGGGGCGATGAAAATGTTCCCATATTGACTGTGGGGATGGTTCTATGATTCCCTAATGTTCACTTAGGTGAGTGAACTGGACAGAGTGTGAATTATATCTCAATAAAGTTATTATATTAAAAACAAAAAGAGGGAATGAAATTGTAATCTTAAAAGCATCTGAAATGCCCTGCCATAAAACAGGAAACATCTCTGACGTCTCAATTTATGCCCCAAATTATGTAACATTTGTATTCCATAATAGACTTGGGTGTTTTAACATGAAAATGTTTTATAACACCTTCCAAATGCAAAAACAATAACAAAACAAAAACCTGTGCCTGACCCTCTCTCAAAATACGTATAAATCAAAATCTTTCTTCCCTAAATCTTGAATGAAAATTATGTTCAAATATATGTGCTATTTATCCTGTGGTTCAGGAATGCATTAGCACACTGTTAGGATCCTTGTCTCTAGACTTCAAGGCACAGACAGAACGGAAAGATTATAGGCTCTGAAATCAGAATGATCCCAGAACTTAAGCTCACATTTAGTCACTGGGCAATTAATTTTGAGCAGATCTAACTTCCCCCAGAGTTAGCTTTAGTGTTTGTGACATGATACACACACACACATCTATATATAGTGTTACAGAACAGGCTGTCAAATTTAGTTTCTTTTTATCAATGCTAGTTACAAAGCTGTTATGTTAGGAAAAAGTCTGTATTATAACAGGCAGAATACTATTATTGTGCAACCCTAAAATAATTAGAAAAAATTTAGGTCAACCCCTTCTTTTTACATATGATAGGGCTGAAGTCCAGTGATAGGCCAAGCTCAGAAAGCAATATGCACTTACTAATTCATGCTCCTCACAAGTTTACAAGTCTAGTAACAGCAAGTTAACAAGACTAGTAACAACTCCAAATGATTACCAAAACTTTTCCTGCCAGAACATGTTTATTAGCAGCACATGTATCTATGTCTACCGCATTCTGTTTCATTCAAACAGGGGGTGTTAACTGATAAACAAAATACCAGCGAAAAGTTCTCAAGTAGTTTTCAAGGAATGAAAATCACTAATTGTTATATTACTCAACTTTGAGAAAAATTCTATAATGTTTCAAACAAACAAACAAAAATAGTGGAGGGAAGAAAAAAAAAAGCAGACTATCCTATTCTCAGTCCTAAAAACACTGGGATTCTAAATAATTTTCCCATTTTCAAGTTTTCAAAATTTTCTAGTATCTTAAAAACAGCTACACCATCTTACTTTCTACATAGTAAAATAACTCCAATTATCCCAACAGCAACCAAAAGAAGTAGGTAGTAATCTTCAATTCAGGGGACAAAACCTGCTCTACCTCCTCTGGGATGACTTTTTTTACCTGGATGGAATGCATCTCAGGCAGTTCCCAGTGGCATTCTTAGTCCCAGTGAAGTTGAGAGAGGCCAGCAATTACAGGAAATGGTGAAAGACATTTGTCACCGTTAGCTTGCCATCTACTTTGTAATAATACAAAAGCCCTCATCTAAAGACTTCACAAATATTTATAATGAAACTTTTACACAGCTTTAAAATAAAATAGCATTGCCTGTGGACATGGGAAATTTCGGTGGCTTCCTGTAGATCATTATTTTCTTTCACCAAAGGGGGAAAAAACTACTCTTTAGAAGACTTTCTCAGTCGTAAAAATGTTGGGATTCTAAATAATTCTCCCATTTTCAAGTGCACACAAAATTTTCTAGTATCTTGAAAACAGCTACACCATCTTACTTTCTACATAGTAAAATAACCCCTCACGTACTTCTTGCATTTTCATCAACATTTCTCCCAAATTATATTTCGTAGCTAATCTAAAATACATAAACTATTTCCTCTTTGCTTTCAAATGACCTTAATTTCCTTAAAATAGCCTGGGAACAACCTCTGGGGGGAAAAAAAGGAAGAAAAGAAAACCATGACATTAAAAGGAGCAGCGGACTGCCTAGAACACGGAGTAAGTTCTCAGGCTTAGGTCCAGCAGATCACCTGGTGGTCAGGCAACACCACTCTGGAGTCGGACCCAGTGTAAACCTGAATCTGCCTGTCACCAGCCGTACAATGTGGAACGTAACTCTTCACTCCTCCGAGCCTGAATTTCCCCATCTGTATAATGGGACGCTACGATCTCACACGGTTGCTATACCGAGAAAAGGAAGCATTGTTTGTCGAGGGCTTAACACGGTGTCCGGCCTATAAAAAGCACTTAAATGTGATCTTTGCTGTTTGGTCTTCTAGGAAATTAGTTCTTAAATTTGATTATGTAATTGCCACGAGCTCCGATCTAATACTCAGACGCAAACGCCCACCCCGCCTCCCCTCGCTGTCACCCCTGCCCACCTTCGCCCCTCCGCCGCTGTCAGCCCACGCCCTCCGCACCCTTCACAGCACGCCCCGCCCCCAACCCCGCCGCGTCCCAAACCACCTGCCAACTGCTCTTTCCGCCCCCCACACCGCCCTCCTCCTCGCCCAGCCCAGCCCTCTCCCGGCGCCTGCGGGTCCCCGCGCGGACGACCCGCCACCGCCCCGGGGGCCGGGGAAGGGTGGGGGGTGTTTCTCACCACCTCCAGTGCCAAAGCCCCAGGCGACCCAGGAGGGGGTGGCATCTCCCTCCGGAAGGCCGGCCGCGCGAGGCTCGCACTCACCCGCTGCAGCCGGCGCGCGGAACTCAGCACTGGCGGAACCCCGCGCTCGTGGGCCCTGGGGACGAGGCCGACCCGATCTCTGCGCCAGGCAGAGATCTTCCTGAGGCGCCTGCGCAATAGCGGGCGCCCCCGCCGCGGGTAACAGCCTCAACCTCCCCAAGAACCGCTTTGTTGCGAGCACTCTGGAGTGTGCGCAGCCGCCCGACGCGCGACTGCGGAACCTGCTGCCAGCCCGCAGGGACCCCCGCGGGCGGCGCAGGCTGAGACGCGTCCTCGGATTGGCTGGCGGAGCCGCGTCAAATGTAATCCCCTTTGCGATTGGTTAGAGTCGGGTACCACCTGGAGACAGCGGCTTTGGTGGGGTCGCATTGGACCTCGAGAAGGTCGGTTCCTATCTTCCACCCCGCCCCTTTTCTATTATCCTAGTGCTGGACGCCCTTCAGGAAACCTGAAACCCAGCGTGTCCGGGAAAGACACCTAACTGTTGCCAAGCCCAGTTCATTCCTAGTTAAGAGGCACCTGGCAACTTTGGTGTCCTCAGGAAAAGCGACTTTGGCTGCACCAAGGGCCCAGCACAAATCTAGAGCAACTTCAGACAGTTCCAGGGACTTGAAATAAACGCGGTGTGATTCTACCCAAAGTACCTGTTTTGCTGGAAGATTGCGCGCCTTTACACCCGAAGTTCTGTAGTAGGCAGTTTACAAGGAAAGTCACAATTCACAGAAAAAAATCCCTGCAGTAGGGAACCAGCTGAGAAATGGGCATGTCTTTGGACAGATGCATATGGGATTGTGCTTCCGCCTTCAATTGGAAACTTAATAGAGTAGAAGAATGTATCTTTAAATTTACTAGTAGAAAGAGAAATTACCAGATGAAATTGATTTATTTGTTAACGCTTGGGTTACCCAGGCATACCTGGTGAATGATGGATGGTATCTTTTTTTTCTCTTTGTATTTGCAGTGCCAAATACAGGACCTGGAGTTGAAAAGTATCTTATTAAATGTTTATTGAATTTAACAGAACTTTTAAGGTGCTCTTGGTTCTTGCCTCCCGTCACTTTAAAATGCAAAATCCAAGGGGATATTTTCTTTCATAATCAGTAGTGTAGCTCCAACAGTTGCTTAAAAGAATGCAATTAGATGAATTAAGGATATTAGTCCTATGTTAATATTTTCAGGTGTTGAGTATTTACTGGATATAAACCCAGTACCTGGATTAGTAACCTTCAATAGTGGACCTTAGAAATCAACTTCTATGGAGCACCTGGCTGGCTCAGTCAGTGGACTGTGTGACTCTGGATCTTGCAGTTGTGAGTTTGAGCTCGACATTGGGTATAGAGATTACTTAAAAATTAAATCTTAAAAAAAAAAAAAAAAAGAAAGAAAAATCAAGGTCTAAGGTCTGAACCTTGGGTATGAGCTTTAAAGTATAGGCATGGATGGTGATGTTAGGGTTAGAAGTCAACAGCCAAGAAAGAATTCTTGAGATGTCTTTGGTGCAAAAAGGACCAGGACCCATGGGCAGAAAGAACTGCAGTGTGTTCCCGAGCCTATTATATGCTTTCAGGTTGGGAGGGGCTTAGGTTTCCGGGATCTTGAGGAGGCTAGCTATTGTTGGGAAAAGGTCTTTTATTACTGTCTAGTAAAACCTTAGTCATGAGACCCTTCAGATGTATATCAGTGGGCCATATTCTTAGGGGATGACAAAGGAAGTTTCCAAAAAAATATTTATATGTTGAAGTAGACTTACAGGATGGTGGGGGTAAGGGGGGTGTTCCGGGCTAGGATTGCCTTTTGCCCTTCTCAAAGTATTAACATTGAAGCAGTTAATGTTCACTCTGCCCATTTCAAGGACTTGTCAATGGGCTGTATGTAGTAAGGAAATTTAATAATTTTTCTTTTGCCTTTGTTTCTCATATCAGCTAGGACTCCAGAGTCTACAAGCAGCTGCAGAGACAATTTGGGCCAACCATATACTGTTGATTATTAGTTTGTACCTTCACAAGTTAATTCCACTTGCAACTCTCAAGGCTGGCCTGTGCATTGGTGAATTGGGCATCCTAGATCTGTGGGTTGTCAGAGCTGGAAGGAGTGGGAGAAGCCATGTAATTCCCGTCCCTACACTCTGCCAGACCTGAGTTTTAATACTCACTCTACCACTCAGTAGCTCAGCTATCTGGGACCAGTGTCTCTTATCTAGTTGAGCCTCCAATTCCTCATATGCAAAAACAGCCCTCTTTCAGTACCAGCCTCTTGGTGTTATATTGTCAAATAAATGAGAAAAAGCAAGTGAAGTACTCAGTGCAATGTCTGAAACATGGTTAAGTGTTAGCGATTATTATCACTATGACCAGAATACATTCCCCAACCTGAACAATGGTCATCAGAAGTCAGAATTCAGAGAGAATTTACATAATGTCCAATTTAGTGGAACTTAAATTTTCTGGATTTGGGCGCCACATGATTATACATAACCTGTTTGTTCATTCATGAGGTGCATGATTGCTTAAAGAGTAGACAAAACAGACTTCTACAAAGGTCAGATGTGTCGTGGAGAGAGCAGCTGGATGGGCATAGGAGAGAAGGGCTCCCTTCCTCTAGACCACTGCCCATGTTGCTGGGTCAGATCAGGGAGTCCTAGGCAGTCACGTTTCCTTCTTATAGATAATATGGTTGAGAACAGGGAGACAAAATGACTCACGAGGCTCTTTTGACATCAAGCTTCTGTTATCCTTCAAATATTTACCATTTCAACCACAACTGAGAACTTGTTTCAGATGAGCATAAATAATAAGGTTATTTATAATCCCGTGAAATAGGAAGACTGGAGGTAGGATAGGGTTCGGGACTGGTTGAATTAGCAGCTCAACAATGTTGCCATGTACGGGGTTCTTTCTAAATCTCCAAGGGGCTATTAACAGACTTGGCTGCTGGTTCCTCTAGTGGTAAACATAATAGTAACAACAGGAACCATGTGATTCATCTTTCACTTCCACTGAGCAACAGAAGTGACTTCTAGGTTTCTTTTCTCTGTCTCAGAAGTCTTCAGCAACCCTCACTTACTTTGACTAAAATTGGGTCATATGCCTAAATCTAAGCCAGAAAAGAATGTGGAATTACCAGGGGATCAATTGGGTCCAGACCTTGAGCTGAGGACTTTCCTAAACTGTGCTTCTTTTCTCAATAGGAAGGAGGGGGAATCAGTACAGTTAACTCTACCAGGAAGTATGCTATAGATTCATTGGAGGACCTTAATGATAATAAAACAAAACACAACAGTATCATAAATTCTTCCCTTCCATAGTGATTTTTAGACATATATATTATTCATTTACTGGCAAAATGATAACATTCATTTGTAATGTTCTTTCAGCTCAGCTTTTGAAAAAATTTTATATAAATCTTAGAAATATGGAGAAGGTTTAAACCCATTTTGTGTTAGAAACTGAAATGAGCTAGAAGCAATCATTTAAACTCATCATTTACAAATGAATGTTGCGCCTCAGAGAGAATTGATTTGGCTAAAGTCACAAAAACTAGTTTCAGTTAGTCTTTGCCCCATAGCCAATGTCAAGTCTGGAAGCACTATGTTAGAGGCAGTTTCTTCTTTTCCCCCACCATTTACTACAAGATTCATCATTAGCATAAAATACTTTAAAATCTTTATCCTGTTCTCTAGATGGAAGACATAGCTCTTTATGTAGCTTTCTTTTTTAAAACTCCTAATGGGGATGCATAACTCTTTGCTGGAAGGGATGGGTCAGACTTAGAAGTTACAGAAAAAACGTTTCAGAGGAAAAGCCACACCCTGCCCAAAGAAAAACAATTCTTATCCACTGCTCTGTCTGATTAAATAACAAAACTGAAACTAGTGAATAGAATTTCAGATCACTAGAAGAGTATTTTAAGTTTCACTTTTTAATATATATTAGATGTTAACATTAAATGCAATACCAGGTTTATCTTTAATATAAGGGGATTAGAAAGGACAGTGGCCGGGGTGGGGGAGAGAGGGATCATCGTATTTCAGTGATTTTGCAAGTTTAATTAAAACTCTCGGGGCGCCTGGGTGGCTCAGTGGGTTAAAGCCTCTGCCTTCAGCTCAGGTCATGATCCCAGGGTCCTGGAATCGAGCACCACATCGGGCTCTCTGCTCAGCAGGGAGCCCACTTCCTCTTCTCTGTCTGCCTCTCTGCCTACTTGTGATCTCTGTCTGTCAAATAAATAAGTAAAATCTTTAAAAAAAAAAAAAAAAAAAAACCTCTCCACCCACCCCATTTTCTGCAAGATTACATTTTAATAATCTCAATCAAGTAAGACTGTAAACTATTTTTAAAGGCTCCTGTTAAATGTGATTCTGTATTATCCATCATGAACTAGTGTTAAATATTCCTCCCTCACTCTGAAGGAATTTTTTCAAGAATTTCATAAAGTAATACAAGAAGCAGTGTAAGTTCTTTTGAGGTTTTCCTAGGTAAAAGCAACGTACTTGATTTTTTAGAAGACACAAAAATGAATAAGATTCAGTCTCTGACTTCAAGGTAGCTCTAATCTAGAAATGTGAATGGAGAAGACATCTCTCTGTTGCTTTTACCCACCCAGCATTCATTTCCTCTTCTTCTGGTGGTTCCTCCAGGAAACCACCTCCTTTTCAATCTATGGGAGTCATTTGGGGCTGACCACATCTCCCCTCATCTCCAGCATGGAGTTCCTGGTACCCAACTATCCCAGTTTGCTCTACACTGAGGGGTTTCCTGGGGGGCAGGGGACTTCTGATGCTGAAATCAGAAGAGTCCCAGGCAAATTCAGATGAGTTGGTCACTGTAACTCTGACCAAAGCCTGGCCTATGAGAGCCAATTCCAATCCCTCAACTAAAGGAATTGGTTTGGTGATAGGGACCTGCCCCAGACCAGACCCAAAAAACTCAATCCTGAAACTTTTTTGGAAACAATTAAGAAAGAGTCAGTCTTTTAGCCCCAGCTGCTAAATAGGTAGACTATAAACCTGCCCCAGCTTCCCATGATCATGGTGGTTACTGCAAATGGAAAGTCTGTCTACCTGGGAATGAAGCCAACACAGAAAGCACAAAGCCAAGAAATGGGGCATGATACCCGATGACCGAGCACTTGGATCCAAGTTTCCCTGAAGCCCAGGGCTGGGCTTTTCCAGTCACATGACTCAATACATTCTTCCTTTGTTTAAGTGAGTTTTAATTGAGTTTTTATCACTTACATCTAAAGGGGAGGGGGAAGAAGAAAAAGCAAATATTTGCTTACATTACCACCTAGTGAAATAAATGCTATAAGGGAAGCCCAAAGAGGGAGAGGTGAAATCCTGCAGAGTTTATATTCAGCTGCAGGAACCTGGAAATGGATGGAGGATGAGAGAACCCCTGGTTAGACAGTGAGGTGGTTTCCCATGGCTGCTGTAACAAATCACTATGTTTTATTTTATGGTTCTGGAAGTCAGAAATCTAGAAAAGTTGGCAGGGCTTAATCCTTCTGGAAACCCTTAGGGAGAATCCATTTCCTTGCCTTTTCTAGCTTCTCAAGGCCAACTACATTCCTTGACTTGTGGCCCCATTCTACCTCTTCACAGCCAGCAGTGTAACATCTTCTCATCTCTCTCTCTCTGACTCTGACTCTTCTGTCTCTTTTTTTCCTAGTAAGGAAACTTCTGATTACCATGAAGTCAGGCTCACCCAGGTAATCCAGGACAAGATCTCCCCATCTCAAGATTCTTACCTTAATCACACCTGCAAGGTTCCTTTTACCATGCAAGTACCAAAGTCACATATTCTGGTGCCTAGAATGTTGACATCTCTGGGAAAGTGTTAATATCTGGCTTTCACTTTCCAGAATGTCCTGATTTGGATAATGAAGTATATGGTCATCTTACTTATGTGCTATTATTCTCAATATTTATTGAATTTTGCCAGGTAGGAGTTCTGTGTTAGGCCCTGGGGAGGGTGGGGGATAAGAGATAGAGGCAAATTCTGTGTTCATGTTGTTTACCACCTAGTTTTTGAGTCCAAAGATATTTGTAAAGTGCTAAAGTAGCCAAAAATTAGTCAAGCAGGCAGCAACATAAATGTTAAGCACGAGACACAGAAGAAAATAGGGCCTTCGGAGGATCAGAGCTATAGGAACAAAGATAGCCCTGCAGTCTGCATAAGCAGATGGGATAGATTGGTTGGCTGCTGGACCTTCAGGTGTGGCAGGCTTGTGGAGGTAGACAGGCAGGAGGGTGCCTTGAACCTAGATCACTTGTGTGTCAGTAGGGATGGAGGAAAGCATCATTTTCTGGTGCCTCATTTCCATATTTCATTGAGTGCAAAAATGCTGTGTTAAGAAGCCCTATTATTTGATATATCACTGAGAAAAATTGTAGCCAATCAGCTGTAAGATACATTCTGATTTCAGAGATGTAAAAATGTAGGGGGAAATGTATATATTTAAATCACTAAGATAGTATCTCTTCTCAAATGTGAAGATTTGTAGGGAAGTGGTACATCTCTGGACTTACATAAGTTTAATTACTTTACATCCTTTTACTGTTTGGTGTTTCTAATTAATTGGCCACTTTATAGCTTTTCTTCTGAAGATATTCAGATCTCAAACTATAGAACTACAGAACAATGTATGTAGAATTTAATAAACATTTCTCTTCATAGTGTGATTTGAAGAATTCTCTTTACTCATTCATAAATCCCCTCTAGGGTTCTGCTTGGAATTTCCAGAATTAGTATCACACCTTTAGGATCTTTAAGAAGCTGAATATTTTAATTGTGTTAAGTCCAGTCGGAGTAATATATTAGCTAACTCATGCATTTGCACTTGTTAGTTTACTGTTTGAGCTTGTCAAATCATAAATTCACCTGGGACTTTTGTTAAAAATGTCCTAAGTCCTTGCCTTGAAGACCTGGACCCAGTCAATCTTATGTGGCATCTGAGAACTCTATTTTTCACAAACACTGGATGTTTCATGATGAGACAGGTTTGGAAAATATTGGGTTAGGTATTGGTTAATAACTTGGTATCCTGCTGTGTTACACAGTGGAGTACAACTAACAGGACACCAAGGGGACCCTTGGATCTAGGAAGAGGTTACTGTGTGATACGTGGGGGCTTTCTGCACTAAATATAGAATACGCCATAGAATGACGTCAACTTGGCAAGGAGCAATTTGAGGTCAATAAATGCTTACAGTGGGGACAGAGATCTAGGATAATAATTGAACTCGCATGGTTTGGTGCTTTACAGCTTACAAGTGTTTTTACAGAAGAGTCTTATTTGACTTTCACATATAGGTAGCAAGTAAGCATGCCTTTTATACACATGTTATTTGTAAATCACAGAGGTTAAGGTGCTTGTCTGACATTCTATGGGAATGTCAAAGCTAAACTCTAATCCCTGATCTGACCCAGCCACGTGGGCAGTGGCCTAGATGAACGGAGCCCTTCTCCCCTATGCCCATCCAGCTGCTCTCTCTACGACACATCTGACCTTTGTGGAAATCCATTTTGTCTACTCTAAGCAATCACACACCTCATGAATAAACAAACAGACTATGAATAATCATGTACCCCGAAGCCAGAAAATTTAAGTTCCTCTAAATTGGACATTACATAAATTCCCCCAGAACTCTAACTACTGCTGACCATTGTTCAGATCGGGGAATTTTTTTTGGTCATAATGATAATAATCGCTAACACCTACGATGTGTCAGATAATGCACTGAGTACTTAACTTGTTTTGTCTCATTTATTAGACAAAGAGGCTGGTCCTGTAGGAGGGCTGTTTTTGCAGATGAGGAACCGGAGACTCAACTAGGTAAGAGACACTGGCCCCAGATTGCTGAGCTACTTACTGAGTGGCAGAATATTAAAACTCAGGTCTGGGGGCAACCTGGGTGGCTCAGTAAGTTATGTGTCTGTCTTGGGCTCAAGTCATGATCCCAGGGGTTCTGCGATAGTCCTGTGCTGGGGTGGGGGACTCTGCTCAGTGTGGGGTTTGCTTCTCCCTCTCCCTTTTTCCCTGCCCCACTCCTGTGTGTGTGTGCTTGCTTTCTCTCTCAAATAAATAAATAAAATCTTTAAAAAACAACAACGAAACCCCCCCCCCCCAAACAACTTGGGTCTGGCAGATTCTAGGAACTGGATTACATCACTTTTGCTCCCACTCCTCTCTCTCTGACAACCCACAGATCTAAAATGCCCAATTTACCCATGCACAGGCCAGCCCTAAGGTTTGCAACTGGGATTAACTCGTGAAGGTACGAACTAATCATTAAGGGCACAAACTAATCAGCAAGTTGTCTCTGCAGCTGCTTGCAGACTCTGGGGTTTTTGGTAATGGCTGTACTCTGAAGTTCACACCAATAGGGTCAGGGACCAGTTCCCCTTAAATGCAGAGGCACACGCTCTCATAAACCAATACAAGTATATCATAGAAGAGGATGAAAAAAAATAGCATGACTTTTTATAATTGTACCCAAGACTTCCAAGATAATTTTAGATTCACTTTGAACTGCGTTGAATTGTTTTGGGCTAATACCCATTCCTGAAGATACCTGTTCCCCTCTTCTTTGCCATGAGCAAAACTGGCGGGGCCTTTTTCCATTTCTGAACCTGGCATGAATGCAATCGGGCTTACTTACCCTGAGGCTTCTGGATCAGTTATAAAACTGGTTTTGTTGGACATACCTAAGTATCTTTGCTCAGGGTACAGGAGCCCCGGGTACTGTGATGCTTTCTGAGATCTATTAAAAATAAAAGAGATACTTGTGTCATTGACAAGTTATTCAGAGATAAACAGAATGCTCCTGTCTCCTAAAAGTCCCTTTCCCAGAAGGAGTGCAAAATTGGTTAACATTAATTTAACTGTGTTAGTGCTTCACGAAGGTAAAATCATATGAACAAAATGGAAACTTTTAATAACTATTAAAAGTTTTAATAGTTAATAACTATTAACTCTTTATAGTAAATATTTAATAAATATTTAATAATATATTAACTATTATATTATTAACTATTTAATAACTATTAATAACTATTAACTCTTTATAGTAAAACTTGAAAGTTAAAAAAGAAAAAAAACAAAAACAAAAACTTCATTACAAAATTATAGACCTAGATGAAAGCCCCAGGTTTGGAGTGACTCATGCGGCCTGCTTGCCCAGCTGAGGCCAGGTCTTAACGGATTCTGCAGACACAGAAACAAATTAGGTAGCAAAAAATTTAGTAAAGCCAAATATTTGGTAAGAAGAGAAAGTCAGCTTCTGCCCTCAGGTACTGCTTCAGTGAAGGAGGAGGTGGATTTCTGGCTGCTTTTCCAAGACCTGGTGGAGGCCTGACTTCTCTTCATTGCTGTTTTAGATAGTGGTATCATTACTGACCCCACCCACAACACCCAAGTCCAACTCCCCAAGTGACACTCAGCATTGTGGTTTCCAGACACCCTCCCAAGCTTCTCAACCACAGTCACAGATGCCCTCCAGGGTTACCTGCTGTAGGCCAGCCTCTAGGAATTCAATGGAGTCACCATACTGCTCACCAAAGTCCCCTGTCAGCTCGTTTCCCCTCCACGTAACTCATCTCCAGCCCCTGTTACTCTTGTGCCAGGGAACCGTTTAGCCATCATCTAGATTTTGGCCAGGGCTGCCTGGTAATTTGCAGAACACCGCCCAAGAAACTCATGAACCCCATGTCTTCCCTGGACTCAGCAACCTCCCTCAGCTGCTTACATGTAACGTTCCGACCGTGCAGGACCTCCCAGAGATTTATGGACGCCGTCCACCTGGACTGGTTTGCTAGGGCCGCCTTAACGAAGTGCTCCCGACTGGGGTGGCTTAAACAACCAAAATGCACATTCTCACAGTTCTGAAGGCTAGCAGTCCAAGATTGAGGTGTCAGCTAGGCTGGGTTTTTTGCTTGTGTGTTTTGTTTTGTTTTTGTTTTCTCGGAGGCTCTCTGTCTTTGGTTTGCAGATGGCCATCTTCCCCCGGTGCATGTCTGTAACCTAATCCCTTTTTATCAGGACACAGTTGGATTAGGGCCCAAATGTAGGACCTCCTTTCACCTTAGGAACCCCTTTGAAGGCCCTATCTCCAAATGCTGTTACATTCTGAGGTACTGGGAGTTAGGACTTTAGCAGGAATTGGGGAGGGAGGAGCACAATTATCAGCCCATAATACCACCTACTTAAAGATGGCGGCTCCACTTGCAGTATGATTTACGCAGTGCTTGCCGGTGTGCCCTGCCTGCTGGCCAGTGTCCTACACTGCTTGCTCACATCACCCCCCTTCCTGCTGACCGGAACCAACCACCTGTCTAGGTGACTAGCCTTTGCGCTAAAGAAAGCCCCTGTCTCCTAACACCATAACGGACTCTCGACATCCCCTGCTGCAAAGTCGCCCCACTACTTGCTTCTTATCCCCTCCAGCAATACCTCAGTTCACCTCCTCCTCTTCCCAGGATCCTGCTACACCCACCTCCAGAGCTCCTTTTCCTGCCCTTGACTCTCTAGTCGTCACGCCGGAGCCGAATGGAGCTTTTCCAGTTACAAAATCACCACCCGTGGCTTCTCTGCTCACACAGCACAAATGGTCTCTCATTATATTCAGAATAAATCCAGACTCCCTACACTTGCTGGTCTGGTCCCATGTCACCTGACCCCTGAGTAGTTTCTGGACCTCACTTCCCTCTAACTCACTGCGTCACACACCTTATTCTTGATGAACTGGCCTCTCCACTTCTCAGAGACCGGGAGCTCCTGGTTGCCTTGGAACCTCTGCGCCACTCCCAATGCCCCCATCACCCTCCACCTTCCCACGTCCCCCTCCCCCAGTACTTGCTACATCCCTGCTTAAGTTGAAATTCTCTTGCTTAAAATCGTTTCTAGGGGCATCTGGGTGGCTCAGTGGGTTAAGTCTCTGCCTTCGGCTTAGGTCATGATCTCAGGGTCTTGGGATCGAGCCCCACATCGGGCTCTCTGCTTGGCAGGGGGCCTTCATCCCCCTCATCCCCCCACCCCCGCCTGCCTCTCTGCCTACTGGTAATCTCTCTGTCAAATAAATAATAAATAAAATCTTTAAGAAAAATCATCTCTACAATTGTCAGTAATTTCAAATGTTTTGAAAATTGCAGTTTTATAAAAACTTCAAGTTAGAGGGATAAAATGTATGCTAATTAATGTTCTTTTCAGGAAGAACTACATTTAAGATCCCCTAGGTTGGCAGCTTTTTTTTTTAAATCTTATTCCTCAGGAATTTCCACAGGAAAAGGAATTATATACAAGTTTCCAGAAGCCCATGCTTTTGTTGAAAGATCTTAATTATGAGTTCTGTCGAAGCTAGTTACGTGGCTATAGTCCCATTACTTAATCTCTTCAAGGTCCTTGTAGAAAGGAATGTTTTCTGTTTGCCATCCTCAAAAAGTTGTGTGATATTCACTCAGGACATGCTCAAATGAGAGAATAATTCGAGAAACTCTTGGGTAAGTCAAGGAAGAGAGAGATTTTTTTTTCTCTCATTGGTATATTTCCTGTGCATTATGAATATTTACCTCTCTACAAGGGGAGAGGTAAAGCATTAGAACCAATCCTTTACACGGGATTCTTTGTTGGAATTTGTCCCAACCCAATCTCGTCTTTCCCTCCTTTGACTTTTACCTGTAATTTATATTATGCCACCTTAAGACTTTTCTGGAACAATCCTTTCTAGGATTAGGCTTTCTGGAACAAGGTGAAGTTTACATATAAATATATTTTTTAAAGATTTTATTTATTTATTTGACAGACAGAGATCACAAGTAGGCAGAGAAGCAGATGGAGAGAGAGGAGGAAGCAGGCTTCCTTTCGATCAGAGAGCCTCATGCGGAGCTCGATCCCAGGACCCTGAGATCATGACTTGAACTGAAGGCAGAGGCTTTAACCCACTGATCGACCCAGGTACTCCCATATAAATATATTTTTTAAAAAAGCACGCATCCTTTATATACTTGACTCATGCTTTAAAATTTTCACTTAAAAATTCAACTATGCTTTGAGCTCTGTGATGTGTCTTTTATTAGTCCTCTCTTTCCAACCTGTAATTTGAAAATGACTGCAGTTGTTTTGCAAATAAGGACGCAGAAAGTTGTCAAATGACCTCAGATTTGAGTTTCTCCTGTTACCTCACCCCTTGCACACACATTTTTTCTTCTTTTTGACTTCTCAGTATGTGCAGAATGCACCCACAATGAACCTAAAAATATTTTATCCCTAAGAATGTGATATCATGGATGAAATGATTATTTCTACAGTATCTAAGTTTATGAGTGATCAAAGCCAAAAACAAAACAAAACAAAACCACTCAGAGATTATTGAATTCAAACCTGCATTTTACATGTAAGAAGAAGCTTTAATTACCTGTTCAGTTCTAAATAACCAATTTGAAACACCCATTCCTTCCCTGAGGACATGAGAAGGTTGTCAGGTTATAATGTGCTCCTTTGAACAGTCTTCTGAGGAACATTTGTCCGTACTTCTTGGGTATGTTAGAAACTATCCAAGCAATGGAGCTGCCTTGGGAACTGAGTATTTCCATCTGAACAGATCATGAATCTGGGTTTGTTCACTTAGGAGGTTGGTACAGGACGCATGTCAAGCCAGGTTTGATTAGATAAGCACAGGTTTTTTCCTTTACAAGATGCGTTTCCAACCCCCCTCCCCAAAGTTTCCTTGGGACATTCTTTGTTCCGTGGAGGATTAGGTAGGAAAGGTTGGATGTCTCGATGCAAATCTTTCCATCCACTACATTATGGAGGGTCTGCTGTGTGCATAACTCTGTGCCACCCCAGGAAAGAAGAATAGTCAAGAGTCTGCTTTGGCAAGGACCTTGTAATCCAGCTATCCATCACCCCAACTAGGAAAATATCACCCAGCCAGTGCCTGAATAATGGTGGTCAGATGTATCATGTTGATTCAGCATTCAAATAGGCTGTTTCCTGGTCCTAATGACCTGGTGGAGTGGCTTGGGTAAGAACGAAAGTAAGTGGTTTCTCGTGTTTCAGTAATGGAGAAAAACGCAGACTCATCAAATGTGAAACCCCGGAAAGTACCTTAGAAAGTATGTAAATCTGTCTGCTCACTGTCAGGTGGGGAAGCTGAGGGCCAGAGCCCGGCACGTTCAAGACCACAGAGGGCTACTGTCAGACTCAGGACATCCCCCTACAGCGGAAAGCTTACATGGGTCCTAGAGCATCACTCACTGTGCATGTGAGTGAGAGTGGGGCCAGGTAGGGAGAGACAGGGGGGGGCTATAGGATTAGGCTCACAGAAACTCTGGAAAAGCTGGGTGTAGCAAGACCAGAGATAAGGGAACAAACCAGTCCACACTGCCCTGGGCGTCCGAGGTGGAGGTCTTCTATGGCAATCTTCTTATGACCAACAAAGAAAAACCAGACCTCAATGAAGAAGTAAGCCATTAAAGATGTGATCACCAGTCCTTAGTCAGACCAAGATGTCACAAGAATGGTAAAGCCACAATCTTCCTGGTCAGTTCTCAGTAAAAGACTTGTCAGGGGAGGCCTTTGTTGGCAACCCTGTCAGGACCCCTCTAGCTCCTGAGAATTAAAAAAAAAATTTTTTTTTTTAAATATCCTTGCTTAGTAAGCTCTATGGCTTTACTCACTCTCCTTTGTCTTTGAGATTCAGTCTTGCTCTCCTGCTTCACATTGGACCACGGGATTCAGATGGATGGAGAAGAAAAATACGGCCAACTGGCACTTCTTATGTGGCTGGTGCCCAGGGGCTGAAGAGTGTGTGCACAGAAATAGCTGGGAGGTTTTCAGCCACCGAAACTCCTTCCCCAGCTCTCACACAAGGGTCCTGCATGGGGCATCTATTCCACTCTTGCCTAAGATGTCAGTTGATGTGGCCAAGGCAGTTGGCCATTTGTCTCCTATTTTTGTGACCTGCCATATCTTTGGCCATAACTAGTTAACTGAACCCACTAACAGTAGGAAGGGAGGTGCTAAAGAGATGAGTAGAGTTGTGGATATGGGAGGAAATTCATTCCAGCATACAGAGTCCTGTATTCGGGAAGACTACGGTAGACTCTCAGGCTCTACTCTTAGACTGGGATTCAAGGGCAGGGAACATGTGAGAGCAAGGACAGGTCACCAGATTAAGAGGATCTGACTGGACATGATTTCAAGAAAGTGACATATCACGGATCCATTGATCAGATCTAGGGTATAAAATCAGGACTGGGCTCTAGAGGCACACTGTAAACACCAGGAACTATGTTTGACCAAGATGAAAAACAAAGTTGATCTGATACTGAGTGACAGAGGGCCAGGACAAGCTTATGAAAATTCTCCTTCTTAAGGCCAGCTTTGGTTCTAGAGATGAGAAAGGAGGTGTTCAAAGTCCATCTGTGGCAAAGGACAGGATGAGAGATGGAAGACTAGGCAGGCCATGAGGTGATTGTAGATATCCTGGGGTTGGATAAAATCTGTTTGCACATGTGTTTCTGGCCTATTTCCATGGCCACCACTCTTGGCCAAACACACATGGTTATTCCTCTACCTGGAATTGTCATCTTTATGGAATTTGTCATGCTTATGGCTTAGGTTAGACCCTCATTTTTATAAAGAGCTAGGAGAGCATGAGGCATATAGCAATCACTAGTCCATAACAGCCATCTTGACAATTGTTTTACTGGACAATAAGTACCAGTGATCTTGGAGGTTACCTCTGGCAAGGTGAGTGAGACTGAGAGTACGTGTCTTGAGGCAGGAGATAGAGGAGCATAGAGAGATGGTTAAGAAGAATTTTCACATTATTCAACCATCAAAAAGAATGAACTCTTGCCATTTGCAATGACCTGGATGGAACTAGAGGGTAGTATGCTAATCGAAAGACACCATGTGATTTCACTCGTATGTAGAAGGTTAGAAACAAAACAGATGAACATAGGGGAAGAGAAAGAAAAATACAAAAAGATAAAAACAGAGAGGGAGGCAAACCATAAGAGACTCTTAACTCTAGGGACAAACAGGGTTGCTGGAGGGGAGATGGGCAGAGGGATGAGCTGACTGGGGGATGGGCACTAAGGAGGGCACGGGATGGAATGAGCACTGGGTGTTGTATGCAACTGATGAATCACTAAACTCTAACCTGAAACTAATAATACCCTATATGTTAACTAACGAGAATTTAAATTAAAAAAACAAAGTATCAACTCTTAAAAAATAATTTTCACTTTTTATTTTATATTCTTTAATTTGAATTTCTTAGTTCTGTATTTGTGTATTTTTATATAATTTAAAATAGAAAGTTTATAAAATGACTTCTAAAAATCAGAATAAAGTGGAGTTCACGAATGGGACCAGTTCACTCGGGCCCCGATAAATGGATACCACTTATCGATGTGTGCTAGGATACTGAGGAGGGGCCGGTCAGATGAGAGCACAGGTGTAAATGGATAGCATTGGTAAAGTGGGTCTTGCAGCCTGAGCCAATGCCAAGGTCACCAACACAGCGAGTGGTGTTAGAACCAAGTTGGGAGACAATCCCAGTACACTTCCAAGTCTGTTGCTTCATCTTTAAAATGAGAGTAGGGGCAGTGATATCAGTCCCACTAACTCACAGGATTTGGGTTTTGTTTTGTTTTGTTTTGTTTTTTTTCCTTGATTTTGCTTCTTCCTGGCTACTTCATATTGCCATATATTGTAGCTATGATCTAGTGACTGAAATTGAAACACGGCGAAGGGTTGGAGGCAGACAAAGTGACTGGATCCAAATTGGGATGAGTTAATAAAGGGATACACATCGTCATGACCTCCTTTTGCTCACATCTCTGGAGAGCCAACAATGGCACCTGAATCCCATCATTTGCAAGAGAAGAACACTAGTGACATTTGTCAGAGTGGCAGAAGAGAGGTCTTGCCCTGTTTTTGGTGGTCTTATGAATTTTGAAGTATCACAGGAAAGCACTGGAAACTTTTCCAGAAATACCAATCTCTCCCTCTACCCTTTTAGGGGTCTCCATTAAGAATATTCTCCAAATGATCACTATTTAGTTAGCCATGTTAACGAGAAAATGTGCATTGTAAAAATCTCCCCCATCCTCTCCTCAGAGAGATAGGGCACGGAGAACGCCAGCTCAAGGGCTCATGTATCTGCACATCCATCCAAAATTAAACACATGGGCAAGAGCATACATTTGTCATTTACGCTGATTTTCCTGTAGAGCTAGCTTCATATTTCTCCCGAGTTTTGGACATGCACGGTCTTCGTACAAATGCACACCCTACATGTTAACTAACTTGAATTTCAATTTTAAAAAATAAAGTATCAACTCTTAAAAAAATAAAATAAGTAAGGTGGTCTAGAAATGTAGGGAAAAAAGAGAGAAATATTCTTCCACAAGCCTATTGCTCAGAATTAATTGCTTATGACAGGTTTGAGTGTATGTACTTTTCAAAAGGTTTTCTTTTCCACATATTTACATCATTTTCCTGTATGCCTACATCAGAAAGACCTGTAGCAAAACTATAGCTGTAAAGTTTTTACCCTCTCAATGGACAGTGATAATGTCACAAAATCCTTATGCTCCCCTTTCCAGAAAGCCCTGCTTCCCAAGGAGGCTGCCTTCCTGAAGCCTTTCTCTTATTCACAACCGGGGGACTGCCCTACAGCTGGAAGGATTATTGCACAGCGTCCTTGACAGCTCGGTCTGGTCATTTCTCTGCCCTTCCTGCTTGTTGCAGGTCATACAACCTGAAGACTGAGAAAAGTCTGAACATTTGGGCAAGACTCATCTCTGGGAGCATCTTTGGACATTTATGGTCCAGTGGGATACACTCCCCACCTTGCTGGAGCTTGCTGTGTTGATATGATTGTTGCTGGCCTGAGACTTTTTTTTTTTTTTTTACCCATATTCTGTCCTTTTCTCGAATAAGAGAAACTCTGAAACCTTTAAGTTCTGCGAAATTTCTAATCTATCTATTATGCACCTGCTGTGTGCCCCACTACAGCCTCTACCACCCCCCTGGGCAGGCAATCAGTGCTGGTTCCCCACACCTGGTTACCAGGCTCTGGAAGCTTCTCGGGGCCAGCTCTGTGCTGGCACCAGGCCCTCCTCAGCAAACAAAGAACAATTAACACATTGTTCTCAATCTAGTTCACAGTGTAAAACCCTCTGGGCCAGGCACAAGCTCCCTCCACTCTCCTCGGGTACTTTGACTCTCTAATTGACTAGTGCTGACACCTGGCAGGGCAGAGGGGCACTAGGGGAGAAGGTGGGGCAGGAAGCTTGGTTGTGCCTTCAGGTCAGAAGTACCTTCCACTTCCAACCAGGCTGGGAGTACCTTTCGTGTTGGTCATCCCTTCAAAGGTCACTGTCCCTCCCCGCTCTCCATATATAGGTTAAGTGGGAGAAATGCCGATAACATTCTCATTTCGTCTTAAAAACTATAGATGGCTCCTTCAACAGTACTTTTAAAATATCAGACATCTGGGGTGCCTATGTGGCTCAGTCATTAAACATCTGCCTTCACCTCAGGTCATGATCCGGAGGTCCTGGGATCAAGCCCCACATTGGGCTCCCTGCTCGGCGGGAAGCCTGCTTCTCCCTCTCCTGTTCCCCCTGCTTATGTTCCCTCTCTCCCTGTCTCTCTCTCTGTCAAATAAAAATAAATAAGTAAATATCAGACATCTAATTTTTTCCCAAACAAATACTTTGTTGCCTGCTCTAAACACATGCTCAGCTCTCCTATAAGGTAATTCAGTTAACGCCGACAGGACCAACACATGTATGAATTTGGGAAACTCGTACCATTTTCGTAGATATCAGTTTCAATAATATTAAGATAATTTCCACCAATGAGATATTGGTGGGAATCTAAAACTAAATTTTATTCTATTTTAATGTGAACTCACCAATTTATCACACTTTGATACATATTTCTATGTAGCTGGAAGAAAAGGTTGCCCATAACCCTTAAGAACGTTTATCGTAAACAGTGGTGGTTTTAAGCAGGAAAAAAAAAAAAAAAAAGAATTATATTTTCTTTGTAGTCCCTTTTAAGGTTTTTTTTTAACTTAAAAAAATGTAAGCTCTAATATGCAACCCAAGGCAGTTCAGTCACTTCTCTGGGCTTTCATCTCCTAATCTAGGAAATGAGAAAATTTATACTATACATTCTCTTAGAGCCCTTCTATTTCTGATGTTCTCCTGTTAAATGTCCACCAAAGATTTACCCTGGATATGCAAGAAAATAAACATTACATGTGCCAAAAAAAAAAAAAAAAGTAAGGTCTAGGTATGGGATAAAATATTAAAATAACCAGAAGGGCATTTAAAAAGTATAGCTGCCCAGGCCTCCCTCCTCCCCATCCTCCTACGCTGAGACAGCTAATGTCTCAGTTTGGCCCAGATTTGGGCTTTAAAAGCTTTAAAAGCACCTCAAGGACTGTAATGGGAAGCCAGTTCGGGGAAGAGTGTTCCACCCAGAAGCAGACGTGCCTCCGCCCCGTGAGATGGTTCAGCACTATTTAATACAATGACTGACTCATCCTTGGTTCCACCTGAAACCGATGAACAAATACACCGTTTTGTGCTCATTCCGCAGAAAAACCATGGGCTAAATATAACGAAACAGGCTGAAATATTAGATTTATGCAAATGGAAGATTATGCATATGGAATTTGTGCAAATGGAAGGTATTTCCAAGTAAACTATGTCAACATCTGTCGGATTTCAAGCATTGAGAGACTTCATTCGGGTTCTCGTGAATCACATAAAGCCCGGAGGGATGAAGCTCATCCCTCCAACGAGCTCTCCTGTTCCAGCTGCCATAATCGCCGCATCAGCACACCTCATCTCGAAACATTTCAGTGTATCATTACAACTCAGAATTTGTTTAGGTTTCTAGGTTTCTTTTCCTTTTTTAAAACCATTTACAAAGACTGAAACGGACAAATCTTAAGCATTCTGAGTTCTGACAAATGCATACACCTGTGTAACTCAAAATCCTACAGAGTATACAATATTCTAGCCACCCCACCCCCCCCAGAAAGCTCCCTAATAACCCTTCCTGCCTTACCCCTGTTCCCAGGCAACCACAGTTCTGACTTTTCATTTTTTTTAATATATATATTTTTAATAGATCCATTTTGTCTTCTACAACTTCCTATAAAATGAATAAAATCACAGGTAAGTAGTCTTAGGAGTCTGGTTATTTCACCCAGTATAATGCATTTGACATTCACCCATATTTTTGTATATCAGTCATTCATATTTTTTCATTAGGAGGCTTTGGCCCAACACTGATGGAGAAAGCCTCATGGCAGTTCTAGCAGCAGACTGGAGCCAGGCAAGGGCACAGCAGGTCTCTCTCTTGGATCATGTACATGTTTGAAGTCAGTGGCCATGTTATGAGGCCACTCCTGCAGCTCGATAAGAAGATCACGTGAGGGGCGCCTGGGTGGCTCAGTTGGTTGAGCAACTGTCTTCGGCTCAGTTCACAGTCCTGGAGTCCGGGAATCGAGTCCCGCGTCAGGCTCCCAGCTCCATGGGGAGTCTGCTTCTCCCTCTGACCTTCTCGCCTCTCATGTTCTCTCTCACTGTCTTCTCTCAAATAAATAAATAAATAAAATCTTTAAAAAAAGAAAAAAAGATCATGTGACAAGGAATGGAGGCTTTGTGCCAACAGCCAGATGAGTGCGCCATCTTGAAAGCAGGTTCCCCAGCCCCAGACAAGTCTTCAGATGATTGCAACCTTACGACAGAACCTGAGCCAGTATCCGTGGCATGGAAATCTACAGCAGCATTGCACGGGACAGACATACCACAGTTTACTTACCCAGTTACCAGTGAATGGACACTTGAGGTATTTTTGGGTTTGGCTATTATGAGTAAAGCTCTTTCAAACATTCTCATGCAGATCTTTTTTTTTTTTTTTTTTGATTTTTTAAAAATTTATTTTCATCATAACAGTATTCATTATTTTTGCACCACACCCAGTGCTCCATGCAATCCGTGCCCTCTATAATACCCACCACCTGGTACCCCAACCTCCCACCCCCTCCCCCACCACTTCAAACCCCTCAGATTGTTTTTCAGAGTCCATAGTCTCTCATGATTCACCTGCCCTTCCAATTTACCCCAACTCCCTTCTCGTCTCTAACACCCCATGCTATTTGTTATGCTCCACAAATAAGTGAAACCATATGATAATTGACTCTCTCATGCAGATCTTTTTGTGGACATGTAAATATTTAGAAGAGGAGCTGCTCATCATGGGGTAAGCTTATGTTAATTTTGTTAAAAAAAGAAAAGGCAGCCAGATCTTTTCCCAAAGTAACTGTACTATTTCACATCCCCATATCTGATGAGAATCCAGGTACTCAGATGTCCTCGCCAACATTTGGTGTTGTCATATTGGTACAGTGTTATTTCATTGTATTTGCATTTTGCTCTCGCTTGTTGACTTTTAATTTTCTACGAGGTGTGAGTTAGTGCCTGCTGTGTGCAAAATATTACTCAAGGGGTACTAATGCCTTGCTACTCAAACAGTACTGGTCCCTCAACAAGTACTATTCATATTCTCTGGGAACTCATTATAAATGTAGAGTCTCAGGCCTACCCCATAATCTGCATTTCAACAAGATCCCAAATGGTTCTTAAGCACATTCAAGTTCAAGAAGCATTGTTTTAGGGGATATAAAGATCCATAAGATAAGGTTATTGTCCTCCGGAAATGGGGTAGGAGCGGAAAGGTGGCAGAGAGAGACCCTGAGGAAGCAAGGCTATTACAATGGATAGAATATGATGTTTGCACCAAGAGACGTGGAAATAAAGTCTGGAGAGATCGAAGCGAGTCTCATGGGGAAGTCATCCCTTACCTGGGTCAGGAGTACTAGGAAGGGAGGAGAACAATTTATGTATTCTGAACTGCACTGTGGGATGCTTAATCTATCAAAAACTAGGAGTTAGATTGAGAGGAGCAGTGGGAGAGAGAAAGATCAGATTTTGAACTAGAGTGACAGTTCAAATAAGAAAGAAAGATGGAAACCACAGGGACCTCATGATCCCCTATCTTGTAACTGTGCATGTATAAGATTGTATGTATATATTTATATATATGTTTTTGTATATATGTATATATGTACATATATGTATTTATGTATTTACATTATGTACATATATGGACATAAATGGATATGTTTATTCATTCAGAGAGGTCTCATTTTAGTTTGAGACCTCAAGACATAAAACAAATAGGACAGATACTATGTGTTGTGCTATCGTTAGCAGTGACAGCAGATTTCCTTTAGTGACAGTAAAGAACCTGCAAAGATCAAGACACAGGACACCAACAGCACCACAAAATATTGGTGTGGAAATTGAGTACAAATACAATTTCATGGGGCCCTGGCAGCCTCAGTCAGAAGAGCATGAGACTCTTGATCTTGGATTGCGAGTTCGAGCCCCACATTAGGTGTAGAGATTACTTCAATAAATAAATAATTTTTAAAAACCATAAGTATAATTTTATGTGTTTGCATACAAATGTATATACACATACCCAAGCAGAATAATTCTGATTTTAGTATTTAGATAGGTACCATTCCATATTTTTAGCTTGGTTTGAACATTGTGATTGCTAGGAGCTAAGACTTGGAGTGAAGTTTCATTAAGTACTTAATTACTTAGATCATAAGATAAACCAGGGCAGGAATAAAACACATTCAAAGCTAGTTTGTAGATTAACTCCAGGAAAAAAATAATTGAAGAGAGGAAAAACTTGTGAAAGACTGAGAAGGATTTTTGTGATTGACATTCTTAAAACAGGCTGTCTCCTTTGTTACAATCTAACAAGTCTAAGAAGGCATCATTGGAACAGTTTCTCCTGGGAAATGGAATTATTACAAAGTAGAGTGTGGTGAAAAGAATTTGGGCTGGGATTCCAGCAGACTAACATTGAGGTCTGGCTTCTCTGCTTACTGTCTGCTTGACCTTGGGCAAATTACTTTCTCTGAAATTCAGTTCCCTCGGGTGTAAAATTAAAAAAGAAAATTGTGCTATAGGATTGTTCTGAAGATCAAATATTCCTCACAAACCCCTTCCCCCACTTTTATTTAAAAATGTAAGACCCATTAAATGAACTGCTAGGGGATTTTTTTAAAGGGAGAGGGAATATTGCACTCTAACCTGACACAAATAGATACAATATATTAAAGATGTGTTGACTAGGAGGCACCTTATTCTCAAAGCAAAATCAATGGGAAACGGGGAAAGCCATCAGACTAGGGAATCTGTGAACTGCAACTGGCACCTAGCTTTGCAGCCTGGAAGGAAACCACTCAGATGCCCACGGAATCAGAGTTGAAGGCGGGGAACAGTGCCCCCTGGTGGACTACGAGTGAAGAAAACGCTTCGACATTCAAATCCTGCAGGTGACTTCTGAACTTAATCATTTTTTGCATATTTTTTGTCCCCCTTGGTAAAAATATGTCCGTTTTAATTGCATTATCTATCATTCTGGTTCAATTATAGGCACCTCATATTTTCCTTGATTTTATAGTCCTACTTTTATAGAGCACACATTTTTTAAAAAAGATTTATTTATTTGCCAGATAGAGATGACAAGTAGGCAGAGAGGCAGGCAGAGAGAGCGGGGAAGTAGGCTCCCTGCTGAGCAGAAAGCCGGATGCGGGGCTCGATCCCAGGACTCTGGGATCATGACCTGAGCCGAAGGCAGAGGCTTTAACTCACCGAGCCACCCAGGCGCCCCCAGAGCATAAATTTTAAATGTTTAATGATCACAGCAATTTTTGGCTCTGGAAGCTCAGTGTCACTTCTTAGGGGACCCCAAGTTTCTGAGCCATAATCTTAGGGGTATAAAGACTCACCAGGAAAACACCCTGAGCCACAGCTTTCATATCTGTAAAATGAATTTGATAATCACCTGTTGGACGGTGTCCTTGGGCAAATCATGCAAAATAGTATCTGTCTTTTGTAGGTTGCAATTACTGCAAAATGCAAATTGTAATTATCACAATTTAAATCAGGATTACTGAAAGAAATTAACTCCAAAAATTCATAGTAATAAATGCAACATGGAGTAGAACTAAGTTGCATGAAGATACTAGCCTGTCTTGATTACGAATGTGACTTGTACATATGTTTTTTCCCTCCAGAATGTCTTAATTCTGAGCTCTCAAACCAGTGCTGCTAAGTCGTGGGAGAAGGATCAAAAACTAAAACTGAACACACCTATATTATCTGCCATGCTCTGAGGTTTCACACATACTTTTTCATTTAAACTTTCCACCAACGCATGGAGGAAGGTGTTGTTTCCATTTTTGCAAGTAAGGAAACCAGGGTTTAGAAAAAGTAAGTGGCAGAGTCAACAATTGCACTTGAGTCTGTTTGGCACAGACGTTTCCTGTTCCCCAATGCTGCATGTCATTAAAACAAAATGAAGTTTGTTCTCCCTTCATCTTCATGATTTTTATTACACAAGAAATACCTCAATAAACCTCAAGGTGTTAATGTGGTTGTCTTCCTCCCACAATTCCATAATTTCCCTTCTCTGCTCTCCAGGTCTGCCCACGCTGCATCCAAATGTAAACCAAAACCAAAACAGAATCTCCATATGTGTAGACAAATTGAGTATACTACCTGCGCACTGGGAACCTTGGAGGGAATCATAGGCAGTCTCTAAACCTTGCAGAGACATTGAGATCTGGGGAGACAGGAGCACCTGGAGAGACCAGGAAAGCTCCATGCCCTTTCCTACACACCTGGTCCTACACATCTTCTCCAGCTGACTCTTCTTGAGTTATATCCTTTCCTAATAAGCCAGTGATCTACTAGTAGGAGGAAGATGGCAGAGGAGTAGGAGACCTAAATTTCATGGGGTCCCAGGAGTTCAGCTAGACAGTTATAAAAACATTCTGAACACCTACACACTCAACAGGAGATGGAAGAGAAGAGCAGCAATTCTAGACACAGAAAAGTGACCACTTTCTGGAAGGTAGGACATGCAGAGAAGTGAATCTGAGGCGATATATAGGAAGGGAGACTGCAGGGGGAGGGCCTGGCCAGCAGTAGAGCAGTGGAGCACAAAATTAGAAGCTTCAGGAGTCTGTTACACTAAGGGATGTCTCTCTAGAGGCTAAGTGGGGACTGGAGCCATTGGGGGTGCAGTGTGGTCTCAGGACCACGGGGTCACAGAAAGATGAGAGAGGTGTCAGCCCAGCCACTGCTCTTCGAGGAGGGACCTCACAAGTGGCAGATATGGGGAGACTCACCTTCCTCCTCTGGGAGGAGCAGCATGGAAGCATGCTGCAGAAATCGGCTGGGTTTGGAGACTCCAAACACCAGAGATAGAAATGCTTAACCACAGGCCAGGTGAGCATGGAGCATGGCTGGAGAGCAGTGAGATGGGAGGGATTGACTGCTTTTCTACTCTGGGACCACAGATTGGGAGGCCACCATTTTCATTCCTGTCCTCCAAAGCTGTATGGAAAGCATTCAGGGAACAACCCCCCCCCCCCCAAAGCAAACCCGAGCAAATTATTTAGCCCAGCCCCTGGCAAAGGTGGTGCAATTCTGCCTCGGGCAAAGACACTTGAGAATCACTGCAAGAGATCCCTCCCCCAGAAGATGAGCAAGAACATCCAACCAAGACCAAGTTCACTGATCAATGAGATGACAGAACTACAGAGCTATGGGAAAGCAACACATAGAATTCATGACTTTTCTGCCCATGATTCTTTAGTCTTTCAAAGTTAAATTTTTTTAATTTGATTTTTTTCATGATCTATTTTTTAAAATGTTTCCTCTTTCTTATTTTAACCTTTAAAAAACTTTTTTAAAAATTTATTTGACAGAGACAGACAGCCAGAGAGGGAACACAAGCAGGGGAAGTGGAGAGGGAGAAGCAGGCTCCCCGCTGAGCAGAGAGCCCGGTGTGGGGCTCGACCCCAGAACCCTGGGATCATGACCCAAGCCGAAGGCAGACGGTCAATGACTGAGCTACCCAGGCTCCCCTCCTATTTTAAACTATTTTATCTTATCAATACCTTTTAAAAAAATCTTTTAAAATTTCATTGTTATAGTCATATTCTATTTGTTCATTGTATTTAAGCTTATTTTTTGTATATGTATAAGTTTTTCTTTTTTTAAAATTTTGGGAGGCAGTTTCTTCTAACAGATCAATTTACACCCAAAATCAAGTGTGGCTCTGTTCTATTCACCCATCCTATATGTATGTGTGAGTGTGTGTGTGTGTGTGTATAAATATATATATATATATATATATATATATATATATATATATATATATGGTTTTTTCCCCTCTTCTTTCTTCTCCCCCTGGTTTTGGGTCTCTTCTGATTTGATTAGTGTATATTTTTCTGGGGTCATAGTTACCCTTTTAGTATTTTGTTCTCTCATTCTTCTATTCTTATCTGGATAAAATGACAAGGTGGAAAAACTCACCTCAAAAAAAAAAAAAGTGCAAGAGGCAGTACTGATGGGGCTAGGGACCTAATCAATATGGATAAGTAAGATATGAGAACTAGAATTCAGAATGACAATTATCAAGGTGCTAGCTGGGCTCAAAAATCGCATGGAAGATATTAAGGAAACCCTTTCTGGAGAAATAAAAGAATTAAAATCTAACCACGTTGAAATAAAAAAAGAATTAATGAGGTGCAATAAAAAAAAAATGGAGGATCTTACTGCTAGGATAAATAAGGCAGAAGAGAAATTAGTGATATAAAAGACCAAAGGATGGAGAATGAAGCTGAGAAAAAGAGAGATAAACAACTATTGGACCATGGGGGAAATTTTAAGAGATAAGTGATACCATAAGACAAAACAATATTAGAATTATTGGGATCCCAGAAAAAGAAGCAAGAGAGAGAGGGGCAGAAGGTATATTGAACAATTTATAGCAGAGAATTTTCCTAATTTGGCAAAGGAAACAAGCCTCAAAATCCAGGAGGCACAGAGAACCCAACTCAAAATTAGTAAAAAAAGGTCCACACCCTGTCATCTAAGAGTAAAACTTACAAGGCTCAGTCACAAAGAGAAAATCCTGAAAGTGATTGTGGGCAAGAGGTCTGTAATGTACAATGATAGAAATATTAGACTGGCAGCAGACCTATCCACAGAGACCTGGCAGGCTACAAAGGACTAGCATGATACATTCAGAGCACTAAATGAGAAAAATATGTAGCCAAGAATACTATATTCAGCTCAGATGATCACTGAAAATAGATGGAGAGATAAAAAGATTCCAGGACAAACAAAAACGAAAAGAATTTGCTAACACCAAACCAGCCCTACAGGAAATATTGAAAGGTGTCCTCTAAGCAAAAAGACAGCCTAAAAGTAACATACCAGAAAGGAACAGAGAAAATATACAGTAACAGTCACCTTACAGGCAATAAAATAGCACTAAATTAATATCTTTCAATAGTTACCCTGAATATAAATGGGCTAAATGCCCCAATCAAAAGACACAGGATATCAGAATGGATAAAAAAACAAGGCCCATCTTGTTTTGCTGTCTACAAAAGACTCATTTTAGACCCAAAGACACCTCCAGATTTAAAGTGAAGGGGTGGAAAACCATTTACCATGCTAATGGACATCAAAGGAAGCTGGGGTGGCAATCCTTAGATCAGATAAATTAGATTTTAAGCCAAAGACTATAATAAGAGATGAGGAAGGACACTATCTCATACTTAAAGGGTCTGTCCAATAAGAAGATCTAACAATTTAAAATATCTAAGCCCCTAATATGGGAGTAGCCAATTATATAAACCAATTAATAACAAAATCAAAGAAACATATAGACAATAATACAATAATAGCAGGGTACTTTAACACTCCCCTCACTGAAATGGACAGATCATCTAAACAAAAGATCAACAAGGAGATAAAGGCTTTAAAGACACACTGTACCAAATGGACATCATAGATATATTCAGGACATTCCATCCCAAAGCAACAGAATAGTCATTCTTCTCTAGCGCATGGAACATTCTCCAGAATAGATCACATCCTGGGGTCGCAAATCACGTCTCAACCAGTATCAAAAAATTGGGATCATTCCCTGCATATTTTCAGACCACAGTGTTTTGAAACTAGAATTCATCAACAAGAGGAAAGTTGGAAAGAACTCAAATACATGGGGGCTAAAGAACATCCTACTAAAGAATAAATGAGTCAACCAGGAAATTAAAGAAGAATTGAAAAAAATTCATGGAAACAAATGAAAATGAAAACAAAACTGTTCAAAATTTTTGGGATACAGCAAAGGCAGTCCTGAGATGAAATATATAGCAATATAAGCATTTCTCAAGAAACAAGAAAGATCTCAAGTACAAAACCTAACCTATACCTAAAGGAACTGGATAAAGAACAGTAAATAAAGCCTAAACCCAGCAAGGGAAAAGAAATAATAAAGATCAGAGCAGAAATCAATGAAATAGAAACCAAAGAATAGTAGAACAAGTCAACAAAACTAAGACCTGTTTCTTTGAAAGAATTAATAAGATTGATAAAACCGTGGCCAGATTTATCAAAAAGAAAAGAGAAAGGACCCAAATTAATAAAATCATGAATGGAAGAGGGGGGATCACAACTAACACCAAAGAAATACAAATAATTACAAAAACATATTACGAGCAGCTATATACCAGGGAATTTGACAATCTGGAAGAAATGGATGCATTCTTAGAGACGTGTAAACTACCAAAACTGAACCAGGAAGAAACAGAAAACCTTAGCAGGACCATAACCAGTAAGGGGGTTGAAGCAGTCATCAAAAATCTCCCCAAAACAAGAGCCCAGGGCCAGACAGCTTTCCAGGGGGGAATTCTACCAAACGTTTAAAGAAGAATTAATACCTATTTTCTTGAAACTGTTTCAAAAAATAGAAATGGAAAGAAAATTTCCAAACTCATGTTATGAGGTCAGCATTGACTTGATCCCAAAACTAGACAAAGACCCCATCAAAAAGGAGAATTATAGACCAAGATCCTTGATAAACATGGATGGAAAATTTTTCACCAAAATACTAGCCAATAGGATCCCACAGTACATAGAAAGGATTAACCACCAGGACTAAGTGGGATTTATTCTTGGGCTTCAAGGTTGGTTCAACATCTGCAAATCAATCAATGTGAAACAATACATTAATAAAAGAAAGAACAAGAACCATATGGTACTCTCAATAGATGCTGAAAAAGCATTTGACAAAGTACAGCATCCTTTCTTGATCAAAACTCTTCACAGTGCAGGGATAGAGGGCACATACCTCAATACCGTAAAAGCCATGTATGAAAACCCACAGTGAATGTCATTCTGAATGGGGAAAATGTGAGAGCTTTCCCCTAAGGCCAGGAACATGGCAGGGTTGTCCCCTATCACCACTGCTATTCCACATAGTACTGGAGGTCCTAGTCTCAGCAATCAGACAACAAAAAGAAAGAAAAGGCATCCGAGCTGGCAAAGAACAACTCAAACACTCACTCTTTGCAGATGATATGATACTTTGTGTGGAAAACCCAAAAGACTCCACTCCTATACTGTTAGAACTCATACAGGAATTCAGTGAAGTGTTAGGATATAAAATAAATGCACAGAAATCAGTTGCATTTCTATATATCAACAAGAAGACAGAGGAAAGAAATTAAGGAGTAGAACCCATTTACAGTTGTACCCCAAACCATAAGATACTTAGGAATAAGCCTAACCAAAGAGGCAAAGAATCTGTACTCAGAAAACTCTAAAGTGGGGTGCCTGGGTGGCTCAATGGGTTAAAGCCTTTGCCTTTGGCTCAGGTCATGATCCCATGGTCCTGGGATCAAGCCCCACATTGGGCTCTCTACTCAGCAGGGAGCCTGCTTCCCCCCCTCTCTCTCTGCCTGCCTCTCTGCCTCCTTGTGATCTGTCTGTCAAATAAATAAATAAAATCTTTAAAAAAATAAATAAAAGAAAGAAAACTATAAAGTACTCATGAAAGACATTGAAGAAGACACAAAGAAATGGAAAAATCTTCCATGCTTATGGATTGGAAGAACAAGTATTGTGAAAATGTCTATGTTACATAGACATTTTTAATGCAATCTACATGTTTAATGCAATCCCTATCAAAATACCATCAAGTTTTTTCAAAGAAATGGAATAAATAATCCTAAAATTTATATTGAACCAGGAGAGACCCCAAATAGCCAGAGGCATGTTGAAAAAGAAAACCAAGGTTGGCGGTATCACAATTCCAGACTTCAAGCTCTATTACAAAGCTGTCATCATCAAGACAGTATGGTACTGGCACAAAAACAGACACATGGATCAATGGAACAGAATAGAGAGCCCAGAAATGGATCCTCAACTCTATGGCCAACTAATCTTCAACAAAGCAGGAAAGAATGTCCCATGGTAAAAAGACAGTATCTTCAACAAATGGTGTTGGGAAAATTGGACAGCCATGTGCAGAAGAATGAAACTGGACCATTTCCTTATACCACACACAAAAACAGACTCAAAATGGATGAAAGGCCATTGTGAGAAAGGAATCCAGCAAAATCCTTGAGGAGAACACAGGCAGAAACCTCCTTGACATCAGGTGCAGCAACTTCTTCCTAGAAACATCACCAAAAGCAAGGAAAGCAAGGGCAAAAATGAACTATTGGGACTTCATCAAGATAAAAACCTTTTGCGCAGCAAAGGAAACAGTCAACAAAACCAAAAGACAACTGACAGAATGGGAAAAGATATTTGCAAATGACATATCAGATAAAGAACTAGTATCCAAAGTCTATAAAGAACTTCTCTAACTCAACACCCAAAGAACAAATAATCCAATCAAGAAATGGACAGAAGACATGAATAGACATTTCTGCAAAGAAGACATCCAAGTGGCCAACAGACACATGAAAAAGTGTTCAACATCACTTGGCGTCAGGGAAATACAAAACAAAATCACAGTGAGATACCACCTCACACCAGTCAGAATGGCTAAAATCAACAGTCAGGAAATAACAGATGTTAGCAAGGATGCAGAGAAGGGGGAACCCTCCTATACTGTTGGTGGGAATGCAAGCTGGTGCAGCCACTCTGGAAAACAGTTTGGAAGATCCTCAAAAAGTTGAAAATAGGGCTACCCTATGACCCTGCAATCACACTACTGGGTATTTACCCTGAAGATACAAAGGTAGTGATCCAAAGGGGCATGGGCACCTGAATGTTTATAGCAGCAATGTCCACAATAGCCAAACTATGGAAAGAGCCCTAATGCCTATCAACAGAAGACTGGATAAAGAAGATGTGATACACACAAAGAAGATGTGATACACACACACACACACACACACACACACACACACAGAATCCCATTATATGTATGTATGCATACATACATATAATGTATACATACATACATTATATGTATGTATGCATACATATAATGGAATACTATGCAGCCATAAAAAAACCCAGAAATCTTGCCATTTGCAACTATGTGGATGTAACTAGAGGGTGTTATGCTAAGCGAAATAAGTCAATCAGAGAAAGACAATTATCATATGATCTCTCTGATATGAGGAATGTGAGAGGCAGGGTGGGGGTTCGTGGGTAGAAGGGAGGGGGAAATGAAACAAGATGGGACTGGGGAGGAAGACAAATCATAAGAGACTCTTAATCTTAGGAAACAAACTGAGGGTTGCTGGGGGGTCAGTAAGGGAAGGGATGGGGCGGCTGTGTGATGGACGTTGGGGAGCTATGTGCTATGGTGAGTGCTGTGAATTGTGTAAGACTAATGATTCACAGACCTGTACCCCTGAAACAAATAATATATTATATGTCAATAAAAAAAAAAAAAAGCAAAAAACCCTTGTAGAACATTCAGGGAGACCTGGCCTGCTGTGGGCATTACCTACTATTGGCTATAGGGACATAGAGTCACAGCCTGAGAAGTACACAGATAACAGGGGAATTTTCCATTTTATTGTTTGGTTGGTTGGGCCAATCACTTATTTAAACAAAACCCTTCCCTTTGCCTTTTAAAAAGTCATTTGGCTCAATGATATCTTTGAATCTTCTGAATTCACAAACTTTATCAGCTAATATCTGAGTTTACTATTTGAAAAATACTTTGCTGGTCATATATAAATATGCCTACACTTTGTGTATATACACTATACAATGTCAAATTTTAAAAAAACAGAATACAAAGATAGACATGATTCCAATCAAAACTATGTACATATGGATAGAAAAGGAGTGAGGGAATGTTAATGTGATTATCTTTGGGTAGTGCAATTACAGATGATTTTTATAACGTTTTTTGATAATGAACATGAACTACATTTATAATCTGAAAGAAGTCTTTTTTTTTTAAATAAAGATTTTACTTAGTTATTTGACAAAGAGAGAGGCATGACTGGGGGGAGGGAGAGAAGGAGAAGGAGACGCAGACTCCCCACTAAGAAGCGAGCCCAATGTGGGGCCTGATCCCAGGACCCTGAGATCATGACCTGAGCTCAAGGCAGACGCTTAACTGACTCGGCCACCCAGGTGCCTCTCCCCTCCAAAAGAAATCTTCTTAATATGAAAATACATATATATTTGATGTCATAGCAGAGTCTCAAGGAGCTCAAAATCACAGCTGTGTACATATTTCAAGGTTAGTGTGTTGCTTGTGGAATAACTTGAGGGCAATGACCTTGGGCAATACTATTTAGAAAATGTAAAACTCAAATATGAATGGACAGTTTACTTGGGGGGTGTGTCCCCCACCCAGTGGAATTACAGGAGTCAAGTTGCATTTTCAAAACCCACAGCCTTTTCTCCATCTTTCCTGGATGGTTCAGGTAACAATTTACTTTATGTTTGTTATACAGGGAAGTATGTAGTAATATGCAGAGTTCTTGCTCGGAAGATTCCTGAGATAGATTGCTTTTGGTTTTATAATACAGAACCAAACTTCCCAGATATCTTTGGAGAAAAAAAAGACAAAAAACTAAACACTAATACCCTGAAAAGTTTCAGATCACAAAATAAAATCCTTGGAGATGGAAATACATATTGGAATAAGGAATGTGGTGAGAGTGTTCAATGGGGTCACGTTGTCCGTTACAGAAGGAAAGCACATTCCCTTTGGGCAGGATGGTGAAGATGAAAAATAGTCAGTCCAGGAACACTCCATTAAGCTACTAAGTAAACTTAGTATTTCTGCAAGCTGCTTGAACACTCATGCAGTATGATTTTATCCTTGTCTGCAGAAGCCTGGCTAAGAGGATGCCCACCTCTTTCCCCTCTTTGAAGTCAGCTCACTAGGCATCTCTGTCTTTGGGCATCAATGAGTTTACCTGCGATGAGTTGCATTTCCCCTATATTGGTGGTGTTGGAGAAATGACAGAGAGCTACTAAAGGGTCAGGCAAGGAGGCTTTGGTCATGTTGGAAATAGCAGAGGGAGGAAACTAGACATACTCTGAATAAGGAAGAAGGACTAAGGAATGGCTGGAGGACCCTGAGAGTGGGGTTCTGGGCTTGGTGTCAGTCCCAGCTTGGGTAAGATGGCAGTGCCAGGAGTAGGGAGAGCATGAAGCAAGGATTGCCCTGACTGAGGCATATAGTTTGAGGGCATGTAGGTCATCCAGTTTTTAAAAATGATATTTTTGGTACTCAATTTCTTTATTAAATTATTTAAATCACTTCCTGTCCCTTCCCATTCATGCTATGTTATTTGAGCGAAGAGGATCCCATCTGTCTCATTCCCCCAGTATTTAATAGTCCTCATTTTCCCATTTTCTTTACTCAAATCCTTTAAGTAATGAAACATCATAAATGATTCTACTGAGCTCTTGCAGATTGTATGCTCTATGATAGACAGCACTGAGGTGGACCAAAATGTAGTGATGAGTCAAGGTCTGGATGACTGTTTACAGTTGGAAAGTAAGAAAGTTGGGGGTTCATAGGCAAGAAGGCATTTGTGAAGAGGAATCTCGGGTGCAGTCTATGCCAGAGTCAGAACCGTGAGGCATGGAATTCAGCAGGTTGCAACCACTAGATGAAGGCCATGCATTGACTGGCTGGGAACAGTGTTTGGTGGAACACCAGGGAAGAGAGGGTGGCAGGAGAGAGGCATATTACGGTGATGGGAATGATTCAGCAGAACCACTGGAAGTTCCCAGGTGGCTTACCCACGATTTCCTCCCTGTGCCCATATTGCAATGTGGATGCCATGCTGTGATGTGCCAGTAGACTGAGTTGCTCCAATAAACTACGCCAGCTACTGAAAATAGTTTTCACCGAGTACCTGTGTGCATCTTGAACCTAGCTGGAGTTTAAATGATTCTGAAATTGAGCTTCTTTCTGTGTTAGGTGTCTGCTCATCCTCAATATTACCCTATGGCGTAAAATTCAGATTTCTGAGCCTGTCACTCCAGGGTGCCCACAGTCTAATCCAGTGCTGCCCATCAGCTCTAGTTTTTTGATAGTCTGCATGCTCCATCCAGTCTGATTTACTCTTTATCATTGTGAATTCTACACACTGCAGCAATGCCTCGTACCTTTCCCTCCCTTCTCTACTCCACTTATCCAAGTCTCAACTACCACCCAAGATACTCACTTTCCTGGAACCCTCCCAGCCTAGGGTGACCTCACCCACTTCTGAAATCCTACAGTCCCAAAGATCAGTCTCACTTACTTGTCACTGCACAAAATACCTCCTGTTGCCAGTTAACTCTTTCGCTGGTGCATTATATCCTACACTCAATTAGATTTTAAACTCTTAAAGTCATAGACTGTATTTTGCAGCCCTTTTTAGTCTCAGATTTCCTATCTTTAGATGGAGCCCCAGTGTTTGCTTATTCCTCTAATAAAGACAACAGAATCCATATTGTTATCTCAGGAATAAAGCTTAGCAGCAGTAACAGTAACAGTAGTAAGAGGGCCTAATTAAGAGCCACTCAGGCACTGCAATAAGCTTCTTACTGACATTATTTAAGTTAATCCTTCAGTAACACATACTTTTCCTCTCATTTTATATATGAGACTACTGAGAATTAGTAGAGAAGACAAGAAATGAGAAATAGATTTTTCCCTAAAGAGAGAGAGTTGAATATTTACCATTAGCCATTCATTCCTTTGGCTTGGACTGGGCTTTCTTTCTTTCTTTCTTCTTCTTCTTTTTTTTTTTTTTTTTTTTTTTGACATGAAAAAAATTACTGAGAGGGTAAACCAGTGGCTTGTTGAGAGTATGTGGCTCCTGGGAGAGCAAAAGCAGTGGTGAGGGGATGGGTACAGTGAAAGGAAGAAGGCAGAAAAGGAAGTGGAGGTACTCGCATTGGGGATAAACTTGCCCTTCCTAAAATAATTCATTTGTCTTTCCCTCTCTTTCTTTTCCCTGCTCATCTGAGGCCAACCATTTGTGCTGACCTTTCTGAAACCCACCTGCTCACTCAGCTACCTTGGACTAGGGGATCATGTTTTAAGTTATAGGTTTACCACGCGTAATGGGGCCCAATCAATCATTCCAGGACCTGCTGTAGGATCTGACCTCAGTATCTCTTCCTATTTTAGGAAGTCTATGGTTTGAGAGTTTTCATAATTGGCTAGAACAAAGTGATACTAAACTCAAATGAGTGCCACTAGTGAAAGTCAAATATTTGAGCTCTGCAGGAAATTTAAGCCTATAAACTGTCCTCACCCCCTTCACCTAGAAACGCTGAACAGACTCCAAGCCCTTTTCAAACAGCCATTTCTGACATAGCCTCATTTCCCCTTCCCCATCATCTGCAAACCACTGATAAGAACAACCGTGAACAGGGAGATCAAGGCAGGACAGCACTTAAGGTTCGCTCCCTTCGCCTGACATGCCCTGGCCATGCCCACTTTCTCTGGGAGCTGATCCATTTCCATGCTTTAAAGATCAAACAATTCAGAGATACTGCTTCTGTTTGGAAAAGCATGGCTATTGGATCTCCAGTGTCCCCAAATACCTCATCAGGAAATTGTCACGTATGAATGTAAATGGAATAAGGAGAGTATCATATCCATGAGGATTCTCTTCAGAGAGGGTACTGAAGACATGAGGGTCTGAAGAGATTCTTTAAAAGCCTGTTTGAGAAGGAAGCTGAAGAAGAGACCCATCCCTGAACCTAATGTGAGTGGAGTTAGTCTGAAAAATAATCTGTGGGTGAAACTGGAAGAACTGAAGATTCCTCTGAGAGTAGAAGAAGGGAGAAAGGAAGGGACAGAAGAGGGGATGAGGAGGCCAGTGAAATAGAGCCACCTGACGTGCCTACTTCCTGTGACCCCAGAATCTCCAGGGAAGTTTTGGGCGTGAGTAGATTTTTTTTTTTTTTTTAATAGGAACTGATAAAAAAGGTGGCATTTTGCATCTGAGCAATACATAGATGGACCTAGATTCAGAGAAAAGGGTGAGGAAGAAAACTATGAAACTGGGAATTGTAAGACCCATTTCCTCAAGTGTGTTAGGATTGGGGCATTCTTTGCTGATGTCTGGGTTGTATAAGCGGGTTTAACATACCCTGAAAGTTTTGTAATGACACTGCTCTTGGTTTTCTAGCAACACTGGCGGTCAGGATGTTGTTGGCACCCTGAGCTTCACGCAAATTCCTTTGCTTGGCTCGTTCAGTCTGACGGTTGTATTCCAGGGAGGGGAGTGGTTTTAAGTCCCATTATTTAATAACAGTAACCCGAGAAATTCCACTCCCAGAGGAGGAAATCTAAGACAGTTGTTAGCATGGGGTATTTCTTATCCATCAACTATGGAAGTGAGCCTTACAATCTTTTGCTCAAGTGCCCCATTAAAAAATGATTAGAAATCCTGTAACCCTTGATATTTTTTTAAGTTAACATAATTATATGGAAATATTTAGTATACTCTGATGTCTGGCCCTTTTCTCTGAACATAGGGTCTTTGAGATTCATCCATTTTGTTGTCTGTATCAGTGATTCATGCTTTTGGTATTGCTGAGTAATATTCATTATATAAATACACCACAGTTTATCCATTCTTCTCTTTCTAGAAGTTTCCAGTGTTTTGGCTTAAGAATCCATTTTCTCTAAGCATTCTCATACAAGCCTGTTATGATAAGTACCACATTAATTTTTTTCTTGGATACATTTCTAAGATTTGCTAGAATTTCTGAGCCATAGAGTATGTGTGTACATGTATATTTAATTTTTATAATAAACTCCCAAACAATTTCACAAAGTGGTTGTACTATTTTATACTCTCACCATCAGTGTATGGGAATTCTGGTTGTTCCATATCCTCACTGACACTTGGTATTGTTGGTCTTTTTAATTTTAACAGTTCTAGTGGTATGAAATGATCTCACTGAAGTGCATTTCTTTCAGAGCTAATAAAGTTGATCTCTAATGACTTTATGTGACATTCATATGTTATTTTCTTGTGAAATTTCTATTCAAGTTTTTGATCATTTTTAAAGATAGAAATCATAATATAATCTATTTAGTCTAAATGCACAGCAATAGCATTAAATATTTCTAGAACAACTACTCAAACTAAAGACAAAGATTGTCAGACTGAATAAAAATGTTACTATCTCATACTTATATATAAGGACACACAAACATTGAAAGTAAAAACCTGAGAAAATAAATCTATAAACACTAACCAAAAGAAAACTGATATCAATAAAAGGCAAAAAATATTACTAGAAATAAAGAGTGGCATTTTTTATTATTGAAGAAACAGTCCATGACCAAGATGATACAACAATACAAATAAATATGATACAATACAATAAAATACGAGTTAAATCCTTTTGACTTTGATGATCATAAAAATAAAACATGTAAAATTTTGTGGGATGCAGAAAAAGCTGTATTTACAGGAAAATTAATGGGCTTAAATGTGTGTCCTAGGAAAGAAGAAAAGCTGAATACCAATTTATCCATCACAATTATCTTAGGGTAGAAACAGCTAAGTAAAACCAAAGAGAGGAAAAGAAAGAAAATAATAAGACAAGAGCAGAAATTAATGAAAGTGCAAAGAAATGCACAATAGAGACTATTAATAGAATCAAATGTTTTCTTAAAAAATAATGTCAGTAAGTTCTTAATGAGACTGATCAATATAACAAGAAAAGGCACAATTCACTGATATTGCGCTTAGCAGGACAGGTATTGTCTTACATCATGTAAATATCACATGAACATAATATGAGGACCTTATCTCAATTGATTCCTTGCGTAGACTTTGCTAGTTGAAGAGATTACGCTTCTTTTCTTTCTTTCTTTTTTTTTTTTTAAAGATTTCATTTATTTATTTGACAGAGGGAGAGACAGCGGAAGAGGGACACAAGCAGAGGGGAGTGAGAAAGGGAGAAGGAAGCTTCTTGAGGAGCAGGGAGCCCAACATGTGGCTGGATCCCAGGATTCTGGGATCATGACCTGAGCCGAATGTAGATGCTTAACTGACTGAGCCACCCAGGCGCCTGATTATGCTTATCTGCTTAAAGAGGTATTCAAGTCAATTTGGCAGTTTTTTTGTAGTAAAATAATACATTGGTATTTTACTTGCTGATCTAATGTTTTTTCAGTTTAGAGTGACCCAATTCTACAATGCTTGAAAAACCCTTTGCAAACCAATCCAGTTGGGTCTTTGGATAAGTAAAGCAGAGGACCAGACATTGGCCCCAAATTGTTCCAGACGATGGGCAGGCTTATCATTGGCCCAGTTGGATCCTTTCTCTTGAATTTTAATGTGTAAATTTTCTCAGTTGTATGTGCACATAAGATCATGTCTTATGTATATTTATATCTAGCACGTAGCAGACTGAGTAGAATTGTGCCCAGTAGAGGCAACATAGGAGGACGAGTATGGGAGCAGGAAATAGTATGGTGTGTTCAGTAAAGAGCTGCTTATCTGGCTTCAAAATAAAAGATTTGGAGGAGGAACACCGGAAGTCTGGTTCTCCCTCTCCCTCTGCCCTCTGCTTGCTGCTTGTGCTCATGCTCTCTCTCAAGTAAATATATAAAAATCTTAAAAAAAGAAAAAACATTTGGGGGAATTCTGAGGGGAAAAGCTGGCAGGATAGATGGACTTGGTTCTGGTTGTGAAAGATCTTGAAAGAGATATCTTCCTGTAAATGTTTGGGACTCACCAAAGATTTCCAAACATGGGAGTGACAGAAGCAAACTTGTATTTCAGAAAGCATGCAAGCTCATTCTTAGAGCTTCTCAAACAAATGAATGTTATGTGTTATATTCTCTTTCCTAGGTTGTAAGTAACATATATATGAAGTCCTTGAAATATTTTTGACTGATTAATTGATCAATAGACTCTCTTTTATGAGTTAACTCGCCAACTTGCTTATACAAAGTGCTGTGGAAGACCAAGGTGTTAGTTCTCTTCCTGTAAGAGTTTAAATACAGTGAGGAGATAATATTTATACACATAAAACAGAAAGAAAGATGGACCAGGAATAAAAGAACGTGAATTCTAGATCCATCTCCTCCATTTTAGTTGTTTATAAAACACATAGTAGGGATGCTTGGGTGGCTCTGTTGGTTAAGCGTCTGCCTTCCGCTCAGGTCCTAATCCCGGGGTCCTGGGATCAAGCCCCACATTGGGCGCACTGCTCAGTGGGGAGCCTGCTTCTCTCTCTCCCTCTCCTGCTCCCCCTGCTTATGCTCTCTCTCTGTCAAATAAATAAATACAATCTTTTAAAAACCCAAATATTCAGTAAGCATCAATGATGTGTCAGATATCTGCTGAATTTTAGATATATGCTGATCAGCTAAATAGTCATGGGCTTTGTTCTCATGGAACTTCTGTGTTCAGTGGAAGATAAAGATATCAAACAATCACCAAAGTTTATTCAACAAATATATATTGAGTATCTAATATATACCAGATGCTGTTCTAGGTGCTTGAGGTAATGATGAAGAAGCAGACAGAGATCTGTGACCACAGAGGGTTTACATTCTAGTGGGAGAAGACAGAAAACAAGCTCTAAACAAAAATAGGTAAGGTATCACATCCTATTAGATGACAGGTGTTATGGAAAAAAAAATTAAAAGTCAGGTAAAGATTTTTAGTAATGGAGGGGGGTTGCAGGTAAGAGTTTGGAAGAGGTTGACATTTGAAACAGGACAGAGTGGCCTCGTTGGCAAGAGAATGTATAAGCAAGGACTTAGAAGAGTTTGGGAAATTGACAGTGTAGACAACCAGGGGAAATGTATTTCTGGCGAAGAAAACAGCCAATGTAAAGATCCTAACACAGAGAGCATTCTGGAATGTTCCTGGCATAGCAATGAAGCCAGATCATCTGAAACACAGTAAGCCAAGGCGGGGGTTGGGGGTGGAGTGGGGTAGGGTGGAAAGCAAGTATCAGAAAGGTGGTGCCAATTTTGCAGGATCTTGTGGGTCATTGCAAGGATTTTGACTTAATGGAGAGAAATGGAGACCCATTATAGGAGTTTGAGCAGAGCTGACTGACATTTTAACAGGATGACATTTTAACAGGATGTGGCCAAAAACGTGACAGGTGTGCCCGGAGGTGGGAAATAGGAGGATCAGATTTATAAAATATCTGTGTGATATTAACCTAAGCTTAACCAGCTTCCATGGCTAGCTGGGTCATCGTGTTGAGGGCCCAGTAGCATGCTGCGTACATACACCCACATTATAGAATATTATTCCTTGGTAATAATGCAGAATGGTGTGGAATCCAGTCCCAGATTATGAGTTACACTCCAGAAATACTTCAGCAGCAAAAGCATGCATTCTCAAAAGGAACAAGACCACCCCCCAAAGGTGTAGACATTGGTCCTTAGGGAGCCAACAGCTTATTCTTTTCCTGTATATAAAGCACAGATCTACATACAGTACACAAACAGATATGTAGTATATCAGCAATATTTTCATTTTTGGGAGAAAATATCTAGAAAGGATTCTTTGGGGATGGGGTGAGAGAGGAGGCTTGCGTGATCAAGAATATAGGTTGGAAAACACTGACTTCAGGAGGGAGCGAGATCACAGAGCCGGAGGTTAGGAAACCATCTCTGAAATCAGCTCTATGACTAACTCTCTGTGTGAACTTGCACCTTCATTTCCCTGTTCTAGGTCTCAAGCTTTTTCCCCAATGTAAGATGAACGTTAGACTAAATGGTGTTCTAGGTTTTCTCTGGCACTAAAATTATGAAGGGGCTTTGAGCTGGGGCGCCACTCAATTGTATAAGCCTATGGTCTTATACCAGGGATTTGGACCTGTCAGACCTCACTTTTCAATAAAAGATAAAGGGTTAATATCAAGATCCTTTAAAGCGAGTCTCTAGCATCTTTGCCCTTATCTATTCTTTGAACCCTCCCCAAAGCTAGAATTCTAGAAATTCTGCTCTAGTTTGCTCCAGGCGATTCCTGGATACAATGCTGGAGCTAAGGGTACAAGGGAGTGTTGTTAATAAAATGTTCATCTAATGTTTTGTCCAGAGTTGCATTGCTTCTTAGATTTTCACATGGTGGCTAGACATTAAAGTGCCTTCATAATCTATCTGGGTTGTCACTTTTTTTTTTTTTTTTTTTAGATTTTATTTATTTATTCAACAGAGAGAGATCACAAGTAGGCAGAGAGGAAGGCAGAGAGAGAGGAGGAAGCAGGCTCCCTGCTGAGCAGAGAGCCTGATGCGGGACTCGATCCCAGGACCCTGAGATCATGACCCGAGCCAAAGGCAGCAGCTTAACCCACTGAGCCACCCAGGCGCCCTGGGTTGTCACTTTAAAAGAACCATGTGCATGGTGTGAAGAAGGGAAACAGGAACTAGCAGATTAGAGTACCCCATTAAAAACAAAGAGCCTGGGGCACCTAGGTGGCTCAGTGGGTTAAGCCTCTGCCTTCAGCTCAGGTCATGATCTCAGGGTCCTGGGATCGAGCCCCGCATCAGGCTCTCTGCTCAGCAGGGAGCCTGCTTCCCCCTGCCTCTCTGTCTACTTGTGATCTCTGGCTGTCGAATAAATAAATAAAATCTTTAAAAAAAACCAAACAAACAAATCCCAAAGAGTCTGTCTATTTGTGGCATCTGTAGGTGACATCAAATAGGCAGTAGCTCCTTCCTGCTTATGCCAGACGTGGGCCAATTGTACTAAGAAAATCTTGAATAGTTTATTCTGTGCCCTTTAGGGTTTAGTTTTTCTTCCCAGCCTTCCAAATATGTTTAGAAGTCTCTTGACAGCAGAGACTGTATCTTCTATCACATATGATTAGTGCTGAGTGATGTGCTGTCCCTAATAGAATGTTGGCAAAGGTCTTTTGACTGTAATGATCACCTGGATTTAAGCAGGAAAATAAAACTCAAAGCCATAAATCTTTGAGTTCTTTATTTTGGGTGGTCTGTATTGATGTGACTATAGACTAGTGCGTTTATCTCCTTTTCCTTCTGCCATTTAATCACCTAGTGTTGTTTCCAGATAAGAAATGCAAATGGAATTTATTACCTAACTGGACCGTGTATAACTCACGTATCCTAGGGTATCGATGCTTGCAGAATTGTTTCATGTCATGAATTCAGCTGCTAATGGATGAGTTACCATTGTGGAGAACTGCTCTCCCCTCAGCTGCAGAGACTTCTTGAATGTTTTCAATATTTGGAGGCAACTGGAAAAGGGAGCCCTCTTGAGTGACAAATGGCTAAATATTCAGAATTTCCAGGTGGACTGGGAAGATAACTCAAACCCCCTTGCTAAACCGAGGAATCTCAGAGTACCTGGCAGTGAGGAAACCTCCAGAGCCTGCTTGAAAGTATCCTTAGGAGTGAAGGAGTTAACTGAGGGTGGCAGCTTTATCTTGCGTCCAATGGACTTGTGGTTTGCTGGTGAAAGTCTCTGGTAAATGATTGTTAGAGACGTCTCATGGGTAGCTGTTGCTAGTCATTGTGTTTCAAAAGCCTGTTGATTCCTGTGCAAGGTGGTACAGCACCCTCTATCCCTTTCTTCATTCCTGATTCATTCAGGTCCTCCTGCAAAAGATCTACCAGATCCACGAACATGAATGATGAAGAAAATAACACCGTCTATGACACAGTCCAAAAGGAAGGGCTGCATGAGCTTCCAGATCAGCCAGAAGAGGATGAAGTTCCTCTTTATGATAACATCCACGGAGGCCTGCCAGAAAGCAATGTCTATGCCACTGATCTGGAAACCCACGAATATGACTCTGTTTATGTGGCTGGAGGTGAGGAGAAGGGCTTGAACTCTTCCCAGCCAGAAGCATCAGGATACCTCCTGCCTGATGAGGATCTTGCCCAGGATCTTCACCCAAAGGAGCAGCAGGAAGACCAGGGCATCTCAATGGAAGAGTTATACTCACCCACCCAAGACCAGGAGCCTGGCCCGGAGACTCCCCAGGAGAATGGAAACAGGAAGACGGGAGCCCTGCTTTCCCCCCAAAACTTCACCATCCAGCGGAGCAGGGCCTTCTTCACCAGCAATTCTGCTGCTGATGGCTTGGAAGAAAACAACCCAGCTTCCACACACCCTGAGATCAGCCTGTTTGTGAAGGTAAGGGCTGTCTCTGATAGGTCCCCTTGCATGGGTGGATGAACTAATTGGGGTTTTCTTTTGCTCCAAGTGTCCAGGAAGAGATGCAGGATGTCATGGTCTTTGGATCTCAAGACATATTCAAGAGTAGGGCTGGTTAATTGAGTCAATTCCAGATTCCCTCAAGAATGCTCCAAAGTATAAGAATTGGAAAGTGCATTTAAATTGTGTGTCTCAATCACTAACTTTATAGACCACAGGCAAAACATGTTTTTTAGAGTTCACTTCCAAGTGAGCAGAAAATGGAGCTCAAATCCTTACCTATGTGACAGACATTGAGTATATTTTCCCGACTGGTTAGATTTCTTTTGTCAACTCAGTTTGCAAAAATGAAACCAAGTCTTGCGAGAGGAAATCGAATCCAGTCAGCCAGGCACCATGGTTTCCTTCTTAGTATTTCTAAGGTCACAGATACTTCAGATATATGGTCAATAAACGTTACCTCTGTCACTGAGCCTGCCCTTTCGGCATCAATATAACTAAAATATCTGATGAATCGTGAGATGATTTCAGTGGTAAGAGTATTAAGATGCTAATAGCCAGTGTTAATGTTTAATGCTTAGATAGATTCTCAGAACTTAGATACTCAGAACTTTAATGCTTATGATGTAGAAACTCAGAACCTTGGTAATCTTTGTTTTAGACTGATACTGTGGTAAAGACCATTTATTACAATGTTATCAAAATGTAAAAAAAGCATTCCAGGGCTATCTTTATGAATCATCTTTATGATCCATAAATCACGATTTATAAATCAAAGATGATTCATCTTTATGAATCACGAGGGAAGAACATTTTTCCCCAACATGCACTCCCTAACAATATTCATATTTACACTTTTCTTAGTATGAAGACCACGTAATAATACTGTTGTTTCAACCTACAAAACCCTCAGTTCACACTTATTTGTCCCCTTTGTGGTTTCTAATAACTCCAGTAAAATAGACTTTATTTGCTCATTGAAGATATTATTATTTTTTGACTTTGTATTTTTCCCTAGTTGTTTTGTGTGTAAATTGCATCTCCTTTATTTTAACACAAGGTTTTTAAAGAGCAAGTAGCAGGAGTGTCTGGCTCATACTTAGGGACCCCTCAAAACTTGTCTGGTATCATGTTATTGGGGGGGGTGGGAGAGGTGTGAGAGATGAGGAGGGAACTTACTATCAAGAAATCAGCAGTGTGGTGCAGGAGACAGATTTGCACGTGGTTAATTTAGGTGAACGAGAGGCTCGGCTGAGCACAGCGGGGATTCTCAGGAAGGACCAATCAAGTGTGTGGGAAGGAATCAGGAGAGGCTCCGCTGAGGAGGTGACTGATGTTCAAAGCAGGCTTCCAGCTTCCAAATCCACATCACTGTTAGTTAAACAAACAAACAAACAAACAAACAAAAAACCCCCACAAAACCCCGCACTTAGTGAGGACTAGTGGTGTATTTTTCTCGGGACAGAATCATCCATGCAGCTTTATGCAGCCAACAAGGTAGGTCATGTTCATTGGCGACACCCATTAAGACATTTGTAAATTTGACGAGTGTTGATTTCCCCAGAAGTTAGGCTGGCGCCGGTGCTGAAGCAACAGAAGTAGGAGAAAACAGAACTATTGGCATCTTCCTCTGGTATCAGCAACAGGAAAACTGTTTGAAGGGAATGTGTGGTCCCGCGTTAATTAAGATCTGTAGTTCCCGAAAGCAAATATTGACTTTAACGAACTCTTTAGGTTTACATTCTTTTTTTTTTTTTTTTACCTTTTCTAAAAAAAATTTCTTTTCAGCGTAACAGTATTCATTGTTTTTGTGCCACTCCCAGTGCTCCATGCAGTACATGCCCTCCCTAATACCCACCACCTTGACCCCCAATCTCCCACCCCCCGCCCCTTCAAAACCCTCAGGTTGTTTTTCAGAGTCCATAATCTCTCATGGTTCACCTCCCCTTTCCAATTTCCCTCAACTCCCTTCTCTCCATCTCTCCATGTCTTCCATGCTATTTGTTATGCTCCACAAATAAGTGAAACCATATGGTAATTGACTCTCTCTGCTTGACTTATTTCACTCAGCATAATCTCTTCCAGTCCCGTCCATGTTGCTACAAAAGTTGGGTATTCATCCTTTCTGATAGACGCATAATACTCCATAGTGTATATGGACCACATCTTCCTTATCCATTCGTCCGTTGAAGGGCATCTTGGTTCTTTCCACAGTTTGGCGACCATGGCCATTGCTGCTATAAACATTGGGGTACGGATGGCTCTTTTTTTCACTACATCTGTATCTTTGGGGTAATCTTTTTAATGTAATTGTTAAGTAAGATGCCTCAGCTCCTATGTGGGCACTCTTTTTAAAGATCTTTAGCAGCGCTCAGTGAGAAGAGCGATGCTCACCATCCCTGCTTCCCCATCCGGCACCAACCCCACCACCGTGCTTTATTCAGTGTTGGATGGAAAATAAACACAAAGGCAGAGCCTTCAGGGGGCTTCTCTCTTTACTTGGGAGTGGAGGGTCTAAGTGTCACCTGCTCAGGCTCCTCCTTCCCCCCAGCTCTAGGGTGTGGGAACAGCAGAATGCTGGAAGGTCTCCTGGGGTCATTCTTCCCCTGAGCCTTGCGGTGCGGACCACTTGGGCTGTGTCAGAACGTACTCACTTGCATGCATTTTCAGCTGTTCTAGACAAGCCAGGAAAAATGTCATGCGGGTTTGTCGCTGTGTGTTCAACTGACATTTTACTGAGGCTCAGCCATTTCAGGGTGTTGGGCAATCGCATAATTAAAATATAGCATTTATTTATTCATTCAATGTATTGTTATTGTGTCAGGCCCTGGGTTTATAACAAAGTCCTGGGTTCCCCGCACTTTGCACTGTAGTGGGAAAAACTGGTGGACAATAGGCAGATACAACATATGCCTGGTGGTGATGAGCTTTAAAGAAACATGAAGCAGAGTAACAGGTGTGGACGTTTCTTACTGCTGCCGTAACAGATGACCACAAACTCAGTGGCTTGAAACAACACAAATTTGTGCTCTTGTACTGCTGGGCATCAGAATCTGAACTAAGTCTTATGGAGCTAAAATCAAGGTATGCGCAGGGCTGTGTTCTTTCTGGAGGCTCAGGAGGCAATCTGTTTCCTTCCCTCTTCTGGTTTCTAGAAGCTGTCTTCATTCCTGGCTCCTGGCCCACGTCCTATCACCGTGGCACTCTCTGCTTCTCTCCTCACCGTGCCTTCTTCGGATCTGACTCCTCTTATGTCCCTCTTATAAAAAGATTTGTGATTAGTTTGGGTCCTCCAGGATAATACAGGATAATCTCCATTTGAATATCCTTAATTCAATCACATCCTTCCCTATTGCCACCAAAAGCAACACTCATGGGTTCTTGCAATTAGGACATGGACATGCTTGGGAGCCATTCTTCAGCTTCCCACAGTGGGACAGAGTGACAGTGAGGAGGGGGTCGAGGGGGTGTATGGCTTGAGTGGGGGGAGCAAGGGCAGTAAGGTGGCAGCAGGTAAAGCCAGAGGGGTGGAGGTAGGCACAGAGCATGTGGAGGAAGCCCTTTCCTTTTTACTTGGACTGACATGAGAGACATCAGAGATTTTTTGTTTTTTGTTTGTTTGCTTTTTAAGATTCCTTTATTTATTTTAGAAGGAGAGAGAGATAGAGCATGGCGGGGAGAGCAAGAGAGGATCTCAAGCAGACCCTGCATTGAGTGCAGGGCTCGAACCCACGACCCTGAGACCATGACCAGGGCTGAAATCAAGACTAAGCCACTCAGCTGGCTGAGCCACCCAGGCGTCCCCTGGCTGCCTTTATGATGGCAGACTACAAGAGAGAAAGAGTAGAAGCAGAGAGGACAGTTTGGAGGCAGTTGAAAAACTAGGCCAGAGACGATGGTAGATTGGCCAATGGTGACCACAGTGGAAGTAGAGCGGAGCAGGACTGCAAGGGCTTTGAAGAGTGAGCCCAAAGCTTCTGCTGGTGTGATGTATAAAGAAAGAGAAGAGCCAGGGCTGTCTCTAGGGGTTTTGACCAGAGCTACTGAGCGAACGGAGATGTCATTCCCATTTCACCTACGACGTCTTCTCCAGGAATGTATGCGCAAGAAAATGTGCTCATACAGTCACTCATACGCGGTCTCGCCTCCCTCCCCCCTCCCTCCCTCTCACCTTTCCTCCGTCCTTCTTGCCATCTGCCCATCCATCCATCCGTCCATCCATCCGTCCATCCGTCCGTCCGTCATTTACAACATACTAACTACATGCCAGGTACTGGATAAGAGACGAACACGCCATACCTTAATGCCAACTGTCCTGTAGGGGAAGACAGAGAAACACAATTCTTGAAGATAGTAAAAGGGAAGAAATAACTGCTTCTTGGTCATTTCAGAGATCCAGTGTAAAAAAGGTACCTAGGGAGAGTTGTAGTCCATATTATAGACAGCCAAGAGGGGTGGTTGGTTCAGAATTTGCCACACAGGAGTGTGCAAATTGTCTTTATGCGTTCTGCTAAAACGGAGGGACCTGCAGACATAACTGTGTTTGTATGTGTGTGTGAGAGAGAGAGAGGGAGAAAGCGGAAAGAGACAGAGACAAAGTAGGAGAAAGAGAAAGGGAGGAAAAGAGAGAGAGATTCCTGGCATTTTGTTTAATGCAAAGAAAAAGTATTCTGATGATGGTTATTATAAAGAAAAATGGTACAAATGAACACCACCATCCTGCATGTAATTGATGCCACTGATTATAGCAGGAGGTATATGTCATAGAGCAGGTTTTGGAAATCTGCATGGTTTGAAATGTGGTTGACCCAATTAATTTCTGTTAAATTGTTAAGCTTCTCTGAGCCTCAGTTTTCTCTTTGGTAATATGGGTTTTATAATAGTAAGCTCTTCATAGGATTGCTATGTGGATTAAATAAGATAGTCCATATAATTGCTTGGTATAATATCTGACATACAGTAAGTGCTCAATATTTGTGAGCTTAAGCTATTATTTATTGTGATGAACCGGAACCATACACAAAATAATAATATTTATTTTAAGCACTGTGCCTTAGAGTTAGTAGACATTTCATGAATGTACCATTAGCTGATCCTAACACAGACAGTGAAATATTGTGGAAAAAGCACTGGTCAGGATATTCAAATACAACTTTGTCAATAATTTGCTATCAAACATTCCTGGATCCACATTCCCTCATTGATTTCAGGGTATATGGCCCCAGCTCTTCACAAGGGTGCACACATATGCTACCACATATTACCCACTCTGGGATACCACGTGACAATGATTATTATCTCCAGGTTTGGGTATGGTTGGAAGGACCAACATGAGACCAGCATGCTTTGCCCTTCAGTTCATGTGCAGCACGTTCCTTGGAAAGCACCTGCAGAGTCTGTCTCTAATGAGGAACTCATAGGATCCCCATCCAGGGTTGCACACGTTGTGTACTGAACACATTTAGGAGGCACTGTTAGCTATGTAAATGGTACCCTCTGAAGTCAGGCAACACAATAGCCCTTGTTAATGTTTCTTAGACTTGTAGCCTGGAAACTTGGTTCTAAAGGAGCGACTCCCTACAATTTGGTTCAGCATAGCAGAAAGTGTCACAGAATTATTAGTAATTGTTGTTATTGTTATTGTTATAGCACAGGAAGCTGGTGCTGTCTCAGGTGTCGTGGTATCCAAAGTAGGGGATTCAACATAATTCATAAGATATTAGAATATTAGAATTCATATATAGAATAGTAAGCAATATTTCTATTTAATTTTGCCTAGTCCTTTTACATGTTAATTTTTAGCTATTTAATAATGTGCACAGTGAGTTCTTCCAGTTGTACATCAGTATAATTTGTAAATGAATGAATAAACCTAAGTTGTGGATGAATGTTGAAATTTTGCATTAATAGCGATGTTCAGTTTTAAAAATCTTAGGGGCATATAAAGCATCCCTTTCTTTTCTGCCAGCATCTGAGGGCCTGGGAATCTTTACTTGGCCAAGCTCTGGTGCGAACAAGTCCCCTCACCTTCCATATCCTTCCTGGAAGTTTTCTAAAGCAGAGGTTTGTTTGGAGGGAAATAAAAATTCATCATTGCAGGTGAGAAACTATAAAATCCCACTGAGAAAAGAGGGAAATGCAGCTGGATTGGGATGTTCATATGCGGCTCAGTTGAGGAGTCAAGGAGGACATTGCAGGCACTGGGTTCAGCATAAGCAAAGGCACAGCAGATATGAATGTGTGTATGACTCCACCTGATTGGCTGGAGTGGAGAGAAGGCATGCACAGTTTCAGAGCAGATGACGAGGTTGATGACCTAGCAATGCAGTTTGCCTGGCAAACTGGAGGGCTTGGATATTATCCTAAAGGCAACCAAGAGTGGTATCGGGAGCAAAGCCATGTTTAGGATGATGGAGAAGCAAATTAGATAGCATTTCCGCATACTGCGTGGATCAGGACCCAATAGACATGTAGCAAGCTTCATTTCTTTTTGTTTATTTTTTTTGTTTGTTTGTTTGTTTTTGTAAGCTTCATTTCTAAAATTAGTTCAAACACTTAGATATAAATCCATTGTGTGAAATGACCACCTATAATTTTTTTTGGTAATTTATTCATTCAACTATCTGGATATGTCCAACTATTTAGATACTTGGCTACATACAGGCAAATTTCTGGAAAACACTAGCCAGTGTGATGCTGATTTATATTTTAGCTATATGTATATCTAGTTTTGTTATATTTGGGTTGGAGAATGTACAGATTTGGCACCAAGTTTTTATTGATATCATTTTAGGATAGTTTCTAGTTAAAAAAAAAATGTGTTTCTATGGTCTGTCTTAGCTTTGCTGGGCTAGTTAGAAGTTGTAGCTATCACGTAGATGTCTAGAAATGTCTGGAGCCCTGCAAGGGTCTTCCTATTCCATGATCCCTGGTGTCACTAAAAAGGCATGCCAAATGTGTCCTTGGAAGCATTGTGAGAAGAGACAAGTCTGACCCTGTTGCATGAGCCTAATCATGCTGTCATGGAACAAATGAAGCTTATATTAAATAGAGCAATGAGCAGGTTTGAACAAAGATTTCTATTCTTCTCATAATTTCTTCTTCATTAGGGTGCTGGGAACACAGTCAAACCCCAATTTATTCAAAATCATTTCCTGGGTCCCCATATCTTTGTGAACCAATGCCATTGATCAAAGAGGTCACAGAATTCTAGTGCTATGATAAGAAAATTAAAAACCAGAAAAGTCCATAAACTTGCCCAGGGCTGTCTGCAAATTAGTAGCAGTCTGGGACTTGGGCTTCTAAATCCAGGGCACTTTCCTTTATATTGGCATTCCTAACCTGGGATGCAGATGTTCATGGATATGCTTTGGGAGGTTTTGGAACATTCTAAAAGTCTATTTATTTATTTATTTATTTAGTGGAGGATAATCTCATGACGCCTCAAGGTTATTTATCATTATGATGCTTTCCATTTCCCCTACCTAGGTATACATGCCTTGTATGTCCATGTGGGAGGGAGTAGAATGTGTGATGAATGGCCCAAGTCATTCCTTTTCTTTCCTTTGGGGCCAGCTGCTTGCTCTAAGCCTTTTAGTATCTGACGAAAGCTTGCGGAGAAATCCTCCCAAAAGGGTAATGAAGGAGCACGGCCTGAATCGTCATGGGGATTATGTCAGCTCTGAAAATGAAGGCAAGGTGATATTCTGACATAAATACCCATACTAGGATCCACCTGTTTTCTAGGGGAAATTTTGGACATTCTCCTGCAAGGACTGCAAGCTCTATGTCCATGTACGCACAACTACCTTGGTGGGCAATATTGTCACTTATACAAACTAAACTTTTGAGTAACATAGATTTCTACCTTTTCACTTCCCCATAGTCTAGTCAATTTCATTCCCTGAATGTTCTCTTCTCTCCGTCTTGACCACCACTGGCCACTGTCATCTTGGCCCCAGTGACTCAACTGGTTTCTCGGCCTCTGGGCTCAGCTCCTCGCCAAGAAGCCCCCACCTAGTCACCAGAATGATCCAGATAAAGAGCACATCTGACCATGCTGTTTCCAGCCATGCAGCACTCCCCACAGTTCCCAGGGAAAAGGCCAGAAAGAAGGGAATACATATGAAGGTCTACATGCTCCATCAGCCTTTCAGACAAGACCTACAGCATTAGCTGATACTCCCCACTCACTCTTTGCCTCAAAAAGTGTTGACTTTATTTTACTGCATCCTTCATGCCTTTTAAAGAGTGGGCTTTTGCTCACATTGTCCTTTTCAATGCTATCCCTTCTGGAGACAACCCACTGTCCTAGAAGTCATCTCTTGTGGATGCATCAATCAGGGCTGGTTGGAATCTCCTCCATTACTCCAATGTATCTGTTTTCTAGGATTCCCATAGCAAAGTGCTTCAGACTGCATGGCCTAAACAACAAAAATTTATTTTCTCCACCAAGGTGTCAGCAGAGTTGGTTTTTTCCAAGGCCTCTCTCCCTGTCTTACAGATGGTCATTTTCCTCCAGTGTCTTCACATGGTCTTTTCTCTGTGTGTGTCCATGTCCTAATTTCCTCTTCTTATAAGGACAACCAGTCCCATGGGACCAGGGCCCACCTAATGATCTCATTTTAACTTCATTAAATCATTAGAGACCCTATCTCCAAATACAGTCGCATTCTTAGCTACTAGGGATTAGGATTAAGCATACACATTTTGGGAGAACACGATTCAGCCCATAACACTGAATGCTACAATTACCTCTTTATATCTCTATCTCACTCTCTAGCTGTGAACTCTTGCCTTTTTTCCATTCTCATATACTCAATCCATGGCTATTTAAATGATGACTGAATGAAGGAAGAGAGGGACCGAGGGGGCAATGAGCTACCCCCAAGGATGCTCAGGACAATGCAGCAGGAGGAAGGCTGGCCCCGGGGAGACTGCAACAGTGGTGCTCCAAGTCCCCATACTAGTTTCTTAGAGTCACTGTGACAAATGACCATAAACTGGAGGCTTCAAACAATAGGAATTTATTTTCTCACAACATAGAGGCCAGAAGTCTTCAGTCCAGGTGTTGGCAGAGCCACACTCCTTCTGCCAGCTCTAGGGGAAAGTCCTTTCTTGCTTGTCCCAGCCTCTGGTGGCTCCTGGCATCCGCTAACTTGCACCTGCATCACCCCAGCCTCTGCTCCGTATCACATGGCCTTCTCTCCTGTGTCTGTCTCTGTTTTCTCCTCTGAAGATTCTATTTATTTGAGAGAGAGAGAGAGCACATGAGAGAGAGAGAGCGTAAGAGAGAAAGTCTGAGCGTGGGGAGGGGCAGAGGGAAGAATATGTGTGTGTGTGTAGGGGGGTGCTAGATCGCAGGACCCTGAGACCACAACCTGAGTCAAAAGCAGAGGCTTAACTAACTGAGCCACTCAGGCGCCCCTTTCCTCTCTTCTCCTATAAACACTTGTCAGTGGATTTAAGACCCTTCCTAATCCAAGGCGATCTCATCTCAGGATCTTTAATTTAATTAAAGCCACAAGGTTCTGGCCGGGCCCAGCTTTGGGGAGGGAGGCACTCTTGGACTCACTGCAGCCTCTGCAGGTAGGAATTAGTCGAGATGAAGCATGGACATGCGACAGCCAGTCCTGGGGTCCATATTTCCACCAAATGCAAGGGGTTTTGTGAGAGGCCAGTGGACTGTTTGCACCTTCATCTCCTTAGATCCCAGACATTGATGAGAATGCCTGGCACGTTCTTCACATCATTCTGACGCTGGGCAGAAAGCCAGTATTCTGAGTGCTTAATTTGATTTGTTGAGCTCTGAAGGAACATTACAATCAGAGGACTTGAGGATTCTCACAGCTGTCAGTGTTCAACAGTACAAGGGACAGCCTGTGTTAACAGTGTCACCATAGCTAATGCAATGTGTCCTTCCTCCTGCGCCTGCCTTTGTGTTTCTGCATCCCTATAATTGACCTAACACTGTCTGTCAATAGACACAGAAGCCAAACCAAACACATTAACCAGGAGAAGGTGAGTAGTGTCAACACCGGGGGCGGGCGAGAACACCAACTGACCAGGAGGGGGCTGCCAATCACAAGATTGGGGGAGAGGCTTGGTGTTGGACTAGTGGATGATAGATTCCTTCCTGGGTTCCCATTTTCTTTCTCCCTCTCCTCCCCCCCCCCTTTTTATAAATTTTTAGAAGATTTTATTTATTTATTTGACAGATAGAGAGATCACAAATAAGCAGAGAGGCAGGCGGGGGGGGGGGGCAGGCTCCCCTCAAGCAGAGAGCCTGATGCAGGGCTGCGTCCCAGGACCCTGAGATCATGATCTGAATGAAGGCAGAGGCTTTAACCCATTGAGCCAACCAGGTGCCTCTCTCTCTCTTTTTAAGGTTTTATTTATTTCTTTGAGAGAGACAGAGCATGAGTAGTGGGGAGGAAGCAGAGGGAGAGGGAGAAGGAGAGGGAGAAGCAGACCCCACACTGGGCAGAGTCTGACTTGAGGCTCCATCCCAGGACCCTGAGCCTAAGACAGACACGTAGCTGACTGAGCCTCCCAGCTACTCCTGAGCTCCCATTTTCTAAAGAGCAGTTCACCAGACTGTTAGATCCTTGAGGAAGGGACCCTATTTTACTTATCTCTGCAGCACAGTGTCTCGTGGGCTGCTGGACTTGTCATAGGGGCTCTGTAGATGTTGCTCAGAGTAAAATGAACTCCCAGGTATTCTTCACCCACCTAATGGAGTAAAGACCATCCCTTGGAGCAAATGTGCATATTTGAACACTTAAATTCTCTGCTTTAAGCCCTGTCCCTTGCCAATGTGATCAAGTCCACCCCTGAGCATAACCAAGATCCCAGCCCTGCCCCCAACAAGCTAACGGCCTCTCTGGCCCCATCTCCTTCCACATCGTGTCTCACTTGTTATGCCCCCGGAACGCTGAGCTCCCACCAGACTGGCTTTGCCCAGGCTGACTCCTCTTTCTATAGCATTTCCAAAGGTAGAGGCTTTAACCCGCTGAGCCACGCAGGCGCCACCCCCCTTCCATTTTTTTTTTTAAGAGTAAACTTACTCGTGTATTTTGGGAAATGTGGTCAGCTTTAAGCAAATGCCCTTACGTCCCTGCATCCATTGATATTTGACTTGGAGGGGGGTGGGTGGGTGGGTGGTGAGTCCTGATAAGAAGCCAGCTGCTAGAGGGGGGAAAAACAAAGAGGAAATTCATACTTACTGAATGTTTACTTTGAACCACGCTCTGTGCTGGGCCACCTGCTCTCCTGGTATTATTTCTGCAGTAAGACTTAGGAGCTAGGTCCCCATCTGGATTCTGACACCGACTAGCTGTGCAACTCTGGGGAAGTCACAGGCACTCTCTGGGCCTTAGACTTCTCACTTGTAAAAAAGACAGTTGTAGGAGACGAACCCGAGAACCTCCACAGATTCTAACCTGCAGGGCATGGAACTTCATTCTACCCTGCAGTAAAATTGTCTCCATCCCACAGGGACCTTCTCTCTTTCACATAAGTTTATACTATTGCCATGCTCTGAAGTATGTATTGAACATACTCTTAGGGAGTCCTGTGATTTCTAAAATGGAGCAAGGAGGAAACGATGAGTAAAGAAGAGATGTTCACAGAGAGTAACAGGATTTTGACTCAAATCATACTGAATAACAGCAGGTTTTGGAACTTTGCCGACTTTTTTGCTCCTTTAAGTAGGTTTATTATTTGCATGGCTCAAAATTTCAAAGGTACAAAAGATAGAGTCTCTCCTCCATTGGATCCCCTCAGATACCCCATTTGCATTTCTGAAGCAATTCATTCTAAAAATTTCACATATGTGTTTCCAGAGATATTTGGTGCACATTCTAGAATAGATATGTGTGTTCAATATTTGAAATTCTCTCCTTTTTTCCCCTTTTATTTAATACTTATGACATTACCATATATCCTATTATATTCTTTGCTTCTTCGGGGCAATTTTACGGGGATATAATTTGCATACATCTAGCAGTTTTGACTGTATACTTCAATAAAGTTTTGGCAAATGTATACAATTAGAAACAAGTACCACGATCATGATGTAAAACATTTCCATCACCACCTTCAATTTTTTTCTTCTATGATTTGTGCTTTTGTAGTCCTAAGATATGGTTGTCTAACCCAAGGTCACAAAGGTTTTCTTCTATATTCTCACATCATCTTTTAAAAAGGACATCTTTACTTCTTCCTTCCCAATCTGTATTCTTTCCTTTACTCCTTCCTTTCTTGCTTTGTTCTCATTTTTACAAGGAAAATATTCAATCTTTCATCATTAAAGATGACATTAACTGTATGTCTTTCACAGATGTCTTTATTTTTAAGATCTTTTTAATTTATTTTGAAGATTTTATTTATTTATTTTAAAGAGAGAACGGGAGGGGGGAGGGGCCGAGGCAGAGGGAAAAGCAGACGCCCCTGCTGAGCAAGAACCCGGACATGGGGTTCAATCCCAGGACCCTGAAATCATGACCTGAGCCAAAGGCAGACTCTTAACCAACCGAGCCACCCAGGCACCCCTCACAGATGTCATAAGTTCTTTTCTATTCCTAGTTTTTTTTTTTTTTTGAGAGTTTTTTAAAGCGTGAATGTGTATTGAATTTTGCCAAATGTGTTTTATCATGTGATTTTTCTTTTTTAAAAGATTTTATTTATTTAGAGAAAGAGTGTGAGTGGGCACATGCCAGTGAGAACATGTGAGTAGGAGGAGGGGCAGAGGGAAAAGGAAAAACACAAGCAGACTCCCTGCTGAGCCCAGAGCCTTCCTGTGGCAGGGTTAGATCTCAAGACCCAAGCCAAAATCAAGAGTGGGTCACCTAACCTACTAAGCCACTCAGGCACCCCTCATCTAATTTTTCTGTTAATGTGAAATAAATTCATTTATTTTCCTGTGTTAAACCAACCTTAGATTTTGGGGATCAGTCTGACTTAGTCATGATTTATCATTATTGTCATAGATTGCCAGGTTTGATTTACTACAATTTTGTTAAAGTCCTTGCCTTGGTATTCATGAGGAATATTAGTCTGTAGTTTTCTTTTCATTTCTTTGTCTGGTTTTATTATGAAGTTAATGCAGGCCTTACAGCGTGAGTTGAGAATGTGTTTCCTCCTCTTCTGTTTACTGGAAGAGCTTTTGTGGAATTTTTTTCTTTAATAGTTTCATAGAGTTTGCCAGGGGAGGCATTTTCACTAGAGATTTCCTGGTGGGAAGGTTCCTCCCTCCCTTAAAATTCAGTGTGTTTAATAGATATAGGGATATCCAGGGATATCTTTCTTTGTGGGTGAATTTGGTAATTTTCACCCCTCAAGTTATTTGTTGATTTAATCTCAGTGTTGCATTTATTGCCAATTCTCTTCTTATCATATTCATGCTTTCCCCTACCTTCTTAAACATATGGAGTCTATTCTTAATGACAATTTTAATGTCCTTGTACACTAATTTTATCACCTTATCCATATATATCAATATATCCATATATATTGGCATGAAGTTTATTTTTATTGATTGGTCTTTTCTTTAATTATGAGTTTTATTTTTCTAGTTATTTGCATGTCTAGTAATAGATTTTGATTGCCAGACATAGTGAAGTTTATGTTGTTTGATACTGGATTATGTTATGTTTCTTTAAAGTGTTGGGCAGTTAAGTGGCTTGGAATGAATTTGATCCTTTTGATGCTTACTCGTAATCTTTCTAAGGGTGAGTCTAGAAAATCCCTTCCTAAAAAATGGTTTAGCTCCACTACTAAAGCAATATGCTTCTAAGGACTCCATCTAATGCGTACAGTGTCCTTCCACTCTGACTGCTGGAAAACAAACTACAACCAGTCCTATGTGAGATGCTGGTACTGTTTCTCCTACTCATTTCCAGTTCTTTCCCCACACTTGGTAGTTTCTCCCTCCGCCTCTCTCTCTTTCTCTCTACATCTCCATCCCCTCCAGTATTTAGATCTGTGAACTCTAGCTGCCCTGATGTTTCCATGCCCCAGACTGTGTTGTCTTCTCAACTGACAGACCGTCCTGCTATATTTGGATTCTGTGTTGCCTATTCGCAATGTCCAAAAACAATCACTTTGTGGAGTTGGTATGCTTTACCAGTTATTTAAAGTAATGTTCTAATTGTTAAGTGTAAATCTGGGTTCCCTTCTGGCCGGAAGTGGAGGTTGTCCTAATCGACTTTAAGATTCCCACTTCTTTTGAATTGCTTCTCCTTTCTTTCCAATCATTGGCCCCTTGAGTTCAAGTTTGAATCACAGTTTGGAATGTAGTCATAAAGCCCAACCGGACTAACATCTAATGATAATGACACCAAAATGAATTTGTGGGAGACAAACACAGCAAATATTTTGGCCTTCAGACAAAGGTTGTTTGCTGACCTTCCTTCTTTCCATTCTCTTCTAAGAGAGTATGTTGTCACTTGCAAAGTCTTTATTTTGTACCTTTGAAGAGACAGAAAACAAATGTCCCAGCTAATCCTTCATCAGCTCAAGCTGGAAGGAAATGCCATCTTTTAGCCTCTTCCCATTCAAACTCTAATGATTCCATGAGATCTTCAGGAATATCCTCGGATATTCCCTCCCAAGAGGGAATCCTATTTTCAAGCTACCTTCCAGTACCCAGGCCCTAAGCATCCAGAATGAATTTGTGTGTGAACCGTATTGTGTCCATGGGAAAATGGGCTAACTGGCAGCTCTGCCTTCAGACAACAGTCCCTCAAAAATATGAGATGACCTCCCACGTGAATGAGGCCTGAGACCAAGTGTTTTGTGCATGACAAACATTTTGTGAAGACAAAGATTAGAAATCTGGGCTTTAAGCCATGCCTCATCTTTATGCTCTGGAGCAGAGCCTTCCACATTCCTTCATGAGTCTGTGGGTCAACAGCAGTGCCAGGCCTGTCACAAGCCATCAGCCTCCCATTACTGCCAAGGCTTGGTGCACAGCAGTAACATGGCAACAGCCAAAATATAAGAGAATGCATTGTTTAGGAAACCACTAATGTCCTGAGGTTTCGATGATAACAATTGCAAAACAAATATATGGGATGGTGTTGAATAACTGACATAAGGGCCTCGTGTTGACTGCGTCAAAGCTGGGTGTGTTTTCCTTCTCCAGAAATACCTTAGTCCTGTGCTACTGTGGTGGTGGGAATGGAGGACACTGCCTAGATCATCTTCTTCTTTGGCAGTAGCAACCCTCTATAAACTGGCGTGGTTATCCTAGAACAATGCTATTTGAAACTACCTACTGTATTGGAAAGAGCAGATGTAGAATATTGCTACTGTTGCACAAAATTCTGTAGGACGATGCTATGATGCTATCCCAGGGTGAGCTGGGTTCAGATCTAGCAGAATATCAACCCGCTGTGTGGTCACAGACCCCTCCTCTTTATTCCTTTGTCTGGAAATAAGAAGGTGGGTGACTGGCTTTAGTGAGACAGAAGAGTGGTCATGCCTACAAAATAAAGAAATCACCCATGAAAATTATTCCTATTAATAAATAGTACCTGTGCTACAAGTTTGTAGGAATCAGTTGGTTTAAACTGGCAACTCTTCAGGCAAAGCTCTTGAACGAATAATCAGCTCTTGTGAATCTCAGTAAAGCTGTCCATATCCATGGGCCAAACCCAGGCTCACTGAGAGTCTCTCTGGGGCAAGTTGCTAACCATCAAAGCTACAGTAACTTTGAGGATCAAAGAAGCTGCCACTTCAGTCACTAGGGCCAATGGAGCATTAATCCTGAAACCCAGACACACAGATAAGGGTCCTTCTTCCTCAAAGGAAAGCAGGGAAGGTTACCTGGGGTGAAGGAAGGCATTATTTACTGAGCAAATGTGAGGGTGAAGGTTGAACAATTCTCTTGTGAGTGTGGTAAGTTCTTATTCTACAATAAAACATTTAATAGCTGTGTGCATGGGCTCAAGTCAATTGTCTACACTTTTTTAGGCATCCCTTTCATCCCTTTCAAATCAAAGTTCAATTAATCTTTATAGAGCCTGTACTCTGGACCTCATGCTGATACTGGAGAGATAGAAAAGCAATTTAAAGTGTGTTTCTTTCTGTGAGACTGTGACAAGCTGGCTCAGGGAGAAGGATGAACACTGTGAAGCATTTAGAAATTAATACAAGAGAAACAGTTTCTAGAATATGCGATGCACCATTCCAGATAAGCACAGAGGGCATTCAGAGATGAACATGGATCGGATTTACCTGGGAAGGCTACATGGAGGAGGCAGGTCTTAAACTTTGAAGGAAATGTGGGCACTGGGGTAAAAGGTAGGAATCAGTGTCTCCTCTGTGCCTGGCTGAGTGCCAGATGTTGGGGATCCAGCGGTGAACACCAGGGGCATAGTCCCTGCTGCTGTAGATTTAGAAAGAGCAGTCTATCATTTCTTTGGTTCTCCTAAGAGACCAAGACCTTAGGAAATGCAGAGGAACCTTGTGGAGACTTGCCCTGCCTTTACAATCTTAGGACACAACTCCTCTGGCAAAAACAACCTTGAACTCCATCTGAATTATGATTGGCAGGAAGAGTCCCCACTTCCAGATGTAAAGGGGCTGTGCCTTGTAATGATTTTTGAAAGCGTGCTCACTAGGATGTGCTGATGGGGTTGATTCTGGTTTCCCCAGGCCCTCAGTGGTTTCATGACTTGAGGTGAGGAAGGAATAGAACACCCAAACCTCGCCTTCTGGGAGAGCTCCTGTTCATGTCTTACTGTGACCCCATCATAACACTTGTAAGATTTCTTATGAATTGCAAACCCCCATATGAGATAGAAGAGCATCTGTCTGCTTGTTACAGGAACCATGACCATGGCTTTAAGGGTAGGGTTTATTTTTCATGTGTGGTGAGAGCCCAGGAGGTCGACTGTTGGGGTGAGGTCAGCCAAGTCCATGGTGAGGTCTATAACAACCCTCTCCTCTTAGTCACAAGGTGTGGGGGAGTGGGGGGCACATCGTAGAACAGGGGTTGGGTCCACCCTCCACAGAGTAAAGCAGTTCCCTCAGCACCTGGAATAAGCAGGGATATTAAGGAAGGTTGAAGGGTAATGTTCTTGCATAGGCAGTAAACCGTGCCTGCCACATCCCTTCAATTACCTTCTCCCTCGTGTTGCTGGGACTTTTCTTTCCAATGAGCGTCTTGTCTTAGGGCAAGAGGGATGATGATCTTGCTTCTCTTCCTCGCTCCCACTGTGGGCAGACTGGCAGCATGGGAGGTCCGTGAACTTCTGAGTCAACCCCGGTTCTCATCCCAGTGAGGCCATTTATAAACCTGTTGAACTAGGGCAAATCTCTTCACCTCTTGGAGCCTTGTTTTCCATTCCTGCCCATGTCACAGACTTGCTTGGAAGATTAAACTGTGGTTATCCGACTCAATTCCTACCATGTGGCAGGAGCTCACTCAAGTATCTGGGCAAGTTGGGCTTACTATCCGCTTCTCTGAGAAGGAGCAACATTGCTGCTCTCAGGTCCTCAGGCTAATTTCACATTAAGAAGGAGGCAAGATATCCTCTTGCCTGAACTGGCTCTGTCTATAGGGACGATATCATACCTTCTGAATTAATTTAAGCACGAAACAAAGCCAAAATGATACAGACAACACAAATGTGTCTCTGTTTTAAACCCTAACACCCACCGAGCTCAAATTGCTAAGTGATGTACAGTGTGGCCTTGTTCTTGAAATAGCTGAGACAGGCTACACACTTCTGTCATAACCTCTCCAGGAAAATGGGGTAACAAGCCTATTATTGTCCCCGACCGTGCTTCTATTGGTAAGTGGTCTTAGTTGCAGACAAAAGAATCCACTCTAGTAGTTTAAGCAGAGAGGGATTCATTACAGAGTGTTAGGAAATTCACAGATTTTTTCTGGGCGGGCCAGGGCCAGGCTTAAGTGCTATACCTCTAGGGACAAAGCAACCTGGAGAAATCCTAAACCAGATGTTGGGATTGTTCTAGAGGCAACCCCACCACTGCTATTTTCTGTTGCTGGCATCTAGGACACTAGGGCGAGGCACTAAACCTTCTACCAGGCCTGCAGGCCAGAGAACTCAGTGCCTCTGCCACTGTGCTTGCTCTAAGATCTCACATTCCATGCATACTATGGCTATACGGTGCTCTCTTTTGCTGATCTGTCCTCACACATAATGCATCTGTTTAGTGGAAATGAACATGTCTATACTCTAGCTGCAAGGGGGTCTAAGAAATGTAATTTCCAGGGGGTGGGTCTCTATAGTACAGGAAGCCATGCCAGGAGGGTTTAGAAAGGTTGAGTTGAGCCCCTTTGTAATATCTATCACAGGGCCCAAGTTCATCTCCACAGTAAAAAGACTTCCCTGGTCCCCTCCATCTCAGACCTTCTCACCTGTGACCTCTCTCCAGACCGTGCTGTGACCTTTTGCACATACACCAGATATGGCCCTTATGACATTCGGTCATCACTGCTTGCTCCCACCAAGGTTTTCCTTGTTAAAACAAATCCCGGAGTAGTGGGAAAAGCATGGAATTTGAAGTCAGAATGGAGTTAAAATATCAGCTGTTTTATTTACTAACTCTTTAACCTTGAAGGAATGATTGACATCCCTGATGGCCAATGTCTCTATTTGGAGAGTGGTATGATATGCACCACAGAGGCTTGTTATGGAGAATGAAGTGCTTAACTGAATCATGGATATGTGACATGAGCTCAATCATTTTACTTTAATTTAAATTTACTTTAATTTTCTCCAGGTCATTTATATTTAGCATCTGCTATAGGCCAGGAATTCTACTCGGTACTAAAATGATAAAAATGAACAAGAATCTCACAAATACTCAACATAGGTGGGAAAAGGAACACACACACACACACACACACACACACACACACACACACACACAGAGTCCTTGACCCATGCAAGGTGATAATGTGTGGCAAAGGAGTGGTTGCTCTTTCAGGAGGAGGGAAGAGGCCCAGGAAAATTTCACAATTCAACACATGAACTGGAATCTAAAGGTCCTGCAGGAGCCCAGGTTGAGCAGGGGAAAGGAAGACCAGCTGGTAGCAGCGGTAATAGGCTGAGGTTATTTGGAATCAACTAGTGGTTCACAGACTGTGTTATGGGATGCAGTGAGTAAATGATGCTGAAAATGAAGTTTAGGACCCTACTGTGGGAGGTTTTGTGTGCTGAACTAAGGAAGCTGGATTTTACTTCGTGGTTAATGGGGGAGACATGAAAAATGAAGCAGAATAATGATTAATTATATCTGAACAACTATGAAATTCTGATCTGATAAAAAGGGTGGAAGCTGGTAGACCAGTTAGCTGGCAGAGATGAGCGGTGAACATTATATCACAGGTGAGAGGTGATGAGAGTCTGCACTACTACAAAGAACAATGGAAAGCATGCAGTCAGTGAAAATTATTTCGAGGATGGAACGTCTGCGACTGAGTGCCTCCTTGGATGTGGAAGACCATATGGAAAGTGACATTATAGATTAAGGAGGATAGAGTGTTTTCAGCATTTTTATGTGCCCTGGCCTATACAAGTTTATGTGCCCAATAGACAGGCAGACATATAGGTGTAAATGTAGAAAGAGGGACAAAATTAGCTGTAGAGATCTCAATTACAGCAGTAGTAATTGGTGTAAAGAAGTTCATACCAAGAGCGCAAAGACCCCAATAAAGTCAGTATGCACATTGTGCACAGTAAACGATTAGCGACAGTTTCTCTGGGGAGAAAAGTCTTAATTTTTAGTATTTGCTGGTTTCCATAGCACACATATTCCCACCAAAGCCAATTTCAAGCTGCCAGTGTGACATCACGGAACAGCAAGTTGGGAGGAGATTTATGGTTGGCTCTCATAAGTTGGGACAACCCATTCCACACACCACTGACTGTGAGGTTGTACCTCACACAAGGGTGGTTGGCAAAGGCAAGTGGGGCTGGCATCCAACCAAGTCTACCCAGGAAACCAGGTGTCTGTAGGGCTGCTTCTGCAGGAAGAGGGCACATCACTCTACTTTGTTTGCCTAGAGAGACCATCTTTTTCTAACCCTGAACTCAGAATCCAAGAAAGTGAAGGACAGAGCATTGAGGAACATTAGCATTTATGCAAAGGGGAGAGAAGATGCACCCAAATGAAACAAAACAAGAACACTGGGCAGAGAAGGCTTAAATCCAAGCTTTTCCATTTTCTAGCTGGATGGCCTTGGGCAAATTACTTTAGCCTCAGTTTCACCAGTTTTTAAAAAATTGTGGGAATATACACCTAACATAAAATTTAACATCTTAACAGGGATGCCTAGGTGGCTCAGTCAGTTAAACAGCTGCCTTTGGCTCAGGAGATGATCCCAGGGTCCTGGGATCAAGTCCTGCATTGGGCTCTCTGCTCAACGGAAGCCTCCTTCTCTCTCTCCCTCTGCCTGCCTCTCTGTCTACTTGTGCTCTCTATCTCTCTGCCAAATAAATAAAATCTTTTAAAAAGAAAGTAACACCTTAACCATCTTTTAAGTATATTGTTCATTAAATACATTCACACTGTCATGCTGTAGCCCCACTGTACGCCCACAGAATTCTTATCATCTTGCAAAACAGAAACTCTGTATCTATTCAATACTAACCCTCCATTCCCCTTCCCCCCCAATTCTGTCTCTTGTCTATCCCAGAGACCTCGGGTAGGTAGAATTATACAGTAAGTTTCACCATTTTTAAAACGAGAATAATAATATCTTCCTTGTGAGGTGATTGTGAAGATTCCAACTAAACACTGAAATCGTTTCACATATGCCCAGAGAAGGCACTCCATAGAGGACGGCTATCATTTTCACATGTTAAAGACGCTGGTTGGAGAGTTATGGGTGACACACGGATGAGTAACTTCAAGGACTTTCAGCTCCGTAGGAAAGGTTTCATATTTGTAAGTAACTATTACTCAGTCAGAAAGTGAAAAAAAGGTCCTTCTACAGAAAAAGAAGACTTTCTTTGAAGGATTTGGTCCAGTGGAAATAGTGAAAGGGACACTCTGTGAAGAGGGACTGCATGTGCAAGGGTATTGTATCAGTCAGCCCAGACTGTGTAACAAAAATACCACAGACTGGGAGATTTTACAACAGCATTTATGTTCTCACAGTTTTGGAGCCTAGAAATCTAAGGTCTGGGTGCCGGCACGGAAGGTCTGGTGACAGCTTTCTTTGTGTGGATGGCAGCCTTTTCTCTGGGTCCTCACAGGCAGGGGAGTGAGCTCTCTGGTGTCTTTTCTTATAAGGCACACTAGTCTTATTGGCTCAGCGCCCACCTTTATGACGTCCTTTAACCTTCATTATTCCCTTATAGACCCCATCTCTCTTTTTTTTTTTTTTAATTTTATTTATATATTTGGCAGACAGAGATCACAAGTAGGCAGAGAGGCAGGCAGAGAGAAAGGGAAGCAGGCTCCCTGCTGAGCAGAGATCCCAATCTGGGGCTCGATCCCAGGACCCTGAGATCATGACCCCAGCCGAAGGCAGAGGCTTAACCCACTGAGCCACTCAGGCGCCCCTAGACCCCATCTCTTAATAGCAGCACACCGGGACTCGGGGCTTCAATATAGGAATTTTGAGAGAACACAAACATTCAGTCCCTAACAGGCATGGAGGTGGAAAACTAGCTTTATAGGAACAGTCAGTGACATAGTTTGGATGGAGTGTCAGGGAGCTGGGGGTAGAAGCGTGGAGAAAAAAATGACACCTGGGGATTGTGTTGGAATGCAGAAGGCCTGCAACAGCAGCTAGGGTTTGTGAGGTGTATTTTGTTTGCAGCAGGGAGTTTCCGAGGGTTTTGAACTAGGAAGTGGCAAGGTCAGAACTGTGCTTCAGGAAGATGATTTTGGCAGTGGGGCCTTTTAGGGCCACTCCTGCCCCTATTATCTGGGAGCAGGGAAGGAAGTGTCAGCCCTGGCAGATTAAATACCTAGCTCAGAGACTCCCAGGCAGGCCTTTCAAGCGGCTTTCCTGAAGGCCAGTCCGTGTCCTGTTTGACTGGAAAGGAGGGAGTATGTGGTTTGGGGCACAGACCCTGCGTGACCCTAGGGAAAAATCAGCATGAGGGTGATCCTCCCCAGACCTCCCCCACCCAAGACTTTCCCAGCATCCCTCCGCCCCAAAGCCAAACAGTCCCCTTTATCTCAACGACAGGTTTTGAATGGCCGCTCTGGTTCTCCTGACCGAAATAACTTGGCCCGGTTCTTGCTGACTGCTAAGTACACAGCACGGCTACCTGATCTCGCCTTTCACGAAGGAGGTAACTGGTTCTGGGAGTTGCCCATGGGCAAATCTCAATTAGACAGCTCTTGGGGCAAGATTACAGAATGGAATGCCTCTCTCCCCCGGGGGAAAGTTCTCGTCAGCCTCTTGAGGCAATAGGTCCCAGCAGCCACTGCGCACCAGCTGCTAAAAATAGCCCCAGTATAAAGCGCCAGTCCCGGGAGCGCGGGAGGAAGCGGTTCTCGGAGAAGAGAGGCAGAGAGGGCGCGCAAGTGAAGCGGGTGTTTGCCAGCCCAGCGTCAGACGGGAGGTGTGCTCGGAAACCACCAATGCCCACCTCGGCAATTAAAGTGGACCGGCTGGGTTCGATCCAAGGCCCTTTTCTAATGATGCCAGGCGTGGAGCTGACCTAGAGGAACTCCTCAGGGGATGAGCGAGAGCAGTGAGGTCGTCCCTCCCGCAGCAGCCCGTCACGCTTCCATCTGCACGCTCTCCTCCTTTGATTTGTTCACACGCACGGAAGGATCACGGCTCAGTTCCTCACTTGATTCCGTGCCAGCTGTCCCCTCCTCCCCATCCAAGACAGTGGTGCCTCCTGTTGCTCCGTTCCCTCATTCTCCTGTTTTCTCTGGACTCCCTGCCTTGCACTTGACTGTTCATCGCTCTGTCATTAGCATGGAGGCCAGCTCCCAGGTGGGGGGCCCTGCCTGCCTGGGGACTGGCCCACCGAGTGTGATCCTGAGTGACCCGTGTGTCAGGGGTGGCCCCGCTCTCTGAATCCTCTGACCTTTCTTTCTGGAACCTTGATTCGCTGGATAGTGTCCCTTCTGGGTTTGGCCTCTTCCTCTTGTTATTTCTCTCCTGTTACTCATCTCCCTTTGTTTTTCTCTGTGTTCGGAAATAACACTCTTTATTTTCCAGCTCTTCAATTAGGTTTTTCATCTTGGGGCATATACATTTAAAAAAAAAAATTATTTATTTATTTGACAGACAGAGATCACAAGCAGGCAGAGAGGCAGGCACAGAGAGAGGAGGAAGCAAGCTCCCCACTGAGCAGAGAGCCTGATGTGGGGCTCGATCCCAGGACCCTGAGATCATGACCTGAGCTGAAGGCAGAGGCTTTAACCCACTGAGCTGCCCAGGCGCCCCTGGGCATATACACTCTTTAATCCCTGTTAACTCTGGTCTTATTTTCTAACTGATCCTTTTCCAAAGCTTCCCACACTACCAGATGGAGGCAGAGACAGAGGAGGTCAAATCAACCATCCTCCCCTCCAGGTAAGCCAGAACGGAGTTGATCTCCAAAAGCCAGGGTGAGCTGGGCTTTACCCTGATGCTGTCACACCCCCGCTGGAAGCATGAGCTCTCCCCCAGCTCCTCAGATGGCTTCCTGAGGAGAAGAACCTTCCATCGAGAGTCTGGAGGTAAATGCCACCTCCACCTGGGGGAGGCAGCTGGCTGTCGTCTAGTGCAGCTGTTCCAAGTGAGTCACTCCATTTGAACCCCACATTGTGCCTCCCACCCACTAGCCAAGACCAAACCCTCAGCTTCTCCAGGGTCCTGGAAGGGAACATGGCCCCCACCTCCTCTGCAGCCGCCTTGGATTTATTCTGGGCTGTAGCTTTCTCCATCCTCTCTAATCCGTGGGTACGCTCCTAGCTGCCTTTTCTCCTCCAGAAGTTTGTCTAAATCCCTTCTCTGTTGGTGACTCTGTCTCATTTTCTTACTCTTGGGAGATTAGTCTTTTTCATACTCCTATATTGCTTTTCAGCAGGATCTCGCAAGGATCTGTGGGCAGAAAACTATCAATAATACTTCATTGCACAAAGGGTTCTAAATAGAAATGCAATATAATGGATTTGACTGCAAGATTTTCTTTTTCTCAGGGAAATTTCATTATGCTAGTGTTTCATGAAATATATTGTGGAAAATATTGGACTAATTTATGGATATCATGCTAGTCCTGGGACCTAAATGTGTGAGACATTAGCAACAATTGCTGAGTGTGTGAGTCCTCAGTTCTACCCCGACCCACTCAAGGAGCAGGCTTACTTTGTAGTCCTGATGCCTCGGTTCAGACAGTGAGTACAGTGGAGGGAGCACGCCGGCTGAATTCATAGCCCCTGGGTGCTGGTAGGCAAATTCACGTATCCGAGTCCCAGTATCTGGATTGATGACGAAGTAATAATATCTGCTCTTCCTACTTGGTTAGGCAGTTGTGAGCATCCAAAGAAAATCTATGAGACAATATCATATAAAATGTAATACACTAAGCAAATACAAGGAATTACTGCAGCGAAATTCAGTTACCATGTCACAGGAGTTAGAGTGTGAAAGGGAAAGATGACTGAACATTCTCTAAACATATTGTATGGCTGTCATCCTCATCATCCTACATTTACAGATGGCCCCAGCCACAGGTCACAGGGGCGGCACTTGGAAAAAAAGGAGAGACACCCTAACCCCTTAAATGGCTTGTACCTAGAACTAAATCAAGGCTTTATCTTTACTTTGTGAGCAAAGGCTCTGAGGTAGAGAAACAGAGACTCAGGGGTTTCAGGTCTGCAGAGGATCATGGACATCACTTGATCTAACTTGCTTGTTTTAGATACATAGAAACTATGACCCAGAGACGTTAAATAATTCGCCCCCAATCATATTGATATAATGATAGACACTGAGCTAGCAAGCAGGTATCCGAGGTCAACCCAACTCAACCCAACGAACATTACTGAGCCTCTAGCTCGGGTTTACCACTGTCCCTGAAGAAGGTCACAAGTACTCCGAGGGGAGAGTAACAGCAAACACTAATGAGTGGAGAGTTGATAATTACAGAATAATGGTGTTCAGGTAAGTGTTCTAGGAGTTCAGAGAAGAGCCATTGTTGATGCTGAGATAGAAACGTTTTTGGTAGTTGGTATTGTCAGAAATTCTACCCCTTTACTTCAAAGATTCCTTAGTGAGATTATAGATATAACACACACACACACACATATATATATATAATATACTCTTACTATATATATAATACACATACTTTTATTTTATATACATATATAAACATATATACTTTTTATTTCTGTATACATATAGAATATGTATGATTTGGGGAGGTTGTTACTTTTTTCTTATTTCTTCTCTTTGGGTATCTTTGGAATACTTTAACCTATGTAAGATGCAGGTGGGAGAATCTGTTGTCCATGTCAAGGGCAGTTTCTTGACCTTAAAAACTACAAGAACAAAGGAAACCTACTAAAGGAGTGCTTTCTGTCTGAAATATATATATATTTGCTGCCACCAAAGCCAGAGTGTCTCAGAGCCCATGTTCCTTTCAAGGCAAGGGAGTAGAAAACACCCATTTTCCTGGCAACAATGTTTATTTACTATTGAAATATTATCACTGTGTTTGAAATGTTGGTGCATTATTAGTATTTTAATTTCTAAAGTTTATAGAGCAGGAAGTTTGTTTGGTGACTATTAGTAATTCTGCCCTCAGATGGAATGATTCAATCTTGGCAATTAGTGGGCACGGTCTCCCATTAGCAGGAGTAGCAAAATAATGTGGTTGAATAGCTCAGGATGCCAAGTTTATTTTGTGTTTGGGCAAATGACATTTTGTCTTGGTTTCTATTTCTTAGAAGGTCGGTTTTGTTTTTTGTTTTTGGTTTTGTTTTGTTGTTTGTTTTTTTAGAGAAGGACGGGGTATTGGAGGGGCAGAGGAATAGAGAGAATCTTAAGCAGGTTCCATGTCCAGTGCAGAGCCCAGTGTTGAGCTGCATCCCAGGACCCTGAGATCATGATCTGAACAGGAATCAAGAGTCAGACGCTCAACCAACAGAGCCACCCAGACGCCCACCCAAAGCCTCTGCCTTCAGACTTTAAAAAGTCTCCCCCTTTTAAAACTTCTGTTGGAAAAGTCAATTTAACCAGAACCAGACAATGGGACATTTGATGGTGTGAAGATTGGGTGGACCTCACTGTAGGACTCTGTCCGCAGTGAGGACAGTTATTTTCAGTTGAGCAGATTAACTTTGGTGGCTCTGCATAGGGCTGTGAGCCCAGGGACTCAGAGGGGATCTGGAGGAACACAGAGAGGGATCAAAAGGCAAAAAGTGACTAGCCTGCTGACATCATGTGGCTCAAAGATAGTTTGCTGTTGAGGATATGCAGAGGCACTAGCCATGGTGTGATCTCCTATGACTGGTGATTATTTGCAAAGCTATACCCCACAGAATACCGGTCCCTTGACACACTCCACAAAAACTGGATCGTATGGCTAAGGAAATTTGAGAAACGTTACCTACTGCTTCCTCCTCTTACAAAATTGCAGTGGACATTGGCGTCTGAAAGGAGCAGAAAAATCAGTCAAGAAAACTTGAACTTGGGGCACCTGGGTGGCTCAGTGGATTAAAGCCTCTGCCTTCAGCTCAGGTCATGATCTCAGGGTCCTGGGATCGAGCCCTGCATTGGGCTCTCTGCTCAGCAGGGAGCCTGCTTCCCCTTTCTCTCTGCCTGCCTCTCTGCCTGCTTGTTACCTCTCTCTGTGTCAAATAAATAATAAAATCTTAAAAAAAAAACAAAAAACAAAAAAACACTTAAACTTGTTCAAACTAGCATTTCCCAACGTTTTGGAAATAGTAACAATAACCTCCCATTCAGTGGAACGGATGGATCCTAAGCTTCCTGACTGAGGCTATTAACACAACACATTAAAAAGTAATTTGATGACAAAGAAGAGAGAGTTTTAGTCTATGTGAAATCTACAGTTTTGGGCCCTGAGATGACTTAGCCAACCCCATGTTGGCTACTTGTTGAAGTTAGGTCTGCCTATTTCTATAACCGATTTGATGGCTCTTGCCTGGAACTGAGGGGCTCATACCCATGCCTGTTGGCCTCCAAAGCCCAGATCATTAACTGTGTGTTATTCTGCCTGACATGTAAGTGCTTTTAAACTCCTCTTTGGGGGCACCTGGGTGGCTTAGTAGATTAAGCACCTGCCTTTGGCTCAGGTCATGATCCCAGCATCCAGCGCCGCATTGGGGGAGGGGGGTTCCCTGCACAGTGGGGTGCCTGCTTCTCCCTCTCCCTCTGCTGGCCCCACTGCACCTCCTGTGCTCATACTTCTGCTCTCTCTCTAATAAATAAAATAAAATATTAAAAAATAAATTAATTAACAACACTCCTCTCTGAAGATAATTCAATAGTTGGGGGCTCTCACTGTCTCCTACCTTACCCCAGAGGAGGAAGGAAGGGAAGGAGCGAGGAGTTAGTTCTTATAGAAGCGTAAGCGAGATGTAGCCACAGGAATAGTTTTGAGCATCTGTAATATTTGTTTCCTTATCACTGTCACAACTCCCCAGGAGATGTTATGCTTGAACAGAGGTTTGGGACATCATTAATTCAAAGATGAGAAAAATGTATCTTCTTGGGCTGGGGAGAGGAGAACAAGAGGACCGTGAACAAGGTGGTCCAGGGTTCGCCTCCAAAGATCTCCCTGTGGAGCAGCCTCTAAGCTGCTCTTCGCCATCCGCATTTGCAAAGCAAACTAGCATGAGTGTAGCGGGCTTATCTTTCCCGAATCTACCTTACCCTAGGGGTTGCAAGCTTATTAATACAGGAGGCCTTAGGGAAGGTGATTTTGAACAGCAAGCTCCTTTGTTCTCCTCCCTTGCCTCTGACCACTTGGGTTTTTAAATTCTCAAATTTGAATTCTCAGATTATATATGCCCTTTGCCAATTGAGAAGAGCTCCTTTTCCCTGCTGTTGCCACATTCTGGCACGGATTCCGATGGCTAGGCCGCCGGAGTGGGACTGACTGAGCATTTCAGGCTCTCTGCCCACTCTTCGCCCACGCGGCAAAGAACACCTGATGAAGGAAGTGGCTAAACTCTCCCGAGCTGTCCCTACTGCCAGCCTGAACTCTCTCCCAAGCAAAGGAGGAAGGCCAGGGCCCTTGACCTGCGCTTGAGTTCTGGGAGGTGGGTGGGGAAAAACAGCGGGGGATGAGAACAGGGTTGAGGTGATATTGGGTGCAACACAGCAGGCGGCAGAGAAGGTGGGATTCGGAATAATGAGGCAGAGAGTCTGGGAAGGAGATGCAAGCTAGGTAGCGGGGCAAAGAGCCTGCAGAGGGGCCATTTGAACTTGGGAGGATGGACAATAGGCAGAGTATGAAAGTATTCTCATTGCAAGGGTTAGGCAGGAGCAAAGGAGCTCTAGGTTTCTGGGGGCCGGCAGCCTGTGCAATCAAGGAGCCCTCCTCAACAATCGGTTATCAAATTATGAATATAAATTCATATGAAAGTGAATATTCATTTGCAATGAGAAAATGAATTAAATCACCAACTTAAAAAAAAGCTGTCAAATACCACAAACATCAAAAATTCAGGAGAGTAACTTACTGTTTTATATACTAAGTACCTACCACACATATCCAATAGTTTTTCCCCTGCATTTTTTTTTTTTTACTCTGTACACTTTGATTGCGTCTCCATTTTATAACAATTTTGTAATGTCCCTTTTTACAGGTGAGGAGAAAGGTAATTCTCCCACTAAGACAGCTGATCCACATTTGATTTTTAGAGTTGATAGTTAGGGTACAAAAATGCAATTATTTCTAGAACTACTATGGATTGAAATACCATGAATACACGAGGTCGATTTGGGATACTTGCCCTTCAAAATGTACGGTGTGTTCATTATTATATACGCTGTGTTACTGAGTATATTCCTGCCGGTGGAGAACTTCTGCTTTGACTAAGCTTTGTAAGAACTAAACCTACCACTTGCCATTTTCCATATCTGATAACTGGGAGAACTCTCTGTGGACTAGTTCCTGGCTCTGTATATTTCAAACCTTGACCTTCTGTCCTTATGTATGTACATCTGGTGCCTGTATTTATATTGCACTATGACCTCTGACCTTGTACCTTTAGGTCACGACCTGAGTGAGTCAGCACCATGGATGGCAAGAGTATTACCAGAAGCCAGTCCTTCAGGAGGACTTCTAAAGTAACATAACCATCACCATAACTATTACCAGAACTACACAAATATATTCCATCAAACTCAAACTAAACAGATGCTTCCATTTAACTTCCCACTTTGTGACATCCCCAAAATGCTCATGGCCACTCCAATATAATGCTAAAGAAAATGTAACAGAGGCCAAGTTGCAGTGGAAAGACACACTGGTCTCAACCAACTGCCCTTTGAGTATCTTGCACTTGCAAATTTTACCAAAACAGATGATTATGTGAACGCTATCATAGGTTCGTTTCTGAGCCTTGGAAGGAACCAGTGCAAGGGAAGAGATCAAGGATTTTGAGTTTTATTAATATCAGAAACCATCCTGCTTGGGTTCGGTCTGAGGATTCAAAGCATCTTCCTTATCCAACTGGGTATTTAGACACAGATGGGTATGGATCTTTCAACAATCTTACACATGAAGGCTGAGGCATCCCGGGCTCCACACTTCCTCCAGGCAGGTGGTAAGGAATAGCGCCAGGCTCTGAGTTATCTCTCAGGAACAAACCCCTCCTGTGTGTCAGACTTCACTGCCACATGCTTCCATTTAAGGAAACCACTGTTAACAGACAGTCACTGTAACAACTTACATAGACTCGGTTTCAAATGGCCCTTGTCATCACGGGGGATACACCCAACTGGAAGTGAAAAATCAGTTTTCAGGTGAGAGGTGAGGTCTCTGGGGATCACACTGGGGACCATACGTAAAGTACCTGCTTCCAGAACAGGAATACCAGGTGATCCGATGTTAGAGAGGCTTTTGACCTTCTCTGTGTTCTTCATGCTCTTAGTCAGCAGTCAGGTTGTTTGCGGGAAACTGCTAGTCCTTCACCGTGTTTCTTTTGTTTCTGTTGAGATAGACTTTATGAGCTTGTCTTGCCAATAATTTTACCTTGACTAGGAAGATCTTCAGGTGAGCTAGACAAGAGAACATTGGAGGGTATTAGAGGAGAAAGGTGCCTCAGACATCACTGCACAGGGGAGGGAACTAAAGTCCCTCAGTCAAACCGACATATCAGAGTTAAGGAAATTGGTATACTCTGGCAAGGGAGCCAAGATTCATTTATGGAAGTCAAGTCTACTTTGTTTACCTTCAAAGCAAACGGTGGTTTTCTTGAAATCCTAGTGGAGAAGATAATTCAAGAAACCAAGGAATCATTCTGGCAACTTTTCCTCCTGCCCCTCCTGCCCACCTATCCCAAAATGTCTATACCTGCCTCAACATAGTTCAAGTGATTGTTGAAATTTGTATTTGTAAGTTAATAATACCAAATGTTTATATTCACTAGGGAATCCTTATGCAGGGTTTCTAAGGACTAGGGTATATTGGAAATTTTGTGGATACTGTTTATTAGAAGAGAATAAGATGTGGAAGATAATAGTACCTTGATAAATACCAATCAGTAACAGACTATAATTTTAATTTTGGAATACATGAAAAATAAAATAACCTGTTTTAGAACACAGATAGTAAGGAAATATACCAAATTGTTAACAGGGGTCACATCTGTGTAGTCATCTAACCAGTGTGTTTCATTTTTTTCTTCTGTAAATCCATTTTTATACTAATTTCAATTCATAGATACTTATTAAATTAAAAAATAGATCTAGTATTTTTTGAATAAAATAAAATTACCTTGACTTTGAATAAAAATTAAATACATGTTTATCTAGCTTAGGGCTTTGATTCATGTATTTGGTTTTAGAAACAGGGAACCAGAGACTCAAGGGTAGAAAGTAAATTCCCACAAGAGATTGCAAAATTGAGAAGTGGACCATCTTGCTGCCCAGAAGGCCAGTGTTTTCTTGATGTCCAGTGTCATGGCGGCTGAGCCCCCTGAGTCCCTGACTCTGTGAGTGTTTCATTAAGTCATACTTGCTGTGAGTCAGTCCATGGTGAGTCATGCTTCCTGCATCTGCAGCGGAAGGAAGGAAAGGAAGCAAGAAAAATAATAATAACTTGGTTGTTATTGTATTAAATAAAGTAAATTTCAGTGTGTTGGGCCAGATGCAAAATTATAGAAACTAATCTTTGTGAAAATGTAAAATGCAGTATGTTGGATCAAGTATTTTGTTTACTTAATTTTTAAAAAACTGTCATTTTTGAAAAAAAAAAGTTTATTCTCTGACCTCTTGAAAGTGCCTATTAAAAAGGGGCAGCTAATTCCTCTGGCAAACTTTGTGGAAACTTGACACAGAGTCTTGGGAGTTGCATTAAAAATGCAAGAGGGCATTTTACTCTCAGCATAGAGCGGGGGTGGAGGGGGCTGCGTCCTCACTGCTCCAGGTCAGCAAATGAAGAATTATTTATTTATGGAAAGTGGACTAGGTGTCAGCAGGTTTCCAGGGAAGCAGCGTGTCCAAGAATGAAGTGCGGAAACCCAGCAAATGAATCTGCCCAACCCTGATAATTTATGAGAGAGTTTTTGAATTTGGTTTTCATTGTCAGTGATTTTTCAAGTTATTATTTGTTTATTTGAGGTAGAGTGAGAGAGAGAGCACACAAGCAAGAGGAGAAGCAGAGAGCATGAGGGAGAAGGAGGAGCAGGCTCCCCCTGAGCAGGGAGCCCAATTTGGGACTTGATCCCAGGACCCTGAGATCATGACTGGAGCTGAAGGCAGACGCTCAACTGACTGAGCCACCCATGCACCCTTCAAGTTATGTTTTGATTTCAAGTTGCTGATCTCCCACTTCTTTGTCTTCAAGAGGATAAAATTCAGGTGGTAGCTTTTATTAATTACGCCATAATCCTAGGAATCACCGGATATGCGTTTTTATACCTTTAATAACTTCATGGCCCCCCAAAGACAAACTGTGTGAGAGAAATTGTTAACTGTTTAATGAAAGAATCAGGTTCCCCAAAACGTTCTCATCCAGGCTCACCTAAAGAAATCTAGACCCTAGACACTGACGAATAGATCTGTTCTCTGAGCGTGATGCCCAGGATCACGAAGGGTCCCTTTACGTTCTACCTGTGCCATGAAAGTTCATCACGATAACGAAAGCAAAAGAATTCAGAACCACAACATAAAATTTCCAAATTTATGTAAATTTCTGGGGAAGCTTCCTCTTGAACACAGTGATAATGCAGGGAAAAACTGTCTTCTAGAAGCCACAGTCTCCTATACCTTCTCATCTCTCCTCTCTTGCCTTCTCTTTGTGCTATTCTTGGATCCTCTTGCAAAAGGATCCGGAGGGCGCCTGGGTGGCTCAGTTGGTTAAGCGACTGCCTTTGACTTGGTCATGATCCCAGGGTCCTGGGATGGAGCCCTACATGGGACTCCCTGCTCCTTGGCGAGTCTGCTTCTCTCTCCTCCTCTGTCTGCCACTCTCCCTGCTTGTGTGCTCTCTCCTCTCTCTGTCAAATAAATAAATAAAATCTTCAAAAGAAAAAAAGGGTCTGGCAAGTACAGTTATGCCAAGGCATAAATATGGCTCCTTGTGGTTATTTTTATCAGGATATTTGCTTTTTTTTTTTTTAATTGGTCAAAAAACTTAAGCCATAGCAAGGAATTCCTTTGGCATTTTGCAAAGAAAGAAGCCCTAAGGGGCATTCCAGGGATGACAATTTACTGTCCTTATGCCTGCTTTGGGATTTGGACATCAACTAATAAAGGCATCAAGCATTATTTTGCTCCCAGTATTTTAGACGGGCTTGCCATTTCTCTCAGCTCTAATGCATGTTTGGTCTGCTAGACCAAAACAGGCAGTGAGTCGTCGTCTTTTTTGTCTTTTTGTTTTTAATTTTTTGGAGACTTTTTAATTTATTTGACAGAGAGAGAGAGACAGCAAGAGAGGGAACACAAGCAGAGGGAGTGGGAGAGGGAGACGCAGGCTTCCACGTGACCAGGGAGCCTGATGAAGGGCTCGATCCCAGGACCCCAGGATCATGACCTGAGCCAAAGGCAGGCAGTTAACAACTGAGCCACCCAGGCACCCTGGCAATGTGTCTTCTTTAGCATTGCCTACCCCCATTGGACCCAGCAGAGGACATGACACATAGGAACTGAGCCATCCCCCGTGAGTGAGCCACTCACTCCCAGCATGCAATGACAATTATGATGCCCTATGCAAGTTATGTACAGACAGCCATGTGCCCACAGGAGAGGGAAGTGTCCTCAGGAGGCAAATGAAACACAGATAAAGGGCACTTCTCTCTTCCCTTCCCTCCATGACTCAGGCCTTTTTCTGCTGACCTTTCCTTGTTATGGATCCTGACCTTTCCTTGTTATGGATCCTAACCTCAACCTCTTCCAAGGGCTACCTCCAACTTTAAAGCAGCTCTCCCGTCTTTTCTTCCTAACTGGAACATGACCCGAAGACATCAGGAGTCTGCCTTATTTGATTTGGCTGCACAGAAGATAGAAAACTAGTCTAGCTGCTGTTCCGCCATTACCTCAAGTCTTTCTTCTTTTAATTCATCCTTTTTTTTTTTTTTTTTAAGATTTTATTTATTTGACACAGAGAGAGAGATCACAAATAGGCAGAGAGGCGGGGGGGGGGGGGGGGGGATGCAGGCTCCCTGCAGAGCAGAGAGCCCTGTGTGGGGCTTGATCCCAGGACCCTGAGATCATGACCTGAGCCGAAGGCAGAGGCTTAACCCACTGAGCCACCCAGGCACCCCTCTCTCTTTTAATTCATCTTGATCTCATTTTCTATAGTCAAAAATATTTGAGAACATGGCAGATAAGCAAATGAAGTCCCTGGTCTATTTTTATGGCCCAATTCCCTGCCTGCCCTCCATGTGATTCTGGGCTATCTACTGCACACTCCTAATTCTCACTTTTCTCATGGTCCATGCCTTATAAGGCTATGGTAGGGGGTAAGGGAGCCAATGTGTATAAAGCGCCTTGCACAGTACCTGGCGTAGAGAAAGTACTTAAGAAATGTGAGCCATCGTCATCATGATCAATAATGCTATCACCATCAGGTCCAGGAACACCAGCCAACTCTGTTGGTGCCAAGAAGGCAGTAATCTGGTGTGGTTTCTGGGTGGGCTAGTAGAGAGAGTTACAGGCTAGAAAATCCCTGTGAATTATACACTTCTCAATATATCTTTCTCTAGGTTCTCCCTGATGAAAGAGCAGGTGGTAGAGCAGAGAAGGTCTGGGTCTGAGGTCTCTACTCAAGTCTAAATTCCTCATACCGGTGGGGTGATGGAGTGACCTTGGATAAGCTCCTCACCCCACCGGTATGAGGAGTTTAGACTTGATGGCCTCATTCCCCTCAGGCTTGGACAGTTTGTGTTTCATTTATTATTTATTTACTTCCATTCTCCTTTTTTTTTTCCTTTCCATCTTCCCATTGAGAGGCCAAGGCAAAAGTGATAACAAGCAAGAAAACAGCGCCCTCTAGGGTTTTCCAGGGGCGAGCTTGGGTTTGATGACGTGCCTCAGGAAAAACACCAGCGTGAGGATCTGGGGGCTCTGAATTTCGTAAGTCCTACAGTTATCCGCCTCATCCCTTAAGCCAACCAACCTCACAATGTTGCTTCTATCTTGATGGGTTGAAATACATTTGTTTTGAAAGATTACAAAACCCCAAGGGAAGAAAACCGGCAAAAATAAAAACAAAAACAAAACCCGTGAGAAAACTTGGAGGTACAGAAACCCAAGTTAAGTAAGAAATATTGGAAAAAGAAGACCAACTCAGAGAGGTCAGCCATTATTTATTTCAAATGTAAGTTAAACATTACTTAGTGAAGAAATATAACCTTTTGATGTTTCCATTGAAGGAGTTAAGAGTGTTCAGAATATTTCAGCAAGGAAAACATTAGTATTATATTAACGTAATATATAAAATTTGTAAAAATGAAGTTTTGAGGGGGAAGGCCATTTAAGTTTATATTTTTTGAGTTTATTATTATCTCTCCTAAAATGAGACACAAATCCATAAAAAGGAACATTTTTGTCTCCTAGACAATAGTCACAGAATGTCACAAATCACCTGATCTAGTGCTCCATTATATAGATGAAGAAGCTAGTAAGCCAATGCTTTTATGTTTAATCCAGAGCTCTTGATACTTTCTGAAAGAGTACATAGACTAGTAAGAGCAATGCTAATATTCAAATAACAATAAACATGAACTCACTATGTACCAAGCATTGTGCCATGTTTTACACGGAGAATCTCATTTAACCCTTGGAATAGCTCAAGGAGTTCATTACCATTGTTTTTCCATTTTACAGACTGAGAATTGGAGGCATGGATGAGTCAGATGGTTACCCTAAAATTTACATCTTATCAGTACTTGTGGGCTTTTCACATCTATCCCACATTCAGATTCATAGATACATACTCAGATAGATGCCACTAGGCTTTTTGTGACTTCTGCATTTAGTTTTGGAACAAAAATTATTCTGGTTTTGAAAGCTCTTCCTTGAGCATAGTGGGAACAAAATGAGTCACAGAGAGCTGGGAAGAGCACTCAAGGATGGGTGGTAAATGGGTCCCAAGGAAGGGATGGGAGGCATCTTGCCTGGGAATTGGTCAGTTTGGTGCCAGCTCTTTGGAGTGAAGTATAGCTTGAGGTTCCAGCATAAACTGTCCCAAACTAAGGTTCCATTGAGCAAGTATACATATAAGGGAAAAAAGCTGAATTCATATTGAACCTTTACAGAACTCTATGCACATGTGTCTATATTTTCTTATATTTCTTTCTTCTAAAATCACACAAATGCACATTGACTACCGAAACCCATAGTTTTGTGTTGTTCTAACACAAGTTTTTTGTATGCATTTACCCTCGTGTTTCACTTTAAATAGCTACATGATATTATTCCATTACCTTTATGTACCATGATTTGCTTAGTCATTTCCCTATTGTTGAAGCTTTGGATTGTTCCCAGTTATAAATAGCATTGCTATACCATTTCCAGACTGCTTTTAATTTGGGGGATTTTTTTTTCCTGATATATATCCCCATGGGTTAAATTTCTGTGTCAAAGTGTATAATATATTAAGTCTTGCAATATATTGCTAGATTTCTTTCCAGGACATCTAAAAAATACATTACAAGTCCAATAGCATTGAATTTTTAGCATTTGGTTTTTCTGATTTATCCATTTTAAGTTGTGATTTATCATTTTAAGATGTTTTGATCCCACCATCACCCCTATCTTGACATCATGACCACTCCCAGCACCATCACCTTTGCCAAGACAACCAAAAGCAACACCGTTACTATCATCGACTACCTTGACCATCAATATGACCACCACCATCATCATCTCCCCCCACTGTCACTATCACCTTCCAAATGCCACCACCAACATGATCACCAACATCACAGTCACCTTCTTCAACCAAACCACTACCCCATCTCTTTAATTCATTACCATCACCATCATCAAATCCACCAACACCACCAGCACTACCACCACTTCTACTTTTATAACCACTACTCTCACCACGATCAGCTATTGTCACTGCCATCTTGATCACCACCATTACCATCATCACCTTCACCACCATCACCACCACCAGCCCCATCATCACTATATTCCACCGTCACTACTGCCACATACCACTATTGGAGACATTCAGTATGTGCCAAATACTGTACTATTTACTTACATGAATCGTTTTGTTTTCACAATATTACAATATGTAATAGCCTCCTGTTACTGACTAGGAAACTGATGTTGAGAAATTAGGAACTTTGGTCAAAGACACTGCTAAAATGTGGCAAAGCCAACCTCCACATCTGACTCCAAAGCCCATTCTCTTTACCATTAATGCCTGCACTTATGTTAATGGATATACTGTGGCCTTTCAGAGTTTTGTTGTCTACATCTCTTCAGTTGCTACTAAGACTGAACATCTTTCTTTGTGGCGATTCATTGTCAACATTTCCTTGTGTGTGAATCCTCCATTTATTTCCTATGACCTCATTTGAATGACAGCTGAACACAGACCTTCAATAATTAGATCAATTCTGTATGTCCCGCGGTAAAACTTTTCCTTTAATATTTATAACATATACTTTTCTTACTTACATTTTGTCTTTTAAGCCCTTTGGTTTTTTTTTATGTTCTAACATCTATTTTATGTCTAATTTTATGTGAGAAAATCAGAAATATTTCTTCCTTTTTTACTTGGAAAGAAGATGCTAATTTTCTTCTAGTTTCCTTTTCACATTCATCATTTTGCTTTGACCAAAAGTTATTGTAGTATATGATATGCGGTGTATACTCCACTATATTCTCTGTACTGTGATTTTTTTGTGCTCATGTATTCAATTATGATTATTTCTTATATATTCTATTTTTTAAAGATTTTATTGATTTATTTTAGAGAGAGACAGAGCATGCACAAGCAGAGGGGGAGGGGCAGAGGGAGAGGAAGAGAGAGAAGTTCAAGCAGACTGCTGAATGTGTAGGTTGACGCAGGGCTCAATCCTAGGACCCTGATCACAATCTGAGCCAAAATTGGGATTAGGACACTTAACCAACTGAGTTACCCAGGTGCCCCTGTATATTCTATTTTTTTCATGTACTAAGTTCTTAAAAGAGTTTCAATCTACTTCTGAAATATATATTCTATCTCATCATTTCTTCCTTGCTTTTAACTTAATATTATATAGTTTTGGTAATTGTGACTTGTTCTAAAATTTAGAAAGTAAATCCTCATTAATCCTTTGAAAAAAATTTTTTTTAATTAAATTAAAAAATTTTAATTTATTTTTTATTTTCAGCATAACAGTATTCATTATTTTTGCACCACACCCAGTGCTCCATGTAATCCGTGTCCTCTATAATATCCACCACCTGGTACCCCGACCTCCAACCCCCTGCCCCTTCAAAACCCTCAGATTGTTTTTCAGAGTCCATAGTCTCTCATGATTCACCTCCCCTTCCAATTTCCCCCAACTCCCTTCTCCTCTCTATCTCCCCATGTTCTTCATGCTATTTGTTATGCTCCACAGACAAGTGAAACCATATGATAATTGACTCTCTCTGCTTGACTTATTTCATTCAGCATAATCTCTTCCAGTCCCGTCCATGTTGCTACAAAAGTTGGGTATTTGTCCTTTCTGATGTAGGCATAATACTCCATAGTGTATATGGACCACATCTTCCTTATCCATTCATCTGTTGAAGGGCATCTTGGTTCTTTCCACAGTTTGGCGACCATGGCCATTGCTGCTATAAAAATTGGGGTACAGATGGCCCTTCTTTTCACTACATCTGTATCTTTGGGGTAAATACCCAGTAGTGCAATGGCAGGGTCATAGGGAAGTTCTATTTTTAATTTCTTGAGGAATCTCCACACTGTTCTCCAAAGAGGCTGCACCAACTTGCATTCCCACCAACAGTGTAAGAGGGTTCCCCTTTCTCCACATCCCCTCCAACACATGTTGTTTCCTGTCTTGCTAATTTTGGCCATTCTAACTGGTGTAAGGTCATATCTCAATGTGGTTTTAATTTGAATCTCCCTGATGGCTAGTGATGATGAACATTTTTTCATGTGTCTGATAGCCATTTGTATGTCTTCATTGGAGAAGTGTCTGTCCATATTTTCTGCCCATTTTTTGATATGATTGTCTGTTTTGTGTGTGTTGAGTTTGAGGAGTTCATTATAGATCCTGGATATCAACCTTTTGTCTGTAGTACTGTCACTTGCAAATATCTTCTCCCATTCCGTGGGTTGCCTCTTTGTTTTCTTGACTGTTTCCTTTGCTGTGCAGAAGCTTTTGATTTTGATGAAGTCCCAAAAGTTCATCTTCACTTTTGTTTCCTTTGCCTTTGGAGACATATCTTGAAAGAAGTTGCTGTGGCTGATATCGAAGAGATTACTGCCTATGTTCTCCTCTAGGATTCTGATGGATTCCTGTCTCACATTGAGGTCTTTTATCCATTTTGAGTTTATCAAATCTATCTATGAAAGACCCACAGCAAATATCATCCTCAATGGGAAAAAGCTTTCAGCCTTCCTGTTGAGATCAGGAACATGACAAGGATGCCCACTCTCACCACTCTTGTTCAACATAGTATTAGAAGTCCTAGCAACAGCAATCAGACAACAAAGAGAAATAAAAGGTATCCAAATTGGTAATGAAGAAGTCAAACTCTCTCTCTTTGCAGATGACATGATTCTTTATATGGAAAACCCAAAAGACTCCACCCCCAAACTACTAGAACTCATACAATTCAGCAATGTGGCAGCATACAAAGTCAATGTACAGAAATCAGTGGCTTTCTTATACACTAATAATGAAAATACAGAAAGGGAAATTAGAGAATTGATTCCTTTTACTATAGCACCAAGAACCATAAGATACCTGGGAATAAACCTAACCAAAGAGGTAAAGGATCTGTACTCGAGGAACTACAGAACACTCATGAAAGAAATTGAAGAAGACACAAAAAGATGGAAGACCATTCCATGCTCTTGGATCTGAAGAATAAACATTGTTAAAATGTCTATACTACCTACTTTTAATGCTATTCCAATCAAAATTCCACCGGTATACTTCAAAGAGCTGGAGCAAATAATCCTAAAATTTGTATGAAATCAGAAGAGACCCCAAATCGCTAAGGAAATGTTGAAAAACAAAAATAAAACAGGGGCATCACGTTACCTGATTTCAAGCTTTACTACAAAGCTGTGATCACCAAGACAGCATGGTACTGACATAAAAACACATAGACCAGTGGAACAGAGTAGAGAGCTCAGATATGGACCCTCAATTCTATGGTCAAATAATCTTTGACAAAACAGGAAAAAATATACAGTGGAAAAAAGACAGTCTCTTCAATAAATGGTGCTGGGAAAACTATATGTAGAAGAATGAAACTCGACCATTCTCTTACACCAACACAAAGATAAGCTCAAAAAATTATTTTGGTATATTTTCCTGCTTGTTCTTCTGGAGAAATGTTCAAATCAGTGTTTCAGATTTTATAAAATAAACTGTGGAGACTTTAATTGTTATCATATGAGCAAAGAATTTTGTTACTTTAAGATTATTTGGCTTTCCATCCATAAGATTTAATTTCCCATTATTCACAGTATTATTTTTTTCCTCTCAAAATTATTTCTTATTTAGAGCTAAATTATTATCTAAGCACTTAATGGTATTTTTATCACAAGAATACATAGATTTTACTGCATTATGAAGTAATTCATCACCTAAGAATCAGGATACAAATAATTTTATTGAATTTATCATTTCCAACACATCAGCTTTTGCTCTAAGTGCAAAATTTAAGATAAATAGTTCAAGTATTATGATAATTTTCTCTGTCACTTGAAAAACAACATCCAAATTAGTAAAATCAATGACAGTTTCTTCAGAGTCAAAATGTTTCAGAAAGGCAGGGCTCCCAGATGAGCCTATCTGGAAGGAGAGAGTCCCTTCGCACATGGATACCATGAATGTAAACTAAATTTGGATTAGTCTACTATGGCTACGTTTCTAAAAAACTATCACACGAAGTGTGATTTTTTATGCCACTAAACTTCCTTTTCTCCTTTTTCTCTCCTTTCTTATTGTCTGGGGTTCCTATGGGCTGACTTTGGCAAAGAGTAAGTCAAGACTGGGGTGTAAACTGGAAAAATTATCCCAGAGAATGTCCTCTGAGAAGTCATCCCAATGCTGGCTTTGTTTGCCTCCTTTCTCCCAGAGATAGAGCACTGCCCCCAGGTACTAATGGGAACCTGGGGTTTGAAGACCTCCCTGGATCTACAGCATCTCTCTGAAAGGTAGGGTCCTTAAGTCTGGAGATTAGATTTTGCAGACACAGCAGAAGCAGTTGAGTCCAAAATTCATTCATTTATTCAACAAATATTATCGAGCCATGCAATCCACTAACTGTAGATAAAATGTCATTTCTCCAGTTTTTCTTTAGTCTATGAATGTAAAAGGGGGGAAAGAAAAGATTTGGTCAGGTTTGTTCCTAGGTCCCCTTAGCTCCAGAATTAGCATGTTTGCTATCATAGAACAGGTACTTGTGAGGCTGGGTCAATGAGCTTTGTCAAATTTGAAAACAAAACAAAACAAAACAAAACAAAAAATTAATATTAATGAGTGAACCCTATCAGTATAATATGTCCTGGGCTTGGTCTGAAGGCTCAGGTCTCAGCCTCTAACTCTGGGGCTCACGATCACTGGCATAATCTTCTCAGTACAATTTGTCTTCTACCCACTCACGATCTGTGTTTTGGTGAATTTGCAACCAAATACCAGTCCTTTCCGTGACTCTCCAGTTTTAGGTTCCCTGTGCTTTCAGTGACGCCGCTATAACCATGTTCCTAGTACACACCCAGGATGGGCAACATTGCTCAGCAAAGCAAGGACTTCCTCTGATGTCCAGAGATGATCCATTCGCTGATTCGTGCTTTGGTCTATTTCTTACTGAATACAGTCTGCATGTCCACACTCACAGCTTTTTGCCCAATAACTCAACTGAAGTAATTTGTTCTTTTAAGCTTGCCGACTATGTCATTCAGTGGATAAACTGTGACCAAAAGATTGTGTTTTTGATCTTTGAACCAAATCAAGTTTTTGATATCCATTTGCAAAAGAACTCCTTAACACTGTTGTGGGTAGAGGAGGAAGTAATTAATAGTTGCCAACCAGAATGGTGGTCATGACCTTCTTATATGGAGGAAATTCCTTGACTATTCATGAAGGAAGCAAAAGAGATAAAATGTAGCACCTGAAAAAAATATTAAGAACTTTGCAAGATATACCAATATAGCATCATTATACAATATACCTGAAAGCTACATAATATTATATGTCAATTATATTTCAATAAAAAAATTTTATGCATGTTAAGAGCTGAGGTTAAATAAGAGTCATTAAACTAAGGATGGAAAATAATTCTTTTTTATTTTTTTGACATTTTTTTCCCCTGCTTGTTCTGGATGAATCTTAAAATCAGTTTTTTTTTTCAGCTTTTACAGAATATACTATGGAGACCTCAATTATTGTCTTATGTGTAATTTTGGAGTAAGGAGATGGCAGAGAATTTGGAAGACAAGCATTCCCAAGACTAAGACTTTCCACGTTATTTCCAAAACAAGCTATCACAACTGTTATACCTCCAAACACATAAGTTTTATAAACCCTGGACTCTTGGGAATCCACTAATAAAATACTTGATATTCTGCAAAGCCACTGAATTTGTTCAGCACCCATTTATTTATCCAACAAATACTTCCTGAGCGTGATTCTAGCACTGCGTGTGCTCTGAAAACAAATGAAAAAAAGTATAAGACATTGTCCCTAACCTCAAAGACATGGCAGTGCGGTTGGGGAGACAAGATTTACAAACGGAAAGGAAAGCTAATAATAGAACACAGCTTAAGATGAAACAACAAAGATAAAAATAAATAAATTGCCAAAAGATAGATAAGTGCCAAATGAAACAATAAAAGTGACCTGGAGTTTCAGAAGGAATACATCACTGGTGGCCAAAAGCGTCAGAAGAGACTCCCTGGCAAGGTAGGAAGGACTTGAGCATTGGAACACACAAGGAGGACAAGGGCGAGGCCATGAGTGGGGAAGCTTTATTGCACACGGACTCTGGCTCTGACATGGCCACCGGGTCTGCTGGTGCCCCAGTCAAACAAACCACTCTCAGAGTAACTTGACTGCATATGCAGAATGACCAGTGACTTCTGTCCAGAAGGCCAAAGCGAGAGGGTAGGGTGGGTGTGTCATGTACAAGTCTGTACGAGAGCTTTCAAACACAATTTGAAGAGACTCAATATCCAGAGGCAAACAAATCCAAAGGACTTGGAGGCATTGACAGGGGAACTGAGGCAGTAAGGTCACTGAAAACAAACTGAAGCATGGGACGATTGTTGGGCAGCCATTAAATAACACATTTATGTAAACAATACATTCTGAAAAACACAGCTATACTTGTCCTTAGTCCGAGTGCCTTTTGCGTGAAGGGAAACATTTTCTGCTTCATTAGCTCTTTCTTCTTCTTCTAATATTAGTCAAAGACTTGAAAATTCCTGCTGTCTTTTGAGGCAAAGGTCACGGCACAATATAAAATAGGGAAAAGGAAGTGGCTATTTGGAGCCAAGACACCTGAGTTCCGGGCCTGCTTTTGCCATTGATACTGTTAGAAACTCAAGATTTGTCACTTAAACTTTCTAGATCTGCACTTTCCCCCCACCACGAGATGATGGTCATATCATCTACCTTAATTACTTTACAGGGTTATTTGGGATGGAATAAGATGACATGGGGAAAAACGTTCAATGTGTTGAGCACCTATTTTGAATCAAGTAATTTCCCATTATATCATTGGATGTTGAAGACAATAGTTCACATTAAGAAGTTAGTAGTTTGCTCAATACCACACAGAGGTTGTGATCCAGGTCCCCCAAATTTAGTAGCCACTCTCTCCTTTAATGCCCACAAGTCAGGTTGAGCCCTGAATGCCTGTTCTGTCCTCCATCATCTTGGGGCTGCTTTTGCTTTGAGAAGGACTGAGACAGAAACTTGAGAGTGCATTCCTTGGCGTGGGATATTAGCTTGTGTCAAGCTCGCGGGGTGCTGTCTAGTGAAAGCAGGAAACAGGGGTGGGTTTTGAAGATGTGATGCAGAATGTCCAAAGCATGGGCTGCCACCACCCTTATATACTTAGACAATGTGTTATATGTCTCAGCCAGAAGCACCAGAGTCAGGATTATTTCCCAGCTCTGGTCTTTCTGGAGGGTAAGTCTTGCCTTCCGTGCATGGGATTAAGAAGGTTCTCAAACAAGCAACACTCTCAATTTTGGCTGCACGTTAGAACTGGCTGAGCAGGGACACCTGGGTGGCTCAGTTGGTTAAGCAGCTGCCTTCGGCTCAAGTCATGATCCCAGCTTCCTGGGATCAAGTCCCACATCCTGCTCCTTGCTCGGCAGGGAGCCTGCTTCTCTCTCTGTCTCTGCCTGCCACTCTGTCTATCTGTGCTCACTCTCGCTCTCTCTCTCTGACAAATAAATAAATAAAATCTTTAAAAAAAAAAAAAAAAGAGCTGGCTGAGCAGTTTACAAACAATCCCAGTGCCCAGGATGCAGCCCAGACCAGCGCCACCAAGATCTATGGTGATGGCAGATAGGAGTGACATTTTGATGGCCCCCACATGCAGCCAAGTTCGGGAATCATTGATTCCATAGAACACAGGAAGGGTCCCCCAAGGGCAAATTTGAGCTTCCGGTAAATTAAGATCCAGACTTTTCCAGTAACAGGGAGAAGCTACTCAGGCATTATCTCAAATGGTATCTTTGCTGATTGGTTTCTTTCCTCTTAACAAGTGGTGAGTAAGAGTTCTAAGATCCTACCCTAAGTCTTCCTCAAACATGCCAATGTCAACCTTAAAAATTCATAACCCCTTGTATTACTATAGCATTTTATGGCCATGTGTTCTGCTTACTCTTCAAACTGGCTCTTCAGATGTCATTTAAGGACTGGACGATGGTTTTTGTTTGTTTGTTTATTTGTTTTTGTTTTTTAACTTCATTCTTATAAATATTTACATTGGTGGGGTTCAGTCTACTGGTTGCAGTGTCAGTTAGTACAGGAAGGGCAAAGTAGGAAAGACTCTTCCCAGAGAAGAGAGAAATCTACAGAGAAATCCATCTATGGGTAGAAATTTCATTTTACAAAGCGATGCTAGTCTCCCGCCTTTTGGTATCTCATCTTCCTTCTCTATTTGGGGTCCTTGGGAGCTTTCAGAACCCAAACTTAAGCATTTCCTCAGCTGCTATTGTCAAGAACAACAAGGTGGGTCTTCCTGTGTGTGTGTAGAATAAAGGTACAAAAGCTGTGGAGAGCTGCCAGAAAGTGTCTGGCCCTCAGATTCTCCCCTCTTCTTTCCCTCTGTGTCCATGGTGATGGAGCTCAAAGGGCACGAGGATCACGAAGGAGCTTATCAAAACTGGAGCTTTCGTGTAGCCCCACCCTCAGATTCAGTTTGTGGGAAGGGCCCAGAGAGATGCATTTTTAGAAGCTTCCTCAGTGAATCTGGTTCAGACCATTCTAGGAAACTCCTTTGGCCCCAGCCCATTATGGAATGCTGGCCTTTGTGTTATCAACTGCTTTCTCCCTTGATGCCCTTTTAAAATGCAGATATGACTACAGCCTGAGTCACTAAGGTCCTCTCTGTGGACAGATGTGAGGACAACAGCAGCAGGAGGGTCTCAGTACGTGTTTATTGAAGGGACAAGGGGAAAGTAAGATCTATTAGTGTGAGAATTTGGAAAAGGATGAAGGTTCTGAATCCAAGGACAGGTCTGAAGAGGAGGGAATTGGCTTCATGAAGACAAACGTGGTTGACTTCACAGAGCCCCAGGGAACTCTAAGAGGGCTGCACACGTTCTAGCTGACTCGTCTGAGCCTTTCCTTACAACTTAACTGGAAAAGACACTTTATGTTGGGGGGAAAAAAATCAGATGATGTGTAAAAGTTGTAAAAAATAAAAACTGAAATGTTCTTCTCCTAATCCCACTATTCTGAAATAACCATTCTCTACATTTTGTGTGTAGTCTTCCAGACAATATATAATACAAAATTATATATTTTTTACAAAAAATGAAATAAGTTCATGCACTTTGCTATAATTTGTTTTCTCTTTCACTTAACAATGTATCCTGACATATGTTCTTTTTGTTATATCCTTCATTATATGGATTCACCAAACCTACCCAATCTTTGTGTGGACATTTAATATGCTTCTAGTTTTTTCTTATTTCAAACAATGATGCAATAAACACCATTGAACATATACCTGTTGTTTCCTTAAGAATTTCTTATCAGTGGGCCTGTTGGGTCTTCATATGACCCAAATATGTGTTCAAATTTGATAAATAATTGACCTCTGAAAGGTCATACCAATGTACAGTCCCTAATCATATTGCATATTTACTCACAATTTTTTCATGAATCTTTACACATTTTTACCAATTAAATAAGTGAGAAATCTTCCATTGGTGCAATTTGTTTTGTAGCTAAGTGGTATGCTTTTTCATATATTTATTAGTCCCTGTGATCCTGCAAACTAACTGTTCATACCTTATACCTAGGAGTCAAGGCTCACTTTTGTGTTCTCACACACTGTGTTTTCCTACTTTCATTATGGCATCTATTGATAAACAGCTAAGAGTCATGGGCCGCAGAAAGGGGGAGGAGCAAGGGAGTCATTTTCCACAATCAAGAGATTAGAGCAAGCAATTATTAAAAAGCACTGCTTATATTATTTAGTATGTAAACCTTAAGAACTGGAGCAACGGGTTATATTTAGCAAAGCACAGTGATGGAACTAAAACAAAATCCTAATAAGTTATTTACCAAGCAAATGTGAATATGGACAGATAGATCTACACATAGACCACAGGCCTGACTGTGTACTGGGCACAAGGAAACATACATAAGAAACACCAGCCCTAGACAAACCATAAGTGACTCTTAATCTCACAAAACAAATTGAGGGTTGCTGGGGGGAGGGGGGTTGGGAGAAGGGGGCTGGGGTTATGGACATTGGGGAGGGTATGTGCTTTGGTGAGTGCTGTGAAGTGTGTAAACCTGGCGATTCACAGACCTGTACCCCTGGGGATAAAAATATATTATATGTTTATAAAAAAATTAAAAATTAAAAATTAAAAAAAAAGAAAAGAAATACCAGCCCTGCTTTCAAAAAGCTAGATTGGTTGGAGTTGTAGGTATGTGAAGTGATGATTACAGTCCAAGAAGTGATTAATGGAGGGCTGAGATGTCTTCTGTCCTTGAAGGTCTTAGTTCTAGAAGACAACAGATTCATAAACAAATAATTTCAATGTAATAGCACAATGGTAGAGTTTTACATAGGATGTTATAGAAGTGTGAGGAGTTTTTGTTGTTTTTTGGGGGGTAAGGGGAAGAGGGATAGAGAGAGAATCTTAAGCTGGCTCCACACCCCGCACGGAGCCTGATGGCTCAATCTCACAACAATGGGGCCTCCTTTTTAAAGTGCTTAACTATGCTGTTGACTCATGTCTACCTTATGATAACCCTGAGATCTTATTTGGTTATGTGGAGCATCTCTCACCCATAACCCTCTTTAGTCTCTGCAGGTTCTAACTGTTGTGGATATAAATCTCCAGTTGCAAACATTAAAAAACCCACCTCAAGGGGCACCTGAGTGGCTCAGTCAGTTAAACCTCTGCCTTCTGCTCCAGTCATGATCCCAGGGTCCTGGGATCAAATCCCACATCCTGACCCCTGCTCCATGGAAAGCCTGCTTCTCCCTCTCCCACTCCCCCTGCTTATGTCCCCTTTCTCACTGTATCTGTCAGATAAATAAATAAAATCTTTAAAATAAAAACCCAAAAAACAAAAAACCAAAAAACCCACCTCAAGACGGTTTGAGCCAAAAAGGGATTTTACTGACCATCAGGATAGGAAACTGACCTAGGGATATCAATTTTTAGGTACCAAGCGATCTAGTCACTCAAACAATAATCAGAACTTGGGCTTCCTTTCTCCATCTCTTAGCCCTTGTTTTCTCTCTACTGGCTTTACTTTCTGATTATGTTCTGTCTTAGAGGGGACAAGACAGAGCAGGCAGCCCTGGGACCATCCTGCAGTTTCTCTGCAAGCCCAGCAGAAGGAAAATTGTCCCTTAAGCACATTTCTGACAAAAGGCCCAAATCTGAGCAAAGGCTGATCTTTTTTTTTTATCACATCATAGTGAGGATTCACAGTCTATCTTCTAAGAGTTACAAGGGACAGCCTTAACTAACTTTGCCACCTGGAGCCCATAAATCCAGTTTTAAAAACTGATTCTTTGCCAACTAGATTTTAAATGAGAATGTCACGAACTTGCACTAAGCAGCTTGCTTCACCAGTCTACTGGACGACGTGCCTTGTTTTTCATTTTAAAAATGGAACATAGGGTCCCAGTTGATCATGTGTCCATTTTGAACCAATCACTGTGCTCCCAGGGATTCTGTGTTCCCATTGGCCCATGCCAGTCACCTGCCCACCCCTGAAAGTCCGCTGGAACCCAATGGGCTGTGAATGGAGCAGGTGTAGATTCCCAGGGTAATATGCGGTCCTTTAACAAAAAGCAAATGGATTTTGGTTGTCAATCGTAACAGCTATTCGCTTTTGCTTTCAGAATTCTAATTTGCTTGGTCACTGATGTTTGCCCACTTCCTTCAACTCATTTTGTATTCTGCTCCCACCCATGGACAAGCTGACTCCCCCTCCCCAACATTCCTTATCTTTCTCCCCCCCTCACCCCCCGGACTGGGGGCCTCTGGAATACCATGCCTTTTTTTGAGTTACCAAGGGCTATCTCTGGTCAGTTGGCAAGATGGGCCTGTTGTCCAAAAGAAAATTAGATGTGTGCATAAAAGTTATGTGGGTCAAAAAGTTTTTTTGAATTTTGTTACACATGTGTTTATCTTGGATCCTGTCCAAGGCTTTAAAAAATATATTTGTGTAATAGTTGTATTTTAATGTGATCTTGCTGTGACTAAAGTATGAACTTTGCCATTAAGTGAGCCAATTACCAGAGCAGTAAATCCTGCCAAAAATTCATGGTGCTGCAATAGAACATGACCTCAGATCACTTTGCTCTGGCCTCTTGTCTCCCGTGGCTTTCCTTTCTCTAGGGGCTAGGTATTTGTTTCTTTTTCATGTGCCACATTTTTGTGCCTGCTTCTTTTTTCAGCTCTGTCTCTGGTGTCTCTGAGGTTAAGCAGAGTGAAGGAGGGTTCCAGAATCCCCAGTTCCACCTGTTCCTTATCCAAGTCATTCACTGATTCCAACTCAAGAAGCAATTTCTAAGTCTCTTTCATCATCCCAGCCTTCTCCAACTGCATTGTCCTTCTCACACACTGGAAAGCATGGGGGTTAATAAGACAGGCTTCTGCAGTGGAGAGACCTTGGGTTAGAATACCGGTTATGTTGTTTATAATGATGCGTGTGATCTTGGGCAAGTTCCTAAACCTTCTTAAGTCTTTGCTTCCTCATTTGTGAAATGGGACTGATAGCACCTGTCGTGGGGGTTATAATAGAGATGAAGCAAGCTTAAGAATGATTTAGAGTCCCTGGCACATGGCGGACCCCTAGTAATGTTAACTTTTATATTATTTTACTTCAAAATTAGAATCTTTATACAAACCCCACACTCTAATATCCATTTCACTGATGTCAGCCTTTGAGTAAAATAAGGGCTGAATCCTTAGTCGTGGAGGACCCTGGGAATAAAAGAGCTGCCTGATACTTGTTAATTCATTCCAACAACAATTATTTTTCCAGCTGTACTTGGATTATTAACAGTTTGTTGACAAGTGGTTTTTTTGTTTGTTGGTTTGTTTTTGTTTTTTGGTAGTGGTTGTTCACAAGTCTATAGCAGGGAACCATTATGTTCTGAAGGTCATATGGAAGACCCATGACACTGGATTCCTGCCCCCAAGGAGTTCTTGATCTTGTGGAAAAGACAGAAGGCAATCCATGAAGGCATAACACAGGAGCAAAGATTGCTCGTCAGCAGGAGGCAATAGGCACAGCCTGTTCTCGGAGGGTTCTAGAATGAGCATGAGCAGTCTGCCCCCAAAACACTGGTGGAGAGAATGAGTAATGAGTGAATCAGTGGGTGAGCGCCGGTTGTTGACAAGGACACTTGGCTTCAGTCCAGTGTGTTCCCAGTCCCCTCCCTGGGAGACTGTAGGCAGACTGCTGTAGGGACCAAGGTTACTGGTCAAGTTCGGCATGGGTAAGGGCACATTCATTTATAAAGGAATAGATGGAACTAGCAACCCACCCTAACTCTCCTCACAGGCCCACCTGAGACTTCATGTGGGTGTAATTGCTCCACGACTCGCCCCCTTGTCTATACCCACCTGGTCCTCCCCCAGAGATACCGTGTAACTGGGGTTTCTGCAGCTGTCATCAAACCCAGATGGTCCCTTCAGCTTGAACCTTAAACCCTTGAGATGTTCCAGGAGATCCTTTGTAAAGAATGTCAGAAAGGCACAATCTGATTCTCATAAAAAGCCACCACCCTGGACAAAGTGAGTGGGTTCAACTAAATATCACTAGGCATATAAAAATTGGAGCTTGTAGCTGATGATGGGCTTATATTCTGGTACTGGGTGAGATATTTCTAAAAAAAAAGAAAAACGAAACAACAACTCCCTACAAGGATCATCATTATTTCATAATAAATGTCCATTTATCATACACACACTCTCTCTCTTGGTCTAAATGTGCTTATTTTGTTGTTTTATTTTTTTATTTCAGTGAAGGCTTGTTTTACTTTATTGACTATAATTGGGAACACTAGGTCTCATGGAACAGAGACTTGTTTTATGTATCTGAAGTCCAGGGTAAGATAAGATCTGATACTAAGGATCTGAAACAAAGAAGGTGTGGAAAGGGGATATACAAAAAAAAAAAATAATAATAATCTAGCAGCTTTTCATTTTTTTTTGAAGTGTTTAAGAATCTTGATCATTTGAAAAACTTACTTACAGAAAATTCTCATTTTGGTATAGCGTTCTGTATGTTTTAATCATGCAGAAACCTCTATAACCATCACCAAAAACAGGATACAGAATAGTTTGATCACCTGAAAAATTCCCTCATGTTACCCCTTTGTAGGTCCCCCTCTCCCCGCGGTCCCAACAGCTGGCAGCCACTGATGTGCTCTCTGTTGCTATAATTTTGCCTTTCTAGAATGTCATATAACTGGAACCATTCGGTATGCAATCTTTTATTTTTATGTGACTCAAATTTTATTTTATTTTATTTTTAATTTTTTATTAATTTTTATTATGTTATGTTAGTCCCCATACAGTACCTCATTAGTTTTTGATGTAGTGTCCCAAGATTTATTATTTGGGCATAACACCCAGTGCTCCATGCAATATGTGCCCTCCTTAATACCCATCACTGGGCTCACCCATCCCCCACCCCCTGCCCTCCAAAACCCTCAGTTTGTTTCTCAGAGTCCACAGTCTCTCATGGTTCGTCTCCCCCTCAGATTCCTCCCTGCCCCCTGCTTCATTTTTCCCTTCCTTCTCCTAATGTCCTCCATGCTATTCCTCATGCTTCACCAGTGAAGCATTGAATGAACACTGGGGTTTGGTAAAGCATTCACCATGCTTCACCCAAAAACCATATTATGATTGACTGTCTCTGCTTGACTTCTTTCACTCAGCATAATCTCCTCCAGTCACTTAGTATAGTGCAGCTGAGATTGGTCCATTTTGTATGTGTTCATTCTTATTTATTGCTAAGTGCTCTATCGTTGTACGGATGTACCACAATTCTTTTCTTCCTTTAGCTACTGAGGGACATTTCGGTGGTTTCTTGTTTGCGTCAGTTTTGAATTATGCTGCTATGAACATTCATGGACAGGTTTTTGGGAGGACCTAAGTTTTCATTGCTCTAGGATACCACCCGGGAGGTGACAAGTGTGTCTTATGGGTAGCTTGTATTTGACTCTACATGGAATTACCAAATTGTTTCGTCAGAGTGCCGGATAGTTCCGCATTCTCACTGATAATGTATGGGAGGTAGTTCCCGCTGCTCTGCCTTCTTGCTACCCCATGGGATTATCGTGTGTGTATTATTTTCACCATTCTAATGGGTATATTGTATCATTTTATTTGTATTTCTCTACTCAATAATGATGTCCATCATCTTTTCATGTGCTGATTTATCATTGGTATGTCATCTATGGTAAAACGTTCAGATTCTTTTGGCTAATTTTTAATTGGGTTGTTTGTTTTCTTATTTTTGACATGTAAAAATTGTTTACAAACTCTGGATACACATTCTTTGTTTCCTCCTCCTCTTATTTCTGGAAGAGATTTATAAAATTGGTATTATTTCTTTCTTAAAGGTTTGGTTGAATTCATTAATGAAGACATCTGGGCTTGGAGGTTTTTTTGGCAGGGAGAAGATTTTCAACTATGAATTTAATTTCTTTAGTGTATATGGGACTTTTCTCCTCCTTCTTGAATGAGTTTTGTTAGTTTGTTTCTCTGAAGATTTGGTTCTATAGAAGTCTCCAATTTATGTGCAGAGAGTTGTCTATATCTTTCCTTTATTATCCTTTTATGACTCTGGTAGTGGTGTCCCATCTTTCATACCCATACTGATAATATATAGCTTCTCTCTTTCTCTTTTTGCAAATCTAGCTAGACATTTATTAGCTTTATCAATCCTTTACAAGAATTAGCTTTTGGTTTCATTGATTTTTTCTGTTGGTTTGTCTTGTTTCAGTTTCATTTCCCCCCCCTCGCTATATTTATTTTTTTCCTCCTTGCTTTAGGTTTTGCTGGTTTCTTAAGGTACAAACTTAGATTTGAGACCTGAATTTCCTTCTAAACTGAATTATTTCAAACATAAATTTCTTTCAAGGGCTACTTTAGTTTCATCCCACAAATTTTGATACATTGTATGCTCATTTACATTCAGGTCAAAATGTTTTCTAATTATCCTTGAGACTTCTTTATTGACCAATGAATTTCTGAAAGTGAATTGCTTAATTTCCAAATACCTAGAGGTTTTCCAGAAACATTTTTTATTAATGTAATTGATTCTATTATGAGCAGATTAATGTAATTGATTCTATTATAAACATTTGAAACATGTTTACTTTGTGACCCAGAATATGGTTCACTTTGGTGCATATTCCATATGTGGGTAAAAATAGTGTGTTTTCTGTTGTTATTTAGATGGGATACTCCATAAAAGTTCATTAGGCCAAACTGCTGATAGTATGGTTTAGATCTTCTATATTCGTGCTGATTTGTTGTTGTTGTTGTCGTCTATTTGTGCTATCAATTACTAAGAGAAAATTTTGTAGCCTCGAACTACAATTGTGATTTGACTCTTCCTACTCTGCGTTCTGTCAGCTTTGCTTCATATATTTGGTATGTATTTAGATGTATTTGGTACATATTTAGCTCTGGTATTAGGTACGTATTTAGAGTTGTCATATCTTTTTTTTTTTTAGATTTTTTGTTAATTTATTTATTTGAGAAAGAGAAAGAGAGAGAGAGAATGAATGAATGAGTAGGGAGAAGGCTAGAGGAGGAAAATGTGCCATTTTACAATACATTTTGTGTTTGCTCTTTTTTTTTCCCATCAAACTTATTATATTATTTGAAGATTTCTTCCCATTACATTTTAATGTATCTATTGGCTTTTCACTATATCTCTCTGTTTAACTTTTCTAGTTGTTGCTTTCAGGGTGGTTACAACACACATATCTAAATTTTATCAATCTTCTTAGAGTTCATAGTTGGCCACTTCCAGTGAAGTATAGAAACCTTACCATTATATAAATCAGTCTACATCTCATTGAAACCAAATATATTGAAAAGCCCACAAGACACGTTATAATTTTTTGCTTTCAACAATCATACAAAAGTATGGGTGGTACACAGACTCGCACATCATCCTTTCACTGGAGCCATGCCGATCTTCTCTGTATTTTTCCGACTTTAGTCTATGTGCAGCCCCAGTGAGCACTGAAGGTGTTTTTGAAGTCCTTTGAAGGTAAATATTTACCCAACACTTGCACCAACTTCGTGAAACTATGATTATTAGAAGTACAGTCTATGACCAAGGATGTGTTTTTCTCGGGACAGAGCCATAATTGACTCTAACCAATAATAATTTGACATTAAAGGGTATAAAATAAAGACATGTTATCCTGAACTAAAGCAGAATGCAAATTCAAAAACTAGAAACATGCACAAAAATGTTTTTTTTTTTTAAAGATTTTATTTATTTATTTGACAGAAATCACAAGTAGATGGAGAGGCAGGCAGAGAGAGAGAGAGAGGGAAGCAGGCTCCCTGCTGAGCAGAGAGCCCGATGTGGGACTCGATCCCAGGACCCTGAGATCATGACCTGAGCCGAAGGCAGCAGCTTAACCCACTGAGCCACCCAGGCGCCCCAAAAATGTTTTATCACCAAAGCTGACTTTTTGTTTTGTTGTTTTGCAATATGAATGTTTATAATAGCAAAACTACCAGTTATCTGGAGGGATGTCTAAATGGAAGGTATTATCTAGAAATTAAAAGAGAACTGGTCCATTTTCCAATAAGCAGTAGATATCTGGAGAAGATGAAAGAGAGGCTGGCTCTGCTAGATGTGGAATTAAGGAGAGTGGAGGTCATAACAGACACTGTTTAGATCATAGCCAAGAAAATGATCACACATGTAAAGCATCTTTCATCTAAAAATAAATAACCCTCAAAGGCATTTTATGCATATAATTTTATTTACCTCTGCCAGAGTTGCTATTGCAAATAGTGTCCAGAGTCCAGAGCAGGGAAGTGATGAGTCTATGGGGCACGCAGTGAAGGTATCAGTCTCCCTCTGTGCCCTTGCCTTCCCAGAGTATGCAGTCATTGGCTCAGAAGGTACAGCTGGGAAGGTGACTGTTTCTCTAAAGGCTTTGGTGATGTAAGCCGAAAACCAAGGAGGAGGAGAGGGCAATGAAACCTCCTCTAGACTGAGCCGTAGTGTACTGTGAGGGTTGCAAACTTGGACTTGTTGAGTGTTCAGTGAGAAGGAAGGACTTTATGGGGAAACAGCCTGCCATAAAGGGTGGTCGGGATACCACGCCATCTTCTCCATCTGTCAGATGTCCGACCAGTCAGGAAGGTTCAGTCAAAGTGCTTTCTGCTTGCCCTCTACCCACTCCAGCTGTGTTGAATGGTCTGCCTCCATGCTGACTGATAGAGCTCCTCCATCTGCCCAACTCATGTGATAAGCTTCGTCTTCCTTCCGTGTGACAGTTACCCGGAAATGGATCTTAATCTCCATTCAGACCAGGACAGTGTCTTTGTTTCTTCAAAGTGACTTACCCAGTGTGTGCTAAGTTGGAAAGAGGCAGTTAGTAGAGTAGTTGAAAGAACAGGCTCACTCTTTCTGTGTTCAAATCCACCATTTTCTAGCTGGATGTCCAGGGACAAGTTATTGAAATATTTTAAGCCTCTGTTTCCCCACCTTGAACACTGGGATAATAGCCTTATTTGTAAAGACTCAACAAGTAAAGGTGTACAGTGCTGAGCATTTTTGTCTGGTACATACTAAGAACTATTACCTGTTTTTATTATTAAGTGATTAAATTTTTTCTTACAAAGCTGTGAAATACATACATATCTGTGAGCAAGGCAAGCCAGAACACAAACAGGACAAGCAAAGAGAAGGCAGAGAAAACAAACCAAAACTGACCAGATTTCAGATGCCAAAGATTTAGTACCTATTTTTAAATGAAGTGAAAGGTAGAAATGCAAATTGGTACAACTGCTCTGGAAAACCGTCTAGCATTGTTGATTCAAGAAGAATATTCTCATACTCTATGACTTAAAAATTCCACTTATAAGTATATGCCCAACAGAGAAGTGTCCTTGTATTACCCAAGGATGCTTGATAGAATGCTCTTAACAGCAGTATCTACAGTAGTGGTGAACTGGAAGCTATGCATATGTCCATCACCTGAAAAATGGATACATAAATGTGGCCATGAAAAGGGATGATTTACAACTACACACAACAGAATCAATGAATCTCACAAATGTCATGGTGAGCAAAGGAAGCCAGACATCAAGGAGTATTTACAGCCTTTACTGTAAGATTCCAGGCAAAACTAACCTGCGTTGTTACAGGTCAGGATAATGGTTACAGGGATGGAGGGGGTGGTGTGGAAGGGCAGGAAAGGAAGAGAAGAGACAGGAAAAGCTTCCTAGCTAACATTTTATTTCTTTGTCTGGGGCTCCATGCGTGGCTTCAGTTCATAGAGCTGAGCATTTACCTGCGTTTTCCTACATGTCTATCATACTTCACTGCAAAACAGGGAACAGAAGTAAGAATAGGAAAGCAAGGGAAGGAAAGAAAAGAACAGAGAAAGAAAGGGAGGGAAAAACAAGCCCAGAAGACGAGAAAGACACAGGTCCTGGGCTTTGGACGCATCTGGCCAGTTGGGCTCAGCCCTCTACCTCACACACCAGCCCTGCCCATCCCCACCCCGGTGCCCTACTCCATTTGCCCAGCACGTGGATGGCTTGTTTGGGGTGGGTGGGGGGAATCCTCTCCTTCTCTGTCCTCTCCCCAAGCTCCTCCCAACTCTGAGCATCCCTAAGTCAGGAAGGGGCTTTCCTGGGGGGGGGGGGACGCTGGTTTTGGAGTAACTGGGGAGTGAAGGGTGCTAAAGCATCATTAATGAAACCTAAGACTTAAAGCCATCTTTTCTCTCCTCTTTTCCTCTTCGCCTGGACTCCTTCTCCCTCCCCGTACCTTTCCCAGAAGGTCCCCCTGAATCGGTGGCAGGGGCAGTCCGACTGGGCCGCGCCTGGGGCGCTGCTGGGCTGGGGTGGTGGGGCGGGGCGGAGCGGGGGCCAGAGCCAGGGCCAGGACAGGGGCCGCGCTGGCGGGGTGCCCCTCCCCCCCCCGCCCCGCCCGGGCTGACCCCGCCCCGCGGCCTCCGGCTATTTTGGGCGCGTTGGCGGCGACGCGGGGATCGCTGACAAGCGCGGATCCTGTGACACCTCCCTGCAGCCCGGCACTTGTTGCTCGGGGGACCTGCTGCCATCCCTGAATCCACCTTTCCCCCTTGCCCCCTGTCCCCTCTGGCTTCCCTCCTTTGCATGTGATCTCTCCGAACACTGATCTCTCAGACACTGCTGCTCCCGGCTTGGGAAATAGATTTGAAAACAATAATAATAATAATAATAAGCGCCGCTCTCAAGAAGGGCCCCGCAGAGCAGGAGCGCAGAGGGCTGGCCCAGGCGCCGCAGAGGTGGCGCCTCCTCGGCCCGGGACGCTGGCCCCGGGCGCCGAAGGCATGACGGACTCGGCGACAGCTAACGGGGACGACAGGGACCCCGAGATCGAACTCTTCGTGAAGGTAGGTTGGCATCCAGGCGCTCGCTGCACCTGTCGCTCCAGCAGTCGGGCTCCTTGCGGCGCGGGCTCACGTGCCAGCGCAGACAGAGCTGGGACACTGGACTCTCCCCAGGGAGGACATCTCGGCCCTAGGGCTCCCTTGGGTGTCCTTCCTGCAAGCGGGACAGCCTCGCTTCGGGGCTCCGGGATGTCGGGGAGTCAGGCGCAATCCGGCAGGTGGCCGCCAGTCTTCTTGTTGGCCCGCAGTTTGTCAAACCAGCTGCAGGGCCAGTGGATCAGTCCTGATCCCTGCCCGGTGCGATTTTGGGGAGTCTTGAAGGGTATCTTGAGGTATAAGGGGGTGGCAGACGCATGGCTGGACCACTGAACCTTTCTTCTAAAATTGCAGGGCACAGGGAGGTAAGAGAGGGACGGGAAGAAAAGCAAACCTTACGGATATAATTCTCTCTGACAAAATAAAAATAACATCTCTTCAAAGGTCTTTTCTCTCTTCGGCTCAGAGCTACTTCAAAGAAAAGCAGAAGGAAACTAAGGTGTTTCTTGCTTTGTGACCTGCAAAGCAGAAAACAAACACTCCTTTCGCCCACATTATTACTATTGTCATAATCATGATTCCGCGGGGTAGTATCAGGAAATGCTAAGGGTTGGGCAGTGGGGGAAACCCAGGTGGACTTGGGGCGGAAGGGGATGGAGGAGCACAGCGAACAAACCAAGTTAAGTCGCCTTGCTCCCTGGGTGAAACAATCTTCCCTCAACACTGCTGCACTTCGTTTGCAACCCGTAGGAGGGAAAGGGATGGATGCCGGCGAGGCAGCGTTTCCCGGGTCCGCCCGGTGGTGTATTGTAAGAAAGAAACATTTGATCAGTCCTCGCTGTGGCCGACACACTGCAGAAGCTGGGAAACCTGAGGCGGCAGGAGAGTTGCCTCCTGGGCGGTGCAGAAAGCCTCGCCAGGACTTGGGGGAGGGGAGTCCGCTGGCTGCCTGAGCTCCAGGACTTTTCTCAAATGGGGAAAATACCCTTTCACTGTAGTTTTCCTGAAATGCCCAGGTAACTGAGAAGGGGGGAGTCCTTGATACCTTTTAGAGGTCTCCTGGGGTGCACTTAAAAGGCATATGTATTCCCTGGAGTGGGAAAGATGTTATTTGGGGGTAAATTACCCTGAATTCCAAGCTGATTAAACAGAGAAATTGTCACAAAAAAGTGTAAGACCTACAGAAACCTTGATAACCACCTTCTGGTTTTGGTATCTTTCGGTGCCTAAAAAAATAAACCCCTCAGGTTGTGACTTATGTTACACTTGTAAATGGTCTGTCCCACTTGGCCCAGCCTACCACAAAGGTCTGTTACATTTTCTTCAGCCAGGTGTTACGTCCTTTGGTTTATTTTTCAAAATTATCCATAGAAATCACACCTGTCATTTAGTGACATTTGCTTTGCGAAGGCTATTTCTCTCCCCTCAAAGGTGGCCTTTGTCTCGTTTGGTTTTTGCGACCCTTCTAGGCAGGATTACCAGGTCCTTTGGCAGACCTGGGTGATGAAAGAGGTCATGTCCTCTTGCAAGTTTGGCAGCATTGGACCGAGGGCCAGAAATGGGGGCTCTGGACGGTGGTGTCCAGGTCTGTGGTCTAGGGAACCAGCAGGGAGAGCTTTAACAAAGCGATGAGTTTCCCTGCTCTCCTTGAAGAAAGCTATTCTAGGACTTTCTCAGATTTCCTGGGAGCAGGTAGTTTCATAGTGTCAAGTTCCTGAAAGCTATTTGAAACACAAATTGACTCTTTAGAGCCAAAGGAGCCCTTTGCCCCACTACTAGGCACTGAGACCGATTCTGCCTGTACCTTTGGAACCTCGTTGGCAGCTTTGAAGGTTTTCTCCATTTATATAAAAAGCTCACTGCATAGCCCCCAGGGCCCCTAAAAGAATCCTAAAATGCCCATGTTGTTGTTTTGTCTTAAAGGAAAGAGATCCATGGCCAGGCAGGCCTTCATGATTAACTCAAAAACTGGATTGACTGTGGGACAAAAAGCTGATAGGAAAGCTCTTGATTTTTCCCCCCCTCTTGTTTGACGTTCTGGGTTGCAGTTACTGTTTCCAGGGACTCACATAGGCCGAAAATGTTGTGAAGTAAAGATCCCACCCAGGTTATGAATGGTTTTATTTTAGGGAAACAAGGGCCTGATCTACAGAATCAGGTCCTCCCAAAGTTGGACATTTCTCTTAGCTGTGTGATTCCCATGAGAAAGGCCTTCCTGTTGAAGGCATCTGGGGCCTGAGGCATCTTCTGCTGAGCAGGGTGGGTTGGTTTCTAGGAAGCCTCTTGGCCGGGTGGGACCCTACCCAGAGTGGGATGTGTCATTTTCAACACCTCCTTCAGGGGACCTCCTCTCTGCCCAGCTGGTATGCTGGGCATGTCGTTCAAAACCTGGGTCACTCAGGGAGTTTCAGGGATACACAATTCTATCCCACATCACCTGCTTATCAGCGTCTGTTAACTACTATGACTACTACTGCTGGTGCTCTTGATAATAATAATAATAACAACAACAACAACAATAATAATAATAAATGGCAGCATTTTAGAATTTCTGAAACACATTCAAATACCTTACCTCGTTCCCTGTGTATTAGCCTTGGTTCACTTCTGCGAAAAATGAAGGAAACATATAAATGCAAGTCACAGGGAGTTCGTGAGAGCTCCTGCTGTCTGATGTTCAGTGAGCCACAGTCTGCCCCATGTCACAACCTGGGGAAGTAAGAAGGATGATTCTGCCCGTTCAACGGTTGAACAACACCTGTGCTCAGAAGTACGCTGTAAATAATGTTCAGATCCATTCCTCAAATGTTCCTGTTTGGACTCCGAATTTCTTCCTCTTTCTTTTCCAAAGACCCGTATGTCAGGCCTTATACCTTCTTTGGCTGAATTGGGAAGTTCATTGATACCTCACTAAACCATTCTACTGTCGTAGAACGCTGCCCGCTGTGCTCTGCCCTCCTTCCAGGGAATGCTAGTAGTGACATTTTTAGTTTCTTCATCACCAATGAGAAAGTCTTGAGTAACTCAGCTCTGATATAATATTTCAAAGAGGCTCCATGGATGGGACAGAGGCTTGGAGACACAGGACATGAGTTTGGGTCTTGTCCCTGCTTCTAATTAACTCATGACTGAACACATTACTTAAGTTCTATGAGCCTCAGTACCCTCCTCTTGAAAACAAGAGGATGGTTATATGGTTATAAATAACCACAATTATATGATGGCGATCATATATTTTATGGCTCAGACGACGACATTCAGTTTGAGAGTGAAAAGGGGTGCTATGAATAATTAGGCTGGGACAGCAGGTGTCACCAAGAATTGTTCCCAGGCAAATCAGGATGTGTGGCCACCCTGATTATGGGAATACTGTCTCCACGGACATGCTGTGAGGATTCCAGAGGAGCAAGTAGGTGAAAGTACTTTGTAAATGAAAATTGGTATAAACACATATGAGTAAAATAACAATGTGAATTCCATGGCAGATAAAACCTTTCCTGATCTGCAGGCCCCCGATTTGCCCTAGGGAACAAAAGCCTGCCTCCTTCCTCACTTGCAAGGCTATTTCAAGAATAAATAAATGGGATCATGTACAGCTTGGACTTTGATTGTAAGGGGAAGACAACAGGTTCGACAGTTGACAGTGGCAGCCAATGTAGTTTATAGAAAGAAGAAAGAGCAAGGAAGTAAAAGCAAAACAGAAAGTGATTTGGAAAAACAAATACAGGATGTGCTGAGTAGGTTAGATCAACCTTTCATCTGTGTTGACTCCTGGACAGCCAGTCCCATCCTCGGACCCAAGAAGTAGAACACCACCAAAGTTGTTGCAAATACCTCTTGCTGCCAGGGGTGTGAATTTCAAGAGAAACCAGTGGTTCTCAACTTTGGCTACATATTTAGATTGTTTGGGGGAGGTTTAAGGTTTAAGAACTCCTGATGACTGCTACTTCTTGATCAATTACAGGAAAATCCCTTGGGGTGGTGGAAGGAGACCCAGAACCAGATTTCTTACCCCCACCCAGGTGACTCCAGGGTGCAGTTCGGGTAGAGAGCCACTGAGTCATGATCAGAGGCAAGTCTGACTGCAGGCAGTGTCTGCCATGGCTAAAATAGGTAGCCGTCCTAGAGGGAATTAGTGCCCAGAATTTCTAACAGCTTCAGGGCGTCATGATCAGGAGTGTTGTTGATACAGAGCTTGTACCCTATCTGTGCTCAGTTAACAGATGCTGACGGACTATGAAGCCCTATCCACAGGACTCCAGAACCATCCGTGCATGGGGTCGGTCTAGTTAAATAACCATCAATTCAGCTTGGGGAAAATAAAACGGAGTCCTGCTGATTGTTGGGTGGAAATGACTAGCTGTTTTATTTATTGAGTGATCTGGAAGGCTCTGACAGTGGTGCAGAGCACATGTCAAGTCGTGGTGACCCATTGTATAGTCATTTGACTTCCAGAACAGACAAGATCAAATCTTGTGGCATTCCCTCTCAGATCCCCACTGCCTGCTGGCTGCCTGGTTCCCTTGGACATCTCACCTAAATGTGGGAGCATTAGGTTTTGCTGTTCCCTTCAGTACATTAAGCAACTGTTTTTCTTTTTCACGAGTCCGGGTTTGGGTTGGGGTCAGGAACCAATACACAAGTTCACCCGTCGTGCCATGTCTGTGAGTGTGACTTTTCCTGCATGCCTCAGGTTTGGTGGCAGGGGCAGTGGGTTTACAGATGTTGAAGCCTACTGTTAGCGCGCTCAGCTCCTGCCTCCCTGCCCACAGTTCTTGCTTCCCCAGCTTGCCTTTCTCCAGCCAGGGCAAAGACTCCATCCATTTAGACCATCTGGCAAACACCTTCTCATCTGGATTCCTTTTCTGTTGCCACGTGCTGGGCCCCTTTTAGTGACAGCAGGAGGCATGGTGGGAGAGGGCCCACTTTAGGGAGCAGGCTGTGGGTTTCCAGCTGGGCGGGCTGGAACAGGCTGCCGTGGCTCTCTGCCAATTTTCTTACCAGTGCTGTGCTGATGATGGTGGGACACGTTTTGAGGTGTTGGTGTGAGCACTAGAATAAGTTAAGTATGAATCTGCGGCAAAAATGTAACTTCTTCTGCAGGCCCAGTATAGCCTCCTTAGGGAGATGCCAAGACCATGAACTGCACTTCCTTGGCGTGTCTGAGAAGTCACAGGCTCAAACCTGTCTGTGCCTGCCTTGTCACTGGGACAGGACTCAGACTCGTCTCCGAGCAGGAGCCCCGTGTGACCATCACTGGCTCTGACTGTGTGTGCGGAGCTGCTTCTCTGGGAGCTGGAGGCCCACAGAGGTCACTGACTGAATGATGTGGTTGGCCTGGCTGCAGGCGAGGTGCAGATCCCTGGCCAGTGGTTGGGCTCTGCAAGCTCCAGGGACGTTAATTTCTCCTGTCGGTTTTTCTCCTCTCTCCTCTCTCATCCCAGGGAGCCCTCACATAGCTTTGGGGGCAGGGCCAGGAGGCCTCAAACCGCTGGGGGGCTACATTCGCCCTGACCTTGTTATTTCGGTGGCTTCCTTCCTTTTCCTGTCACTGGGCTCTGGGCCGGGCTTCACTGGAAGATGTCTATAACTCCAGCCCGTAGATGAGAAAGACGGCTCTAGAGTCCACATCCTTTGGTTTCAGGAGGACCCATTCCTCCCTGCAAACTTCTAGCTCTGCATAGCTACGGTATTGTCTTGCTGAGAGCATAACAGACTCTCAATAGCTGGTATTTTCAAAAACTGTCGTATGGGAGACATCCTCATTGGTCTTTGTCATCAGGGCTGGAGGACTAGAAATAGCGAAGGAGCAAAGTGGGTAAGCATGGCTTTCCAGAAGATGTGGGTCAGTGATAAGAAGGTTCTCTCTACCCAGGGCATCCTAGATCTGACTCTGCTTGCATTCTGAGGGAGCACTCCAAGTACTGGGCAATTTGTCTGCCAGCTCCCTGAGTGTAATCTATGTTGGAAACACATATATGTGGTCAAGGGGTATCTTAGTCCCGAGATGTGAAGTTCTTGAAGGATAAAGACTATAGATAGCCTGTTGTCAAGTGTTAAATGAATCCTTCCTAGGAAAAAGAAATCCTTCTAGCTTCTAGAAGCACTCTCTTCTAACGTGAGAAGGTTCTTTTAATTACATTTGGTGTAGCACTCATGGGGAACAGTGGCTAGGCCAATGGTGCTCAGCTCTGGGGTGTGAAAAAGTCACTGCATAACTTCTTAAAATGGGCTTGTTCATGCTCTTTCTCCAGATTTTCATACTTAGGAGGATTTGGGTAAGGCCTGGGTGCCTGTTTCCTCATGAAGCCACCCCTGAGTGGTTCTGGGATTCATCAAAGACTGAGAACCACTAGCCTCGAGCGTGGGTAAATAGAGCTAAACAAACAGTGGGACATCCAAAGGGCAGCATGAAATCCAGCCCTTCCTTGGAACATGCATTTCTTTGGGTGGGCAAGGCTGAGGCAAGAAACTTCTTAGCATGAATCATCCGAATTGACCACAAGTAAACCGAAAAAGGGGAGGAAAGGAATGCATTGCACCTTTCTTTCATAACTTGCTTTTATTCCTTTGTAATATTGTGTGAGGGCATTGGAGAGACGAGTACTTTTAGAAGTTAGGCAAGAAGGAGGTATTAGTAAGATAAAGAACTTTGAGTGTTAAGGGATTGAAAACAGTTAGTCAATCGACCAATCAACCAATTACCAACCACGTTTGTGAAGCCATCATCTGTGGAAAGTGATGAGGGGGCCTGGAGAGCAAGGAGGGGAGGTTGCCCACAGTCCATGAGCTTGCAGCTAAGGATAGAGCTTCAAGCAATCATCAGTGCCTCATGAGTGACAGGAGATGAAGTGAGGGGTGTAGGTACAGGGACCCATATGGCCTGAAGGACGTTTCCAAGTGTACTTTGAGGGGAGGTGGGACCTGAGTTGTGCTTGGAAAAATGATTAGGATTCAGAGAGTGGCAACCATATCAGATTCAGATTCAGCAACAGTATGAGGTAAGGCTGTTCAGGACCCAGGGGGTAGCTAAGGTTGGCCGGAGAGAACAGCCTATGGAGAGATGCAGCTGGAAAGAAGATAGGAAAACAAAAACAAAAACAAAAAACAACCCAATAATGGGAAGGGTTGTGAATGGCAAGTAAATGGTTTTGGGTCCATCATAGGTAAATAGGAAAAAAACAAAAGCTTCTACACAGGTGGGACCTAGATTTAGTTCCTCTTTGGAAAGGTTCATATGCGGCATTGCCTGATGGGGTGCACAGACTCATGAACTTGAAGCAAGAAGCCCCAAACTCCCAATTCTGGCACGGCCACAGTTTTGGGTGTGTGACTGTCTTTGAAAGCAAATTTCCTTTTTGTAAAATGGGAGTTTTTTTCCTTGGAGAACCCTCTTAGAAGTCATTTAGTCTGAACTCCTCTTAGCAGATAAAATTCACAGTCTAACCTTTTAGGATTCATGGCTGTATGGCTTTCAGGAAGAGAAGTGAGTAAAATGTGAGCTGCTCTGTGTTTGCTGTTGCTCTCGCCGTGACCATGTCAGAAGGAAAGCCTTGAGGAAGAGGTCATGAAGAGGATTCTCGAGTGTTCCTTGTGAGGTGGTCCTCATGAGCTCGAAGTAGGGCTAAAAGGAGGGATATGCTGTGGGACAGTGATGTGAGTACAAAATAGGGCACAGGCTTTGAAAGAAAAAGGTGTGGATATGTGAAGAGGGATGTTGACACTTAGGATTCAGTGGTATCATGGTAAATTCACCTCCCAAGAGACTGGTTTCCATATTTGGTGAGTCTCTTCCCTGATTTTATCGACACCATGGATGGGCTTGACCATGATTATCTAAGGTGTTGTGATTGAACTGAGTGCAGATAAACTAAGTGGGCTTGAGCTTAACCTTTTTCAGGTTCATTTTAACCTGAAACCCTATGAATCTATGATAGGACAAAGAGGACAAGAGCAGTTGATGGGCACCTGGGTGGCTCAGTGGGTTAAGCCTCTGCCTTCGGCTCAGGTCATGATCTCAGGGTCCTGGGATTGAGCCCCTCATTGGGCTCTCTGCTCAACAGGGAGCCTGCTTCTCCCTCTCTCTGCCTGCCTCTCTGCCTACTTGTGATCTCTGCCAAATAAATAAATAAATAAAATATATTTTAAAAAAGAGTAGTTGTTAATGCGAATAATCTTCCAGTGTTACAAGTGTTTTGTTTGAGATGATGGCAGGTCAGTCAAGGGCAGATGTCCACCAGAATGCTGGAAAAGCCACACTCAGAATGATGGGAAGGCCAGGGCGAGGGGTGTGGGTTTGAAGTTCTGCTCAGAGCTGCAGTTGAAGGAATAAGTTCCTGGAAGAGGAGGAGGGAGCACGAAGAAATGAGGAGATAAGGCCTGTGCTCAGGAAATGCCCATTTGTGGGGGAGGAATGAGGCACAAGAGAATCTGGCAAAGCTAATGAAGACGCAGAGAGTGAGTGAAATATATGTAATGTCTTGAACGAAGGGAACTATGGGAACATTTGCTCAGAGGCAGGAGATACCAGGTGTCCCAGAAGGACTGAGATCAGTGTGGCTGTGACAGAGTGTGAAGAGAAGCGGGAAGGTGACAAATATAAGTTGGGGTCCAATCATGAGGCCCTTCTGAGGGCAGGTCAAGAGATTTGGACACTTATTTACAATGTCGACGGTTGCATGCATACCACTGGCTTGTGGGGCAATTATATTTTAAGGGAGAAGAAAGTACTTTGTTGTCTGCAGCTGGTGTGCCTGCCCATGTTGCGTCTGAGGAGATCGAAATAGGAGGTCTTCGCAGTGTGTCTTGGGCCCCCCATGGGCTGTGTGTGTAGAAATTTGGTGCTGGTTACCCTACCCGCTGTATCAACCCCTACGGACCTTAAGTTGGTGTTTTCCTCTTCTGATCATCGTTATTCTATGGTGAGGAGGAAAGCAACGAGTATCAGGCTGGAGAAATGACACAAAAGGTGGAGGAAGGATGTATCGTGAATGAAGTCCAACTGGGAACCCATTACCTAGAAGGCAGAGGAAGTGAAAACCATGTCCCAGTTACTATTGCTTAAAAATTCAGTTGGGGAGGTTGTCATGGCAACAGATATACTTTTCTTGATTCAGCTCAAGGTTCCTCTCTCCTAAACACACGCCTCTGCTACCCAGTGCAGACAAGGAGCAGAGAGGTCCAGGGAGTACATATAGCATGTGGGTGGGGGTCAGTCTCACTGGTTTTTTATTCATTTTCACATTTGGGTGCTGTAAGCATTTTGTTAGTCACATCATAAAATCCAGGATCCATGGTGTAATTGGTCTTAGAGACTAAAGGACCCACTTATCTGTGGTTTTTTGCCTTATGTTTTTCCTGTGGGGATAGAGTTCTGGGCAGGGCTTGACCATACGACTCTGGGAGAGGGGGGTGCGGCAGGCAAAGTTATGTGACTTCCCCTCAGGTGGGTACTTAAGGAGCATCGCAGAGATCTGCTCTGTGTGGCAGGATATTATCAGGGACCAAAGAAACAGGAATCTCCTTTTTAAGCTGGAGTTTCCACGGAGGCATTTCATTGGTCAGTGTGTGCCCCACTGAAACCCCAGCCCATGAACTTGTTCACCTAATAGCTCAGAGTGTGTTGAGTGAATGGTTTTCCCTGCTTAGCCTCCTTCCCCGCTAGGCTTGCTGCCCCCTAGGGCTGCCAGCTCCTCTGTGGGACTCTATGTTTGCCTGCACACGGGGGAGATGGAAGGTGGGGGATCATCTGGAAGGTTTGCAAGGTCTGTGACAGAAAGTGGCCAAATCATTGTCCCCTGTTTTCCATAGTCCAGAACTCAAGTATCATCTAGCTGTGCTCCTAGGAAAAAGGAGAGAAGGTTGGTGAACAACATATCATTCTCCACCATAAAAATGATTTATTTCCTTGTTTCTTACCACCACGTTACCTCATCACACCTGCCTGCAGCCTGTCTCCCCTCCTGTCTGCCAGGCTTGATGTCATTAGCTTAATATTCCTTGAATACTTTATCACACCCATTCCTCTACGGGCTAGATCAAGTTCATCGCTTCAGCCTGGTATTGAAGACACTCCAGCCAGGCCAGCACTCTCTCCCGACCTTCTTTTCCCCGCTCCCTGAAAATGGTTACTTAGGTGTCCGACACTTGCTGATGCATTGGCAAGCCTCTTCCCTGATTTCATCCTCACACCCTGCCCCTTGGAGGAAGAAAGAGACTTCATCTTCATCACAGACAAGGTGCTTACTGGGCACTGCATACCGTGTTGTTCATCACAAGAGAGGGAGAAACCCGGAGATCCTGACTCCAGAGCTGGACAGTCCCCCCCAGAACAGGGCTGCTCGGCCCTGCATGATCCTAGGAACCATGGGGACACTTTCCAAACTCCAGCACTAACTCATGAGTCAGAGTGTTCAGGGGATGGAGTCCCAGACGTCTGTAATTCACTAGTGCCCCGTGATTCTGATGCACAGTCCATTATGGGAACATGGCCTGTAAATTCACGAGGGTCCATGTGAATATCCAGAACCCAGAGAAGTGAATCTAAGGTGGGAATTTAAGGCCCTGTGATGCACAAATGTGGAAGAGAAATTTGAGGGGGGCAGTGGGTCTTCCAGCTGTTCTCAGGGCACCCCAATGAACATAGTATCTTGGTCACCTTACATATTGGCCCATGCCTTTAGAATCTGCTCTGTGCCTCATGCAATTGTAAAAACAGGCATGTTTCTGGCTTTTGTTTTGTTTTGTTTTCCCCAACTGCTTATCCTCATCCCCAGATCAGAAGGTGCTTGAAATAGAAGATGTTGGGGAAGAGATTGAGAAGATGGCAGGGGGCCAATGGGTGTGGGCAATGGAGGGAAACAGACTTAACTTTGAGGTAGAGAACCCCGCCCTCACTCTCTAGTCCTCTTGGGTGCACTGGCTGTCTCTGCGTTTCTGCAAATCAGACAGTCAGTTTGGAAGGTGAGTAATAATAGCCGTGACTGTGTCCTAGTCTGAATCCCTTGCTTACCTCGACTACGTCCTGTTCTTACTCCCAGTTTGCGGATAAGAAACCTGCCACTCAGAGAAGGTGTGTCCTCTGACGGAGGCCACAGCGCTAGGACACGATGGGACGGGCTGCAGACCCCACCCCTGAGCGTCATGTTCTCTCTGTTACCTCATTTCCCCCCCTACCTCCCAGCTGGCGAAGACAAAGTGTACTAAACCTAGAGTAGGATATGTAAGGCTTTGTTTTTCCTAAATTCTCTGTGAGTCACAAGAACAATCCAAGGTCAAGTCAGAGCTCTGTGGTTAGGTAAATACCAGGTAAAGGCTTTAGAGCCACCTAAAGACCCACCTGTTCTCAACTCTCCTCTCTACTTCTCTGCCACAGGAGCATCAACCCCTTGGTTTAAGGCATGGCCCCCAAAGGCCCTTTATATATATAGTTGTAACCCGGAACAGGCTACACATGGACGCTGGGTTGCCAGATGCTACATTAGCTAGGATTACTTATCAGGTCAGGCAGCAAGAGGAGGAGGATCAGAAGCCAGTGTGGAGAGAGACCAGGGGTCTCTCCGTGTGCCCTGGGCACTGAGTGCTAGGTGTTTGTCAGGGCAAGGAGTGAATGGTGCCTGCTGTGTGATGTGGGGGTGACTACGAGGGGCAGACTTTGTCCCCTTGCCAGTTTATCCAAGAGCAGGGTACTGACCAAAGTGTCTTAGGGTTCTAGGGTAAGCTTTGAAACTCATCTTTGCAAGGCTAAAGCCCTTGGCTTGAAAGAAACCTGGAGTGTGTTCCAGTCAGCCCTTACTCCACTACTGAGAACCAGACTCAATCACAGATTGATAGTAGAGTCCCACAATAAAAAAAAATTACAATGTACACTGAAAAGAAATAAAAAAATAAATAAAATTAAAAAAAAAATAAAAAAATTACAATGTTCCATGGCATTATAAAGATAAAATAATTATTTGAAAGAAAATAAGCCATGTTATTTGTGGAATTCAGTGAATTCCATGAGTCTTAATGGGATTCCAGGAGCTTTCAAGGAGCATGGTATGGGACATTGAGGTCCAGAGAGGTTAGGATTTTATAATGCCACACAGCAAGCAGCATGGAGAATAGAACTACTGGCTGAGGTTCACCATGTGACAGCCCAGCCCCACTGATGCTAGGGCCTTTCTGAATCATTCTGAGACACACTATATGGTTGAAGGTAGCAAAGAGCAAAATATAATAGGCACTATGCAAAATACAATTTTTTGAGCATGTGCTCTGCTCCACACATGGTGCTAACTGCTCTGTTTAATTCAGCATCCCTGTGGCCACGGTGCCATGGGGTAGGTGTATTGGGAAATCCGGGGCTTGAAAGGTTTACTTCTTACCATGGGGTCACGGAATGTGGTAGAGCTGGGATACCAACCACAATTTTCAGTGTACATTAATGAATAAAAATAACAAAATCAAAGTCAAAGTTCTTGAAATACTCTTTCCCATGTGGCAGCTCTTTTCCGAGGTTGATCAGATGCCAGGCATGGCTCCGTTAGGGAATAAGCTGCAGAAGCCAGGCACAGTTGGACCCTTGTGGAAATTGCAGCCTGGGAATGGAGAGTGCAGGGCACGCTGGGCAGGCAGGAGGACTGTGACCCAAGGGCAAATTGCAAGGCCATGGCAGCTCCAAGCAAGGGGACCAGGTATCCAGAAGGCATTAAGCCTTGTTTTACAACACATCAGGGAAGGACTTGGGACTCGGTTCAGAGGTGAGACATGAAACAAGAGTTCCAGCCAGGCTGAGACAGAGAAGGAGGAGGAGGAGGCCATCTACCTCTTCCCCTGCTGCCAGGGAAGATTCTGGAAGGGGCAGATGATGAAGGGAACCCAGGTTCTCCACCCCTATCAAAACTGTAGGAATTTCTCTTGACACCACTGAGAACAGCTGTGGAGGACGCCCTGCTGCCCCGTCTCCCACTTTAGGTCCCCTCAAAGGGCTATTTGCACCTTATCTCAGCCTGATGCTCTTCTGAAAGCATTTTTCTACCTGGGTGCCAAGAATTACATGATCAAGGGCGAGGTACCTTTCATTCCAGAGTGCGAGATAAATGGCCCTTGGTGGGAATGCGTGGCTGGCTAACACTTTGGAGGGAAGGAGGACCTCCCAATGTGTAACCAGACATCAGTCAAGGAGAGAAAAGGAGAGGTTTTCAGCGCACTGAGTTGATGAAGGGTGTGTGACATAGGGAAAGGAGAGTTTGTGAGGAGCCAGGGATGGAAGATGAATGTCACTCTTGTCATGGCTCTGCTCTCTGGGCTTGGTGCTAATTTACTTTAGTTGGGTCCAAGCAAATAGGAGCAGTAACCAGCTGACAGTGGTTACCTTGAAGTCAGAGATGAAGTGGATCCTCTCCTCAGGGCTGGCTGTTTCCTATAAGGGAGTCTGTGCGCCACCATCTTGATATGTTTACGTCTAGAGGTCGCATGTATCATACATACTCTATGTTATAACCACATGTTGAGCATGTGGTGTTGGGTATACACTGTATGCTCCAGTCATGCTATTGCTAAATAATACATGTATATCTGCATTTATCCCACATTCACTCAATACTCGTTGAGTAACAGAGCAATACAGTGGAGCTCAGGGAACTTGGTTTTTGCTTCTGCTTTCTGGCAGCCTCTTACTTTGGACTGGTTGTTTGGGTTTCTTCAATTCTAAAACATGGGGGTTGGATGAAAGGGGAGCTGAGGTCCCTGTCAACTTGAAAATGGGTCCTTGGATTTTACTGTGTACTGAGCCACATGCCACTCACTGCCACGTGCTGCGTCTCTGGGCGGGGCTCGGGCATCTGTGCACTGGGACAGGGACCTTGGGATGTCACTGTGTGAAAATACAACAATGACATCGCCAAACTAGTTTTGCACACTGAGGGAGATAGGTAAGCGGTTCGGGTGGGTCTGTGAGGCCTCAGCTGCTCCAGGAGGCTGATTTCCCGAGGAAGGAGAATGTTGTCTTCTGAGGCAAATGTTCGTAACAGCAAACTACTTCAGGCACTTTATGCCTTTGACTCCCCTGTGCTCTTGACGGAGACACTTGGCCTCTCTGGGGAATTTTTCAGCTATGACAAAGGTGGGACTGCATTCCTAGGCCTGCTGGATCCTGGCCTCAACTCCCAACTGTGTACATTCATGGAATCCACTTATGGTCTCTGGCTGTTGTTTACTTATTTTGATTAACTTTCCCATTAGCCAGTTGTATTGTGCGTGTGCATGTTTGTGTGTGCGTGTGCGTGTGTGCATGAGTGTAAATGTGTGTGCATGCCTCATTTCCTCATACTCAGGACGTTTCTCTCAGCAGTCTCAGATACTGGGATCTGGCAGAAAATTGGTTCTTTCCAATGCCAACAAGTCTTGATAAAGGGCACTTGGACTCATTATTCATATGCTTATGTACTGGAGAATACTTTCAGCCGATTTCAATACTGACATGCAGAGCCCACATTTATTCTCCCCTGTGTCCCTGCACCGCGCAGGACATGCTTCTTCACAGCAGAAGCCAGGAACTGACTTTCTGGACCAATTCCTGTTCTGCTTTCTGTGGTTTGCAACAAGGAATCCCTATCAGTATTTCTTTAGGGAAAAAAAAAAAAATTGCACAACAGAATCTTCTCTGAAGTCTTACAGATCCTAGGACATCAGTGATAAAACCTTAGAATGTCCTATTAGGATATTTAACACAGAATATTTATTTTATAACTTCAGTAAATTCTTTGGGGGTGATTTTAATAAAGTCTGTTCCAAATGTAGATCCAGGGATGTGGAATTATCTGACTCACCGGGCCAGCCTGGGGTAGGCTGGGGTAAAGCCAATCACATGGAGGAAGTCGTTTTCCACCCTCCCCATGCCCTTTAGTGTTGCCAAAGGGTAGCCTTTTCACTGAGTGAAAACAAGTTACCATAATCCCAGAGCCTCCACAAGAGTGAAGAATAGTAACATTAACTAACATTTATTAAGTGCTTACTACATGCTTCCTAACTGCTTTACATTGCATAATAATACTACTACTTATAGCCCTGTGGTGTAGATGAGGAAACTGAGGCACCAGGGGTTAAGTGGCTTAACTGAAGTCCCATAGCTCCTAAGTGTTCTTAGCCTACCAGCTCCCTGAAGCAGTGCCCAGAGGCCAGGGCAGGCTGCGTGGTGTATGGGGGGAAAGGGATAGTGTTCCCTGACCACCTCAGGGCCTCTCTATGACTTCCTCTTCTTCCCCTTCTGAATACTGTAGCAGACTTGGATGTTGTTCACCATCCATATCCCAAGCTCATACAAACAAATTAAAAAGGCACTTGATACACATGGCAGTGTGCTGTCATTGTCTTCTGAGCGGGTGAGCAGATGGACGCATGCCAAGAGCTGACATGGTCGTGGCTGAGGGTCCAGGAGAACCAGCCGCGCCCTCAGCGAGCTGTGTGGTGCTTCCTGTGGCACCCAACATGGTTGCCTTCTCTCGCTTGCCCAAATTCATCTGCTTCTTTCCCCTCTCACTAGACGTGGGGTTGGGTAATACAGTCCCAGTGAAATACGAGTGACTGAGGAACAGCATTTCAGATGGTTACCCAAAAGCCTTATCCCCAGCCTTCTGATTCCCCTCTCAACCTGTCCTGAAGATGGAACCCTAGTGAGGACATCTACTGAGCATGCACCCTGCTTTCCATCAACTGCATGGAGAAGAAAGTAAACTTATGGGTCAATCCCAAGGGTGAGTGCTGAGGGCTGATTTTAAGTTTTAAGTAGGAAGGGGACTGATTTTAATTTAACCTATGAAAGAACTTCGTTGCATTCAGAGTTGTCAAACAGAACAACAGATACCTTGAGAGTAGTGGTGAACTACCCATGAAGGATGTATTTATTTACTTAAGGATTTATTTATTTATTTGGGGAGGGAACACGTGCATGAGTAAGGGGAGGGGCAGAGGGAGAGAATATTCAAGCAGACTCTCTGCTGAGCGTGGAGCCTGATGCAAGGATGGATCCCAAGACATGTGAGATCGTGACCTGAGCTGAAACCAAGAGTCAGACACGTAATGGACTGAGCCATCCAGGTGCCCTTGATGATGGGAGGTCGGAGGACTTCCATAGGGTTTGATGTGGAAAGAATCCATGTATTGGGACCTAGCATGTAATCTTGGGCACACAGTAGGTGTTTATTACACAGTAGCAATGGTTAGCAAAGCTAACGATTGCTAACAGCAAAGCTGTTCCCACTCTCGCGGACTGTTATTTTAATCTTCTTGTGGAAAGATTATTTCATGGAAGACATTAAATTGGTCAGTACCTATTACATGAAGGGTTTGTTAAAGTTAGAAATGTGTTAAAATGAGGCTGTGCTTTTGCCATGCTGGAGATACTCAGAGGAGCAAGGGAAGGGCTCTCCTGTGTCCTGGGGTTGCTATGGCTCACACAGGAGTTTATGTGCTCAGGCATCATATTTGGTTTAAGTTACAACAAAACTGGGCCATAAGGCATTTGAAGGCAGTTGCACTAACCTTTACTTCCACATCCCCCATGAGTTGTTGTGAGACCTAAACATTTGTCAAATCCTCAAGGAGTTTCTCAGAGATTGATTGTTTGTTTAATAAAATCTTACCAATCCTGGTGACCAGATCCAGAAAGTGTTAAATATGCTGATGGTGTTCTTTTGTCCAAAACGTGTTTTGCTCACTTACTTTAAAATAGATATGTGAACTTATTAGTTGACAATGGCAATGGAAAAATTAGAATTTCAGGAAATTTCCTTTTATATACAATTAGACATTTTCTGCTCCTGTGGATTTTTGAAATCTCTCCCAACTCTGAAAATTGGGAAACGAAGTCCCGCCCCATGAGCTTAAACTGTAGTGTTCCCTAGCTTTCTGTCTGCAGGCATCTCTTTTCTGTAAGGATCTCTGGACCAGAGCTGCTCTCCTGGTTGGCTGTGACAGATGGGATCCTTTCCTGTGGGAGCTCAAGATGCCGTGTAGGTCTTTTTTCCAGGAGTCCCTCCCCGCTGTTGCAGGGTATCCCACGGGAGTGCAGAGGTGGAGTGCTGGGCCACTGGGTTGGGGCTGCCAAGGCAGAGTCAGGGTTAGGGATGAGACGTACAGGCATGAGCGCCGCTGATGTCACTGAAGGACAAAGGTGATCAGAATAGTCCAAGACAGGGGCGGAGGGTTGCCTTACATTCTTTGGGACTCCTGATCCAATTTTCTCTTCTCTCACTACCCTTTATCAACCTTATCCTGATCTTCGTCTTTGCTCTTGTTAATTATTTTTGCTGTGATAAGACCATGTTTTGGTTTAGAGGGATAGAAAACCTTTTTGGGAGTAGGTAGGATATATAAAATCCATAACATAAAGTTAAAGTCTAATTTTTAGAAAAAGTCTTGTTACACATTTGTACAGCTGTATCCGACCAGGCTGTCAGGAACTGTTGTTGAGTTCTTGCACCCCATCTCGGTGACCTCCTTTGTCATCTGTACTGACCCTCGCTCACACTTACTCCTCTGCTTACTTCTGTGATATATTCCCGACCCCCCTTAGAAGGCACCCAGGGAGTTTCAAGAAATGCTAACTCTTGGCCCTACTCTGGACCAATTCAGAGTCCCTGCGAGTGACCCAAATACCCACATGTTTTAAAACACCCTTGGTCATCCTAACTGCAGCCAAACCAGGCATCACTTGTTTAACCCATCAGGTCCCTCAAAGGACTGCACGTTAGAACATTCCAGGGAGCTCCTGAAGAAGACAAGCCCCTAGACTCCACCAGGCAACCCAAGTGTGCAGAGAAATCTGTATTTACTGGCATTCATGCCAGACTTTTCCTTTGCAGCCTCTGGCTTCTGGACACACCATTTTCTTTCCTTGAAGAGTTCTCTCATTCCTTTTCCTGTTCTCTTCTTAGAAACTAGCTCAGGATTTTTACCTTTTTAAAGAAACCCTTTTCTGATTGGCATGAATGCTTGCCTCCCTCCCCTGGGGTCTTGTGCCCTCTGTCTCAGTTCATAGGATATGATATGGATTTGCAATACCAGCTTTGTGTATGATAGAAATAGGTGTGATTTCAGGCACACCAAGAAAAACTCCCAAGTTTTTCTAAGTAGCGTAACTACCCCTTGGAGACTGAAATGCTTATTCCACTTCTGTGTGAGTGAAGCATCTGAGGTCAGATATGGGGTGGGATGGTAAGGGGGACAGGCCTGGTGAAGGTGAGGTGAGGAACACACACAGGATGGTAGATCTGAACATCTGTGAGCCCTTCCTGACCGTTGAGCAGCTACGATGCGTCAGGCTCAGGATAGAAGATGAAGGACACGTTCCCAGTGAGCTCGCTCCCTGTGAGATAGACAGTCACTCAGCGATTTCCACACCTCCCTTGCAGAGCTGTTGGGAGGACTGAATGACTTAATGTCTGCAAAGTGCTTACAGTAGTGCCTGGCGTGTAGTAAGTGCTCTGTAGATGTTGACTGTTCTTTTTAAAAAAAGATTTTACTTATTTATTTGACACAGAGAGAGAGAGAGAGAACAAAAGCAGAAGGAGCAGCAGGGGGAGAGGGAGAAGCAGGCTCCCCACTGAGCAGAGAGCCTGATGTGGACTTGACCCTAGGACCCTGGGATCATGACCCAAGCCGAAGGCAGACGCCTAACTGACTGAGCCACTCAGGTGTCCCAGATGTTAACCGTTATTATTTGGCTTTGCACAGCTAAACGGCTCTCCTCATGCTCTATAACATTAATTTTTTTTCTTATTAAGGTATAATTGATGTACATCATTATATTTTCTTACTTTTAAGATTTTATTTATTTATTTGAGAAAGAGAAAGCACAGAGGGAGAGGGAGAAGCAGGCTTCCCACTGAACAGAAAGCCCAATGAGGGGCTCGATCCCAGGACCCTGAGATCATGACCTGAGCCAAAGGCAGAGGCTTAACCCACAGAGCTACCCAGGCACCCCCATTATATTATTTTCAAGGGTAAGAATAATGATTTGATATTTGCCTATATTAATGAAATGATCACCACAATAAGTCTAGTTAACACCCATCAGCATACATCGTTTTATATATATATGTATATATATACATATATATATATTTCTTTTGATGAGAAATTTACAACTTACTCTCTTGCCATTTCTTATTTAAACCTTCTGACCTTCATTTCTTCCACAAACACTTACCTTGACGTCGTTTCATTTTATATCAACAGAGGTTCATGGAAGGCTGTTAGTATTCCATGTGGTGGGCTCAGAAATGACAAGAGTAAGTCAGCGTGTCTACCTCTGATCAGAATGGAGGGGGAGATACCACGTCCGCACATGCCCACTCCCGAGAGAGAGCAGCCAGGAGCTGGGGCCATGGCAGGCATTCAGGCATGGAGCTGCCATTTCACGCCTAGGGGTGGAGGACGGCTTCTAGATGCCTGGCATTAGAAGAAAAGCCTGGAAAAGAACAGGACCCTAATGCTAATGGGCCACACCTTATCGCTTGTTACCTAGCCCTCTACTTGGGCATCACCCAGGCTGCCATTGTGTCCTTACCTCATGAAGTAGGTCCTCTTAGAATCCAAACTTTAAGGATGGGGAAACTGAGGCTTACAGAGGTGGTCACCACCTCTCAGTATCTCAGTGGGAGTGTGGTCAGGCAGAGAGCAACGGGGAGTGGAGAAAACATTCCAGGTGGAGGGAGTAATAGAAAGTTAAGACCGTGCACGAGAGTTTAGTTAGTAGAGTGGGGGTGGGGAGGTCCAATGACAAACCCATTTTGGCCACGTGCAGAGGAGGACTAAGAATTACACTGGAGTGGTTGGTTGTCCAGATGATAATCACAAGATCTGATGTTTGGCAGCCGTCGTGGTACTGGAGCAAGGTCTGGAGACACCACCACCCCCCCCCGCCAAGATGAGAATAAGAGATTAGCCCAACTTTACAAGAGTGGGTCAGCCAACTAGAGCCACAGAGCCAGTGGGCCTGGGCACAGCCTCACAGAGACCTGGTTGTGGCTGGCGTGGTGAGGCTCAGGGCAGTGTCCAGAGCGTTCCGTGAGAGGTCTTCCCAGGTGTTGCATCAGAACGAGGACCCACTGTGTGTAGGGAAGCTTTTTTTTCTTTCCCTCATTGCTTCGTCCAAGAGTTCAACAGATGGGGTAGAGGCAGACACTGACTTCCCTCCATCTGACCCTGTCTCTAGGAAATGACTTCCAGAAGCAGCCGTGTATTTGCTTCCCTTTGCTGTGTAACACTTGCTACACATGTAATGGTTTAAAACCAGTGCATTTATCATCGCAGAGCTTTGTGGGTCAGGAGTCTGACATTAGATTAGATGGGTTCTCTGCTCAAGACCTCCTCTGGAGCTGAGCCCTCGTGGTTGTTGGCAGAAGTGGGACTGAGGAGCTGAGGACCCTCACAGTTGCCTGCCACAGGGCCCTCGACATGGGCACTTATCATAATCACTGCTTGCTGCTGCTGCTGCTGCTGCTGCTGCTGCTTCTGCTGTTTTTCTTCTTCTTCATCCATCATCTTCTTTTTCTCCTCCTCTTCCTCCTCCTCTTTCTTCTTCTTCTTTTTAAGATTTTATTTCTCTATTTGTCAGAGAGACAGTGAGCACAAGCAGGGGGAGCAGTGGGGCAGAGGGAGAAGCAGGCTTCCCACTGAGCAGGGAGCCCGATGCAGAGTTCCATTCCTGGACCCTGGGATCATGACTTGAGCCGAAGGCAGAGGCTTCACTGACTGACCCACCCAAGTGCCCCATAGCAACTTGATTCTTTCAGGCCGGCAGGAAGTCTTTCCCCTGCGTTCTCCTGATTAAGTAAGGCCCACTCAGGACAGTCTCCTTTTGATTAAATTAAAATCAACTGATTTGGGGCTGTGATTATGTGCAAAATTCCCGCACCTTCACGATATTCTGTTGGCTAGAAACAAGTCATAGCGCCCATCCACGCTCAAGGGAGGGGATCTTGCAAGAGCATAAATGCTAGCAGACAGGAGCCATAGTTAGTGGGAGGGGTTCGCCTTAGAGTCTATCTGTCATAGGTAGATGGAGCTAACTTTCCTCTACATATAATAACATTAGCCAAACCCTTCATATACACCGTCTTCTCATATCATCATGACTGCTTGGGGAAGGAATTGTTCTGGGCCCATTTCACAGTAAAGGAAGCTGAGGTTTGAGAACCAGTCCCTTCCTCAGGTTCCCACAGTTTGTAGTAGCACAATATGCTCTTGAATTCAGGTGTGTCGGATATCAACCAAAAATCTGTGTACCACTTAAGTGAGTTGACAGTCTGAAGTTCCCCTAGGACCCCACCATATTGGGAACTAAAGTTTTTTGTTTTTTGTTTTTTTAATTTAAAATTATTTATTTATTTATTTATTTATTTATTTATTTATTTATTTGTCAGAGACTGAGGGAGAGAGAGTGAGCAAGCACAGGCAGACAAAGAGGCAGGCAGAGACAGAGGGAGAAGCAGTCTCCCTGTCGAGCAAGGAGCCCAATGTGGGACTCGATCCCAGGACCCTGGGATTATGACCTGAACCGAAGGCAGCTGCTTAACCAACTGAGCCACCCAGGCGTCCCTGGGAACTAAAGTTTTACTCTGACTTTCTTGGATGCTTAATGCTTACCTACTTTATTTTTCTTCCCAAGCTTAGATCAAGAGTAAACCTATGATCTTGAACTTGGCATCATTGGGTTTTCTGAGGGACAAGGGACACTACTACTATGTAACAGGGTTTTTTGCATATATTCCTTTATAACCATTCTGCACTGTGATTGTCATTATCCAAATTTTTGCTATGAGGAAACTCAGGTGCAGGCTCAGGGAGGTTGTACGTGACATTGAACTTGTTATACTTGTCAGGAGTCAGATGTTAAATCTGCCATCTTTCTGTCACACTTTATTTCATCTGGCACCCATGGGCCAACCCCAATCATTTTCTAAAACTTAAAGGAAACACAAATAAAAGTCAGAATGGAGGGGTTTTTTTGTTCATTTGTTTGCTTTAGGCAGGTACTTGTTTCACTGCCTCTTTAACTTGCTGACCTGTTGCTGGAATGGAAACTAGTGACTTAAACATGAATGGAAACCACTTTAAAAAATAATAGCACAAGGCTGGTGCCATCTACAAGGAGACAGAAAGCGAGGCTTTCCAAGGAGTGCAGGGAACCTGCCTTGTTTTGCTCGATCTTCATAACCTCTTTCCTTTGTAAAAACAGACTGCAGGGTAAAGCATATATGTATAATTATATACTCAAATAGTCTGGACAACTCCGTCTGCGTGTCTCTACTTACAGACAAGGGTAAGTTTCAGGGGGAGACTTGGTGTCTTGCCCAAGGTCACACAGTGCACACAAGGAAGAGCTGAAGCTACTGCACAGACTTTACTAGAAGTCTCTCCACCTGTCCTCTTCTCTCACGAGCAATGGCAGATGTGTGAGGATGTCACTTGCCATAAGGCAAGCTTATGGAGGAGAGATCAATTTGATCATGGGACCGCAGAGTTGACCCCCCGAATTTAGCCATCCACAGCTTGTCGGTAAAACTCAAACCACTAGCTCAGGGCTGGTACTTCACTGTTGTCCCCCATCCTGGAGGGCAATGTGACTTGCTCTGCAGTCTGCCCCTTGGGGGATTTTGGTACCTTTAATGGGATGCCTTACTTTTTCAAGTTCATTTTTGGTGTACCTAAATATTTATGAAACAGAGCCAGGCAGAGAATGCTTTTAAAGACCAAAATGAGCCTTTTCTATTATCCCATTTAGATTACACTGGACTGCCTGGTTTATGTGTTTCCATGTTACCTGAGGCCGTGAAAGCAGCACCCAAGGTCATGGTCACACAGTGATATTCAACACAGAAAGGTGGTGAATCTAGAAAACCACTTCCATCGATTATAATTTTAGCCTGAGGATTTTCCTCAATGCTTTTTCCAAAATTTCAGAGCAGCCCTGGACTCTTGACAACCAAAATGATTTCTTATTTACAGAGGTACTTTCAGCACTTAGGGTATTTACAGAATAATACTACCTCAATGGGATGTTGGGGCTACTTGTAGGAGAATTTGGACAGGGTTCTCTGAGGTCCCAGTGATGAGAATCAGGAAAGAGGACATTGTTCATAAGGAATGACACCTCGTAAATATCCCTGGGGACTGTGAGAGTTTTCCATTAGAGCAAATCATGCTGTGTGCTCCCTCCTCCCCTCAACATTTTGATGAGAGTGAAACAGGATTCAAATGCAAGTGCAGCCTGGAAGGGTAGACCAAGTCCCACACGTCAGGACCTCTAGGCTTCAGATCAGTCTATCCATGTGGGCAGGAGATTCATGCTGCTCCCTGGGACGGGGAGAGCCTCGATCCTTGGTACTGACCCACTGTACTCATAACCAGGATCCCTTAGACTGAGACTGGCCTTCAGTTTTCTTCCCAGGACATTGTCCCCCTGCCAGTGACTTCAGGTATGCATCACATGTTCCTTTCTCTAGAGGAAACCAAAGCTGAGTAAAAGAGAGAAAGCTTGGACGTCTACACCAACAAGTATATAACTTCAAAGGTCAGCAGAAGATAGTGCTGAGTGTTGAGTTTGGAGAAAGAGCCATGACTTCTGGACAGGGAGTTATCAAGAAAGGCTTAGTAGCATGAGACGTGATGTTAATACATGTCTGTAGGAAGCAAACACTTGCAGAAATTCCCACATACCAGCTCAGTTAACAGGGTCAGATGCTTGGGTTCAGTCCACAGTACCACTCATGTTGCTATTCTCAGCATCTTCCACTGCTGCCAATGGAACAGTATCAGGTCTCCATTCCATGAGTAGCACAGGAGCCACACTGAATTTCAAGTGAGACACACTGCCACTGATACATAGGAGTAGTTCAAGGAAGATGACTCAGGTAAATGGTGTTCTGGAAATGTGCATAAGAAATACGGCTCCAGGTTGTCTGTCCCCGAACAAGCCCTTTTATGGTGGGCAAAGTCGCAATCACAGGCTCTTTGTAATCTAAGCATTTATGATGCCATGTGTGCTTAGTCTCTTGGCTGCATACTTGTGAAAAGTAGTGGAGAATACACCCTTCCCAGGTTCTCTGCCCCATGAATGGGCAGACGGGAAATCTTAGCTCTAAATATCAGTAAAGTCCTCACGCTTCATCAAGCTTAATAATTTTCAAGGAATCCTTGCCATTTTTGTTAAGCTAAATCATATATAGAACCTTGCTATATGAAGAAAGAAAGAAGGGGAGCTGGTCCACTTCCCTTACCCCAAGGTGGGCCTGGGCATCTCTCAAGCTCCAGGGACGATGGTCCCCAAACCTCAGATCACGCTTTCCACTGACTTCTTTCTTAAGCAACACGGTCCTCTCATCCAAATTAATACCCAGAAGGATTTTTCTTGCCGGAGGTCACATAGTTTCTCATGGACCACGGTGGGACTGGAACCGGGTGGCCTCGACCAATTACACTAAGGATTCTGACAACCCTCCATTCCTGATACACCAAAGAACCCAGTGATACCGGAAGACAACACTGGTGTGTCAGTCAGGAACTCGTTGGAAACTACTGGCAATCCTCAGAATTTGTACTTGGAAGAGAGTTTGGGAAAGAGGCTATTTCCAAAGGTATGACCAGGGTTTAGGGGCACCATCGGGAGAGAGTGGAGAAATATATCCGAGAGAGCAACAACGAAGGCCCTTTATCACCCTTAGGCTCAAACCTTTACCTAAAGATAGAAAGAGTCAGCGGAAGGTGTGTGCCCTTCAGTAAAGGGATGAGGCCTACTTGAAGCAGCCCAACAAGTGTGGAACCAGGGCAGTAAGTGCCCTGACTTTACATTCCTTCAGATGTCCTGTCTTCTGCTGGTGCCTCACTGGTCAACGGCATCCTCAGGGAAGCCCTTGAAGGTTTCTCCCATGCCAGCCTCCCATGGGTGCAGGCCTGGTAGAACAACAGGAGAGGGGGTTGGAAGGGACATACAGGATTTCCAACACAGCTGGTTAGGAAGTTGTCACTTCACTGTTGCGGTTCCTAGTCAAATATTGCTGTGAGATGAGCTTGCTTTTTACAGAAAGGTAACTATGGGAAGAAGTTTATGAGGAGGGTAAATATAGATATTTCCTGTTCTTCTGTACGAAAATGGTGCAGTGGCTTTTATATTCTTTGCTTCACATTAATATGTGAGACTAGATTCTCATGTTTCTGCTCTAGGTAGAGTGGACTGCTTTAGGATCTGCTTCCTGTGTGTCTCTCTGGATCCGTCTCTCACCATGCCCTGTCCAAGCGAAAGGGCATACTGAACAAACAGCTCAAGGCTCCCAGAGGGGCCAGATTCTCTGGGCTCCTAGTCCCTGAACATGCTGCTTTCTCTGTTTTGGAAGTTCTTCTTCATCCTTTCTGCCTAGACTGAGCCCTTGGAAGACTCTTTAGTCTCTTCCTCCCACCCATCCTGATTTAAGTCTCTTGGGTGTCCCTCCAACACAATGTGCATGGCTTTGTCACTGCTCCCATCCCATTGCCTTCTAAGAGCATGTTGAATGTTCTGTGCCTGCCTTGGAGGTAGTCACAAGGTCAAAGATGGCAGTTGTTGACTTTACCTCTCTGGTATGGAACTGCTCAATGGATGCTTGTGGAGGGAAGGAAGGATTGCTTGCCCACCAGTCTGCTTGCCTTTGAAAACTGTATCATGGAAAACTCAGTGAATTCTTCATGAGTGATTTTAATTAATAGCTATAAACAAAAGCAAATGATTTCGATTTTTTCTTTAAAGTCCATTCTCGAATTCCATTTTGTGTGTAACCACTTCTGGTGAAGGCAACAAGCCCATGAAGGTCTCCTCCGGGGTGAGTCACAGGAAGAGGCCTCCTGGTGACAGCCAGATAGCAAATGTCTGCCTGTGGTTTCATGGTTTACAGAGTCCATGCACTACATTTTCAGCTTGGACCTCAAAACAATGCTGTGGAAATGGGCACTATTAGCTCAAATGAATGTCATTATCCCCATTTTACCACAGAAGAAATTTGTGACTCCCAAAGTCACATGTCTTGTCCCAAAGTCATGTGACTTATCTCAAAGCCACACAGCCACTTTTAAACATCAGTGTGGGGCTGTGCCTTCCGACCTTCTGCCAGGTGACCTTCCCACTCTAGCACAGGTGTCTCAGGACAGCAAGGGCAACATGAAAAAGCACTGGCATCTTCTAGCTGAAGACAGTAGATCACAGGCCAGGTGACCCTGGAAAGTACTTAAGGGTTAATACTGTTCAACCCTCTCATCTCGAACACAGGGAGCCAGTCTACTGACGGTTCCTCAGATTTTTTTTTTTTTTTTTTAATGTCAAGTATCTTGTTAAATGTTAGGGGGTGGGAAATTCAATCTTTGTACTGATTTCTCCTTTCCTTTCCTGTTCCAATAGGTTCTTTTCCACACTCTCTTAGAATATATTCTCCAAGGACCCAGGTTCAGTTAATCTCTGTGAGTTATTCATTCAAAAAAACACAATTTTTTGAGGGTCTATTTTGTGCTAGGCATTATTCTAGGTGCTGGAGTATAGCACTGAGAAAAGTAGACATGATCCCTGCCTTCACAAGGTTTATATTCCAATGCATGAGGTACAAATAAAGAAATAAGGACATCAAGAAGTAATGTAATTTCTGACTATACATATTGGTATTAAAGAAATAAATAAGGTGCTAATTTAGATGGAAGAGGGGAATAAAAGACCTTTCTGTCTTAGAAAGGCTCTGTATTTTAGCCGGTAAGTAGGTACTGAGGAAATATTTGATGAGTGAATGTAGGTGTGCATAAGTTAAAATGAATGAGTGAATGAATGAACGGATGGTGATTTTTCCTCTTTTTTTTTTTTTTTTAGCCAGACACTCCTCCTCCCCCTGTCCCAATCTACCCTGACCTACCTGCTGCTCCTTTGTACCAGCTGGTCCATACCTAACTCCATGTGACTCTTCATCCTCCCTCCTCCCATATACCTGCTACTCCCCCAGGTCAGCCTGACATAGGGGAGCACTGTAGGCCGGAGTTGGCTCAGCAGAATGCCCCCCTCACTGTTCTGGCAGGTGGTGAGGACACCGGCCCACGACAGCATATGGTGTCAAACACTCTGCTTCCTGTGTTGATTTCACTCGCCCAGCCACACTGAGGAGTGCAGGGATGTTCCTTTCCATGGCACTTCCCTGGCTCTGTGCATGACTGAACACATCCCTTCCCAGAAAGGAGACTAGCAAAGCCTTACGGAGCCGTCCACCCCCACTCTTCTCTTCCTGCACTGCCACATCGACTTCCGATCTGGTGGGCTCAGCCTGTGAAGAAGCAGCCCCTGGATGGAGGTCTGGGAATCTAACAGATTTGGGGGGAAATACCAGCTCTGGGTATATGCCACAGGGGTGCTCAGCTCCCGTTTTATGACTGCTTCATAGTCCATTTCCCTGACCTGCATTCTTTTCCTTGAGCAGCCCATAAAATCAGGCAACCAGCCTCAGTAACCTTGCCTTCACCTTGCCCTTGAATCATTGTGCACCTTTTACCAAGGGTTAGTCCATTTCTAGATTCATGGTTGTCCTTTTTGGTTCTCACACACTCCCAGCCGCATGTCATTTAGAGGGACTCCCCGCTCCAGAGGGAAAGGTCAGTCAGTACTAAAAGCTAATCATTGACGTCTTAAATGTCTCTTATTAAAACCACTCACCTAGGCAATCATGCAATCGGAGACAAACAGAGCTGTCACCTTTATCTCTGGGTGCAAAATCTCTTGTGAGCCGCAGAATATGTATATATAATCTATCTATCTATATATAGTGTATGAATCTATAAATAGATTTATAGACTCATCCACCAAAAGAACTGGAAGAGCCTTACAGATGAACTGGCTCAACTCATAAGGAAGCTGAGCCTCAGGGAGAGGCAGGAGGGGCTTAACCCAAGTCGCCCCAACAGACAGGGAGTGGCCGGGACCAGAACAAAAGCCCCTACGTGGTCTGTGGTCCAGTGGTTCCTTCACCGTTTCTCTGCTGGTTCCACAGCCATCTCTCTTGACATCCAAACTTTCTCCTCAAAGTCAGTTGCCCTCACATTTCTCCTCTCTCACGTCTACTTGGCCCTTCCGAGTGTCCTGAGATCGTAGCCTCGGAGGCGCCCTGGACTGCTCCCCATGTTCCATCAGGTTCTGCATCTTTCTGCAGAATGGTCAGACCCTGGCAGACCCTCACCAAAGCTGGATGGTGATGGGGAAGGGGTGGTGCTCCCCATGCTGGCCCGATGGCCACAGAGGCTGCAGTCAGGGGAAGCCCTCACAGATCTAGGCAGAGTCTTGGCTGCTCAAACCAAAGGGATGTGGTGTACGTTGGGGTCTTTGGCAAATGGTGAATCAGGTCTGCCCACTGCTTCAGTTTCTCTCTGGTCATAAATCGTGAGCCTTTGAGAAGCAATGTCCAATTTTTAGGTTTTAGAAGCTGCATTATTTCATTGTTCGATTAAATATTGAACTTATATGTGGGCCCCTAACAAGTTTCTAAAAAGTTCAGAGTGTTCAGAAATTTCAGAAATTACATAGCCCCGGGAGTTCCTACTTGTCTAATAAGTAAAAGCATTTAATAGGAATTGCAATAAAATACAGCGTGAAAGTGAGGACTCTGGACCTGGGATAAGAGTCAACATAAGCCATTGCACGTGTGCCTCAGATATGATTTTGAGCTTCACGGAAGGCCAGGGGAGAGAGAGAAAACACAGTTAGTTCTAGAATCCTCTTTTTAAGAGTGGAAGTGGAAGGAAATAAAATTCCCTGCCACTGAATTACTTTGAAAAATAATGCTATTTGTTTTTTATTTATAAAAGTAATTCATGCTCTTTGTCGGAAGTTTGGAACGGATACATATGAAGACTATCATGCATACCCATTTTCCAAATATAGCTTCTGGTGGCATTTTGGTATCTTTCTTTCCAGTTTTTTTTTTTTTTAAACGTTGGGATTATATCACCTGTGCATTTTGCAGTGTGCTCTATTCCCAACATGTTATCACTAGCATTTACTTCTTTTGTTTTTTCATTTACTTGAGAGAGAGAGAGAGAGCACGAGGGAGAGAGAGGAAGAGGGAGAAACAGACTCCCCGTTGAGCGGAAGTCGGCTGCCTAACCGACTGAACCACCCAGGTCCCCATTTACTCTTAAGATTAAGTAATACTTTTACATGTGTCCCTGGGTTCTAAGATAATTTCTCACCAGGTGCTTTGTGGAGAGTGTATAGGGAACACTGAGAAATAGAAGGATCAACGTCTACAAAATAAAAATTGTTTTTATAGCAAATGCAGTAGAAAACTTTGTATGATAATTTATTCTAGTGACCATCAGTGAATCCTGAGGCCAGGACACTAACAAGTAATTTAGTGAGGTGATTTTCACAGATACTAATCCTAATCAGTGGGAGTATTTCACTCCTGACAGACCAGAATGATGGAAGACAAAGCGAAAAGCCAAAGGGTAGAGAGTCCCTGTGGCCCTTAGTGGAGCCTCCTTCATGTCAATTTCCAGAGATGGGCTCTGGATTCAAAGCTACTTCAAGGTCTTGAGGAAAATCTATTTAGGTACTTGGGTCTTTAGGACAATAAGTAATACTTAAGTGATCTGGGAAAGAATGCAACTTGTTTAGAAGGTCTCTCCTCCATTCAAAGGGTCACTTTGCACTGGAGAAAGGGAGGGTATGTCCCTTCCCCTGACTCTCAAGTTTGGTTTCCAGTCAGTACACATAATACTTTACCTTTGTCCCTGGTCCACACAGCACTGTGAGGCATGAAGGGAATGTTCTATCCTAATTTTATGAATAATGAAACCAAGGCTCAGAGGAAGTGAATGACTCATCCAAGGTCATTTTCCACTGAAGAATGGAATCAGGGCTAGATTATGAGCAGTCTAACCAGACCCAGGGTTTATCCCATTCTGCTGTGTGTTTTCTGCAGACCCTGGTGCTTGGCTATACTGGAAGGCTGACCCACATTGCTGTCAAAATTATTCTCTATCCCAGGCATCTGGTACAGAGTTTCCTGAAGTGTGGTTGCTAGACCAGAACCACCACCTGCAAACTTGTTAGAAATACAAGTTCTTGGGCGCTTTGTAGACCTGTCATATTTGAACAAGTCTTCCAGATGGCTCTGAGGCATGCTAAAGTTTCAGAACCACTGTTCTAGAAGTTTGCAATAAATACTGTCGAATGAATATTTCCTAGAAATCTTACAGACTTTCATTAACATATTTGAAACATTCAAGAACTCCCATTTATATTTTTATTTGAAACATTCCAGTGACTTCTCAGGACTACTCCTTATTATCCAGTCCCCAGTCAGAAAGGAGTAATTTATCCCACCATGATGAGGAAGCCCAATATGGTATTCTATACATGGAAAACAGAAAAGAAGTCACCAGAGATGGAAACAGTAGTCCAGAAATAAGATCGTAATGTAAGGAATGTTAATTGAGCTCTCATTTCGCACCACAGGCAACCCTTAAGTACTTTACACAAACTGATTTAATCCTCACCACAGCTAGAGGACCACATTGCATCCCCACTTTACAGATGAGCAAAACCAAGGCCAGGAAGCTTACCAAGGATCACAAAGTTCGTAGGTGCGGCAGCCTGGTAAGACTCCAAAGCCCAGGGGCTTACCTGCTCTTGTATTTTGCTTCTTACTTTCTGCATCTTCCAGAGAGGAGCGTGAACGTTGAGCAAGCCACAGAGAAAGTGTTGAGTGGAGACGTAGTGGATGCCCCCTGTCCCTAGAACAGCACTTAGTACCTTGCTGATGCCTAATACTGGTGAAGTGAATGATGACATGAACCATCAACAAAGTAATTCTAATAGGAGTGTGGAAAAGTCTTGCCAGAGAGGGTGGGATCTGAGTTGGCATTGGAAAACAGAGATATAGGGAAAAGGCGATCCAGAAGAAAGGAAGGGTACAATGTATAAATGCAGCAAATGGAGCTCCAGCAGAGGTAGTGGGCAAGATGTTGCCTTAGAGGCGTGGGGAGGGATAGGAGGGGATCCTGACAGGGAACTACTGGTAAAGCAGGAAAGAGAGGGTGGGAGACTTGAGGGCAGCCCAAGGAGGTTGGAGTTTATTCTGTTATCCGTGATAGGTCATTGGAGGGTTCTCAGGATGGGCTCAAAGGACTAAAGAAATAGTTTAAGAATGTTCTAGAATATCTGTTTATTGTTTTTAATTTTACATATGACAGAGAAAAGTTGTCTGGACTGTAGATCTGAGGGAGTTTACTGGAATGACAACAAGAAAATCAAGTTTCCCCGTTTTGATTCATTATCATTTACATACAGTCATAGTAACTACAGTATACCTGTCACTAAAGCTTGCAGTGGTTTTGATAAAAATGAGGTTATATAGTTTACTGTAAGAAGCCTGGGGGTACTGTCATAACAAAGAGGGAGGCAAAATCCAAAAGACCATGGGGCCAAAAAGAGTCAGGAGTGATTGTTAATACTGAGAACCACTGGATTCAATCCCATGAAGGATACAGTTGTAGTGTTTTTATTTTTTCTTAAAGATTTTATTTATTTATTTGACAGACAGAGATCACAAGTAGGCAGAGAAGCAGGCAGAGAGAGAGGAGGAAGCAGGCTCCCCACTGAGCAGAGAGCCCAATGTGGGGCTCGATCCCAGGACCCTGGGATCGTGACCTGAGCCAAAGGCAGAGGCTTTAATCCACTGAGCCACCTAGTTGCCCGGCAGTTGTAGTGTTTTTAAATAAAAAAGGGATCACACACAGCTTCCAGAATAATCCATAAGAATCCAGCAACTCACTCTTTTAAAATAGCTGTATACTATTCCATAACCTGGCCACATTATTCTAAAAACAACTAGTCCGCTATTGGTGGACATATGTTTGCAGTATTTTGCTTTTGAGTATCAAATATTAGTGATTATGAAAGAACAACTTAGCTATAATGTTTAGTTCACTTTATATATATTGGCATGTTGGTTGGCAAAGAAACCTTTTCTCTGCATTATGTGGGCTGAAACCTTGAGCCAGATAATGTTTCTGTTTGTTGTTGTTGTTGTTTTTAAGAGTTAGCTGCAACATACTGACTTTCTTATATTCTTACAACTTTTTCTTTTAAAGATTAATTAATTTATTTGAGAGAAAGAAAGAGAGCAAGGGATAAGAAGGGGCAGAGGGAGAGAGAGAAAATCAAGCAGACTCTGCACTGAGCGCAGAGCCCAATGCATGGCTCGATCTCATGACCTATAGATCAGACCTGAGCCAAAACCAAGAGTTGGAAGCATTAACCAATGGCACCACCCAGGCCTCCGTATTTTTGCAACTTCCTATGCAAGTTTTCTATGCACTTTGGATTGCAGGAAGGCAGCCTGCCAAGCCAGTGCATTGCACCATGATGGGTGCCATGAGTGTGCAGCATGGAGCCTTCCAGAAGCCCCATTCATTGATCACAACATGTCAGGTTCCCACAACTTTACCTCTCAAGCAAGGGTCCAACACCCTACTAGTTCCACTGGCAGAGTGGCAGGTGCCTTCAAGGGGCTGAGGATGGGACCTGCACAGGATGACTCTGTTCGGTGATTCTAAGCTCTCCGGGCTTCCCATGGACAAGCCACATCATGGAATTTCAATAAATAATGTAACCCCGGCTCCTGTTTCAGCCTCGGTGTTCACTTTCAGCACCCGGCTGCCATTGTTATTTGCAAGCACTCCCCTCCTCTGCACGAGGTATGGAAATTGGCTGAGATTCACTGACATTTTGAGAACATGGGAGGGCTGGATTACTGTGTGCCCACGTGGAGATTTTTTTTTTTTTCCTAAATAGGAGCAATGTAAAATCCAGATGTTCAAGGATGTACTTTTTTCGATAGAAAAGAAAAGCTGGTTATCAGTGACCTAGTGTGTTTGCCTTGTTACCTTATGAAGGCTTTGTCTTCAAAAGGTGCTGAATACCTGCCTTCTCAAATACCAACAGGGATAAATCAGCTAGAGAGCTTGTTAAAAATGCAGACTGTGATTCAGTAGGTCTGGGTTAGGGCCTGAGGATCTCCATTTCCACCAAGAATCTACATTCCTGAGGAATGCTGATGTGGTTGGGCTGCGGACCTTCTTTGAGTAGCAAGGCGATAAACAATTAGAATTTGCTCCTATCAAGAAAATTGTTTCTCTTAGGGCCATTGCTGGGAATTCTCAGGGAGAGCTAAAACACTTTTTTCTTGTTTAAAACATTTATTTATTAGTGGGGGAGGGGCAGAAGAAGAGAGAGAATCTTGGGCAGACTCCGTGCCAATCATGGAGCCCCACGCGGGGCTCGATCTCATGACCCTGAGATCATGCAGGAGTCAGCCAAGCTAGGCAGGCACCCTTGATGGGACTTGGTTGAAGAATGGGCTTCTGTTCATTTTCCTAAGAGATAGTAGTCTAGCTATAATGTCAATCTACTGGTGAGAAAGAAAGGATCTGGGCTGGCAGTGGTATTATCGGGCCACAGGCTTCCAGAGCACTGGTGTGTACATTTGAGCCTCACAGAGAATTTGGGAAGCACCTGGCAGCTGTTGTTATTGCCATTACAGAAGAGGGACAGAGCTTGGAGGCCATTGCAAGCACCTCTCTGTCCTCCACTGTACCCCCATCCCTGGATTGAGATGGGATTGAGAGAAGAAACACCTTGCTCCCAGCGAGTTACAGAACTGCAAACACTCTGAAGTCCCGGATGCCCAACACTCCACTTCTAGTAAATTTGTTTTGAAGGCCTCGTTTCTCTTCAACCCCAAGGTCATTCCCTGAGGCTGTGGTATTTGCATGCAAGCTACATTTTGAACACTTAGAATGAATATGTCTGGCCCTGAACTTACCACAAGACTGAGAAGAGAACAATAGAACAGCGTCTGTTTTATGACTTAGTAGAAAGAACCCCATTAAAAAAAGATCTCCTAAGAGCTAATTGGGAGAACATGGGGGAAAATTAAGCTTCTCACTTTAGCTGTGTCCTATCTCTTCTGCGTCTTCAGAAGTCCTCTCTCTCTGTTGAGAAGTGTCTGCAGAGTCCCATCTAAGGTCGACATTATAGATAAGACATGTAATCACCAAATGACGTTGATCTTCTATCCCACTGTTCCTAATCAAGGTCTCAGAATTTTCTACATCATGCTTCTGGCATTCTCTTCCAAGACTTGAGAGATGAAGCACAAGTTGAGACGTCTTTGCCATTCGAGCCTCCATCAAAAGATAATTTGGAGGGGGCTGATCCCCTAAACATTTGATAGAGTTCAGAAATCTATCTGCTACTCTTGAAGGCCAACAGTAGACATGGTTGAGGGTTGGCTTAGAGGGCAAGACCATAGCAGGATTTTTTAACAACCATGTGCAGCTAGTTTATTTGGTGTCCTCAAACTAAATGGAGATACAAATCATATGCTTGGTGACTATTGACATAAACTGACATTACATACACTTATACTCCAAACTTAATGGATGGGGCGATTCTGTTAGAGTTGGAAACACACTTTCACATCCTATGATCTACCTAGTGGTTAATCTGAGGGGTCCTTCCTGTGGATCCCAGTATCAGAATGCAGGGGCAAAAATAGGGGTTTTGGTGCTTGTGAATTCGAGTAGCCCAAGAGCATCATGCTAAACTCTGAGACTTACAGAGAGGATCTCATGGAGGAGAAAAATTCTTGTACCTCACTTATTTTGGAGTCGCTTGGCGGGTAAATTTGTATCTTTATAAAGGCCACTTTTAGGTTTTCCTCTGAGGCACAAAGTGGAGAATTTATAGACTGTTCCTCACCAGCAAGGGCAATTTCCAGCATTTTTAAAAAAGATTTTATTTATTTATTTGACAGAGAGATAGAGAGCGAGAGAGCACAAATAGGTAGGCCAAGGGAGAGGGAGATCAAGCTCTCCCCTGAGCAGGAAGCCTGATGTGGGACTCGATCCCAGAGCCCTGGGATCATGACCTGAGCTCAAGGCAGACGCTTAACTGACTGAGCCACCCAGGGACTCCTATTTCCAACTTATTTTGAGCCCAGATAATATTGCTAAGTGAGTAATCAGGAGCAGGACTGGACATTATGCAGTCATCCCTTCACTTCCCAGGCAGGGATGCAGAAAGACACACTGAGGCAGTCACTACCTCAATGGCACGTTCATCTTGCAAGACATCTGGGACCAGCACACACGTCTCCTGACAGCCACTGACCAGACAGAAAGCAGGGCGGGCAGTCTGTCTTTTGTATCGGGTAGAACTTGTGAAAGAAAATATTGTAGGTCTTGGAAAAATTCCCTTTCTGAATAGAACACAGACTTCATCTCAGGTTATGGCTTCCTGGGTGATGGCCTTGACTGTTGTGTGTGTGGTATGATTACTGGGGTGAATTTATTTTCTTTATGGGAGTACAATAAATAGAACATTTCCTGCCTTAGTCTGCCATTTGGAAAAGCTTTTCACTTCCCCTCTGGGTCTCGGGGATTACAAAAGACAGACTTCTTTTCAATTATAGCTCAGGCTAAGCTTGAGCATACAACTCCACCAGGGGTGAGCTCAGATTGTGTTTTTCTCAAGGCAGAGAAAGCGAAATGGGGTCTCCTTGACACCAAAACCTGGCTCATCTTTTATGTCTGCAGTCGTGAGGTTGTTTTTTAAAAAGCAGAAGATATAATGATCCAGGACTCTAGTCTTCATGGGACCTTCTGTAGGACCCTGAAAGGAATTAGTTGGGTGGGCTTGTGGGATAGGAGGGACCGGTTGGTGGGAAACTTTTCATATTGCACGGTAGCACAGAAGACTTTCCCCAGATTGTGTCTTACTGTGGTGGTGGGGGGTGGTGAGCTGGAGGAAGGAGGGAAGGGCCCGAGGGCAGAGCCACAGCTGAAGGCTTGCTCTCTACTGGGTTCCGTGCTCCCCTGTCTCCTGTGTGATCTCCCTGGATCCTCCCAGTCATCCCCTGGGGGAGAAAGGGGCATGTGAAGCTGGGGATTTAGGCACATAGCTTCTCCCCTACCCTCCCCCTGTGGTCTCAGGACCTTCAGTATGAGTCTGGCTTCTTGTCTTTACCTTGAGTGAATCCTTCACTTTGATGGGAAATTGGACTTCAGTATTTTCCTCTTTTAAGAGTCAAATGACAGGTAAGCCAGAACTAGCAGGAACCCCTCCAGAGCGGAATTTTGACAGGATTCAGTGCTCACAGCTCCGGTGATTATGTCTGAATTACTTACATTGATGATTTTGACTGAGCTTTCAACTGTCTCCGCGCTCCTGCTAACTCCACAGGTGACAGGTCACCTGCACTACCTGGACCTCGGCTCTCGGTTGGCCTCCTCTGAGAAACGAAGGAGTTGGATGAGGCTGGAGGGATCTGGGTTGGGTTGAGGGTGGGGAACCTCCCAACAGGAAAGCTTCTTCAATGGCTTTCTGAGGTAACGTGCTCAGAATACTATGGAAAGGTGTTTGAGGAAAATCATAAGAAGACGATGCCTTGGAGGAGCCTTTCAGTGTGGAGGGTCAGCCCACAAGCTCTGTCCTCTAAGCGAACATTCACGCAGCCTGTGCTAGGAGCCAGTGTTGTGCTGGGATCTGGGTGTCGCTTGGGCTCACAGGATTTCTATTCAACCAGCCAGTAGAATTCTGAGCTGCAGATAGAAGATTCAGTGATATTTACCTTTTCTGAGCCACATTTGACCCTATTTTAAAGTGTCTTTCAAGATGATCTTTTTTACTTTTTTATCCACTTTATAAATAACAAAACTAAGGCTCAGGGGCAGGGGAGGGTAGCAGTTACTTACCCAGGATCACACAGTTATTTGGGCCCAAACTAGATCTGGAACACAAGACTTCTAATCCTCTGCTTTTAATTCACTCCCCGCTTTTGATTAAAGGGCTGCACAGGGAACTCAGTTCACTCAAACATCCTCCAAACATTCCGGCTAGGGTATTACCACAAGCAACTGTCCCAATTGCATAGCACTCGCATCTAAGGCAAAGTTAAACATTGCTGTAGTCTCCCACCTCCGGAGTAATTAAAAAAGAATGTGTTTTGTTTTTAAGTCTTGCCTTTCCAACCAGCACTGGGGTAATTTTAAGTAAGAGTATTTTATTTTATTTTTAAAAGATTTTATTTATTTATTTGACAGAGATCACAAGTAGGCAGAGGCAGGCAGAGAGAGATGGAGAAGCAGGCTCCCCGCTGAGCAGAGAGCCCGATGTGGGGCTTGATCCCAGCACCCTGGGATCATGACCCGAGCCGAAGGCAGAGGCTTTAACCCACTGAGCCACCCAGGCACCCCATAAGTAGAGTTTTTGAAATGGAAATTGGAGCAGCTCTGTGATAAGAATTTCTTCCCTTTGGCCTGGGCACCCATTATAGAAGCTCTGTCCTTGTTAAGTTGTGGAGGTAAGGACTGATTGGATCTCACATGGGATTTAATAGGCAAAAGTCCGTGTGTCTGGTTTCCAGACTCTGGGGGGCTACTGTTAACATTCTTTCTTCTCTCCCAGTTCCTCACTTTCCTGGCAGATGCCTGTAACCCCCTCCACCAAAGCTCTATTCCTTCTGCTTCTATCTGGTCCACGATCAATGGCAAACAATCATGTAGAATTCATCCGTAAATTCAAATGCATTCAGAGTTGGCTTTGAGAAATCGAAGTGGGGATGATGCCATGTTGGCCGGGGTTGGGGGATGCAAATGGGTCAGGGACAAGTGGTGGCTTGCTAGGATACAGAGAGACTTCCAGAAGATAGGGTTTGACTGCTTTGTGGCCTTGCCTGTGATTGAGCTGATATCCTTAAACCGGAGAATTTCTGGGTGGATTTCCCTGATACAAAGCAAAGGATAAGACTGCCTGCTTATGGTTCCCTAAACATCTCACACTGTGTAATCAAGCTGACAGACCTGCATCTATGTAGTAGTTTCTGCTCCGTGGTCCTCACCCGCTGTTATGCTTGAATAAATCCTCGTCTACCCCAAGACCTTCCCTGAACTCTTCGTGTCCCTGCTCTACCCATGCTCTGTCATGATCGCACTTCATTTATGACCCAGACATCATCTCCTTGCCTTTCGCTGCCTCCATGTGGTCCAGTTTTTCAAGGAGAGGGACTGGTTCTCATTCATCGTCGAAACCCTAAGCCCTGCACCGAGCAGGCCCTCAGTGAAGATGCTGCCCTGCCCAAGAGGTCAGGTGATTGCACATGGTTCAGCGTGGGGTGAAACCTCTTAGTGTTCCACACAGCCAGGGAAGCTAAACTAGGACTTGAAGGAGACCCACCTGTAGAAGAAGTGGTACGTATAGCCACTGCTGGCTAGAGGACATTGCCGGGGAAGAGGAACTACGAGTGAACCCATATGACCATGTGAGAGCTTGGGCCTGATCCCAGTGCTGTCTGTCACCCTCAGGGAGGACCCCACTGCAGAGATCAAGAATAAACGTGTGTGGAGATGTAACCTTGAAGCTGGTGAGTGAGACTCTTGGCATTGCTGCTGCACTGACTTGAGGTTCTCCAGACATCTTCCACCCAAAATATGCTCTCCATTCCCAGAACAGCTCCAAATGGTGCCCTTCTTTCAGGGCGTATGCAAGGACTGAGGGTGAGGGTGGCGGGCAGCGATGGTAGAAGTGGGTTGGGAGAAGGCGGGCTGTGATCTGAAGGTGTCTCCAGGACAGGAGTACCAGGAAATAGGAAACCAAACAAGTAAGGGGGAGCACCTGAAATCTCCCTGAGACTCTGACTCTGTGTTTGGAGTGGGCCTGGGGGCCATTTTTGTCCATTTTTCTTGTTTAACACATCCCTTAGGTGATTCTATTGTATCCCTAACCATGAGCCCAACTAGGTCAGAGGTGGCCAGGCCCAATCAAGCATTGGAATCCTTTTGAAAGTTTTGAGGAAAAAAAAAAAAAAAAAGATTTGAGCCCTACTCCAGATTGATTAAGTCAGAATATCTAACGGGCCCTGACATGGCATCTTTAAATGAGTATTAGACTTCTTAATTTCTATAAACATACTTCACTGACATTTTATAAAATACTAATTTTGCAATAAAATTTTTCCAGAGGGTCCCAGGTTTCAGTGAACCTATTTAATAAATCTTATCACTCAGATTTGATGTTAGTGCCATAGGCTTTTCTTCCATCATATTGGGGAGTTTGGGGTAGATGAGAGTGACTGAGCCCAAGTGAGAGGCCAGATGGCTGACTTGGTGAACACTCTAACATCTTTCCAGACCAGCTTGTGGTGTCAAGATGCTGTATCCTAAACTCCACATTCAGACAATGAGAGCAGAGGGCAGGGTGAGTAATAATTGAGAGATCTTCACTATCACAGAATCCCAAACACCAGAGTTTGTGGGAGAAGTGGAGTTTAATGTCAAGATACCCTTGTCTGCTATGAAGATGATAGGAGTTGCAGGTTCATTCTGGGAATGTAGGGGAAATGGATTCACGATCAAAAGCTGGAACTAGTTTCTCTAGCATCTCGAATAATAAAAAAAAAAAATAGGTCAAGGGAGGAAAACCACACTCTTGACAGTGCCCTAATTAAGTGGAAAGCGTGTTTTCTCCACTAGGACTGGTGTTCTCTGGGGCAGGCTTAAGTCAGAAGACATCTTCAAATGAAACCCATGTGGGAAGGAGTTCTGTTTATTTGAGGCTGGAGATTTGTATCGCTCTTTGGTTTCCTTTGGTTTCGTCCATTTCTGATGTGGGAGAATTCCGGCTTTTCACTTTCCTGATGCAAACACTGAGACCCACAGTCAAGCCTCAAAGAATAGCATGATGATCCCATAAATATATGTAGCAAAGATTCTTGGATAATGAGGGGACATACAGGCTTCCACTGGACTTCAGCAGAAAATCACCCGGAATCTGCCACAATCTGACCGTGACCTTCATCCATCCATCTTCCTTGGGTTCTCATCTTTGGCACCTGAGCCACCTGTAAGCAGTGCTTGAGGAATGTAGCCCAGCATAGAAACTCAACGATCTTATAGAGAGCAGGCATGCATGTGCCTGGGATTGTACCAACAGTTCCCTCAACGTACATCCTCTTCCCTGTCTTCCTCATGGTCAGTGTGACACTGCCCTTATTAAGGGACACTTTTGCAGCCAGTGGGCAGGGACCATGGTTGCCCCTGTGTTTGTTTTCTCTACTGAATGGATTGTTTTGCACACAAAACCCTGAGCACCAAGGTATTGTTGAATTTTTGTGCCATCAAAGAGAGGTCTACTGACTCTTTACCAAGCCATAGCATTTCACAAACAGGGATATTTAATCAGCTCTTGCTAAATGTTTTTCTTCTGTGGTCACAATGAATAGAGATGAATGTTTCTAAAGTGAACATCATGTGTTTTATACCTCCTACTATTCAGTTTGGTAACAACCCTCTTAGGTGAGGGTTTGTCCCCAATTTGCAGATAAAGAACATGACATTGTGTGTATGTGTGTGTGTGTGTTACCTGCTGGGTAACATACCACCCCAAAACTTAGTGACTTCAAACGATGAAGACATTGATTTCGCTCAGGAACCCAAAGTTTGGCTTGAGCTTGATGGAGATAACTCACTTTACTTCACTAGGTGTCATTTGGTACAGGTCGAAGGCCGGGGGCTGGCATCATCTGAAGTTGTATTCATTCACCTGTCTGGTGGGGGATGCCACCTGTTGGCTGAGTGCTCGGCTGGAAGTTGATTGTTGTGCTGTGGATTCCTCATGACCTGGGTTCTAAGGGCAGGCATACCAAAGGAGAGAGAGCATGCCGGGCCCGATCTGTACTACTTTTTATGACCTGACCTCAGAAGTCATACACTTGACATTCTGCAACTCGTGGAGGCAGCCATAAAGACCCACCCCATTTCAAGAAGAAGGCAAATATAGACTCCACCTTTGGAGATATACGGAACTGGAAATAGGGCTGTCGCCACTTTGGAAATAAAACCTGACCCGTTCAGCTGCTTGATATCAGGGCTGGAATTTGAACCCAGGTCTGCCTGACTCTACCCACTGCCCTTTATACTGTACTACTGAACGCTGTGAGGTCAAGGACAAAAGCCTGCTCCTAGCGCAATGGAACTTAGTTGTTAAGTATCATGTCTGGGGCTAGTGGATCATGAAAAGCCTGACTTAGAGGCAGAGGTTTGGCTGCTGGGGGTTCCTGGGGCTGGTGCAGGTGTGTGATAGTGGAGTTGTTGTGCCTCCCGGAGCACTGTGGAGTAACACGTAAGACATACCAGGACCATGAACTCTGTATTTCTTGAATACCTCTTGGGTTCTCAGGGTCTCATAAAATAAAATGGATAAGTAAATTAAACGAATCACCAAGTCACACTCATGCTAATGGAAGATTTCTCAAGTGTCTTATTAGAAAGGGAGATTGTTTGGTATTGAAAATATTATTAATAAGAATACTATTATTATATTATTAATAAGAACACTGGTGTCTAATAACTGGCAAACTTCCGATTGAAATGAGGCAAAATCTAGAATAATGTAGAAGGGAGTGAGAGAAGCTGAGAGGCAGAATTCACCAGGAAGAATGGAGATAAGCAAGCCCTGTAGCATTTCCACATTTTCTCTTTTCTTCTTTCTTTCTCTTTCCTTTTCCTTCTTTTCTGTTTTTGTAAGCTCAGGGGTTGAGTAGAATGTTCTAGGTCTAAGAGCAAGTGTTACTGCTGACTTAGGGAGGATAATCATGTTTGGGCGCTCCAGAGGGCATCAAGCGTGGAGGGGGAGAGCGACTAGCTGAGGGGGCAAAGGTCAGGAGGAGGACGCTGTCAGCAAAAGAACATGAGGTTCAGAGGCAGGGCCAGCAGAAACAGCAGAGCATTAAGCCAAGCGTGGGCCCTTCTGAGCCCCGGGCCTCATGCATCCTCACAGATGGTGGGCCCATAAAGCCAGCCCAGCAGAAAGGAGGCACCTGGTGACAGGGAGGCTGCAGAAACCTGAGTTTTAAGAAGTGAGGGTAATCGAAAGTTCTAACTACAAGAGAAAATTCAAGTAGGAATAAGTTACAAAGAAAGGGGAAAAAAAGAGAATTGCTTAGGCCCAGAAAATGATTGAAAGAGAATCATTCCAAAGGAGGATGTGAAGTAGAAGCAGGACGAGTAAGAGGTTTAAAAGAGACCCATTCATTTATTCAAACAGTGTGGACATGAAAGCGTAGACATAAAAATCCCCGTAGGAGTGGAAAGAAGGGCTGGGAGTGGGAGTGTTGGTGTTGGGTGGGAAAGGGCAGCTCTTTCCCCGAGAGTGTGTGGAGGAACAGGAGGTGAATACAGACTCAGCGAGGAATGACACGAAGCTCGGGGGAGGCTGAAGGACACTCCCAAGAGGCCTCAAGCACAGCCACGTTACGCAACTCAGCAAGTCGTAGTTGTCCTTGGGCCCAAAGCCACCATCAGACCAGAGCGGTAACTACTCAGGGTCAAAGGCACCACTGGACCCTGCTCTCTTAGTCAGACCCTGAACGCAGTAGGCTTCCGGGTATGGCACCCACAGGGGCCCTTGGGTGGGGATAGTTACGCAACCATATCGAGGTGTTTATAAAACCATCTGGTGACTTAAGGTGTTGATGACAGACAGTGCACTTCTGGGTTACCTGTCTTAGCGAATGCTTTTGAATTTGCCTAGCGTGATGTTTAATTTTTTGTGTCAAGTTAGCTGGGCTGCGGTGTTCAGATATTTAGTCAGACATTGTTCTGGATAGTTCTGTGTTCGAGGTATTTTTTGGATGAGCCTAACCTTTAAATTAATAGACTTTGAGTAAAACAGGCTATCTTCTCTAATGTGTGTGGGCCTCATTCGGTTAGTTGAATGCCATAATAGAAAGACTGGTCCCCTGTGAGGAAGAGGGAATTCTATCAGCAGGACTTAATCTGTTGCTCTTCCCTGAGTCTCCAACCTAATGACCTACTCCATCAGGCAATGGACTTACCAGACCTCTACAGTCATGTGAGCCAACCCCTTAAAATAATTGTATCTATCTATCTATTTGTCTATCTATCCATCCACATACCCATCATCCCTTCCATTTGTACACGTCGTGTTGGTTCATTTTTTTTTTTTTTTTAACAGAGAGAATGAGTAAGTGAGAGAGCATGAGTAGGTGGGGAGGTCGAGGAGAGGAGGAAGCCGACTTCCCTTTGAGTCTGAGGTGGGACTTGATCCCAGGACTCCAGGATCATGACCTGAGCCAAAGGCAGACACTTAACTGACTGAGCCATCCAGGCACCCTCACATCCTGTTGGTCCTATTTCTAGAGAACCCTGCCTTGGAATTCTTGACATTCCATTGAACAAGCAGCAAGCCACAGAGTGCTGATTCAGCCTTTATAATCCACTTTATGGAAACGCTGACAGTGTCTGAAGCCTCAAATATATACTCATTACCTGTTCACTGAAAGAAAAATGCCCGAATGACCCCAGTGAGTAAAGCCTTATGTGGCTGCTAAGAAAAGGGCTGTTTTTTATTCAAGAGGAGAGCTCCCTGTCCTCGAGTAGACCACAAACCACAAGTCCTATCTCTGCTAGCAGAAGGCTTACCGACCAAATAATTAGAGTCTATTCTGTACTGAAAAAATAATCATAATAAGGGATACTCGCTAATAAGGAAAAAATGGGTAGGTCCAGCCAAATATTGTCATTATAAAGAAAAATTCTTTCTTTTTCATATAATGAGAATCAGTTTCATGCTCTACAGGTGAGTCATTTTATATTCAAAGAAAGTTCTCTTCCTGTGGCCTTTGTCACCTTGACACTCTTTCCCTAAGATAATAACCAACCTAGCATGGCAAAAAGCTACAAATCAGAAATCAGGGATTATATCCCACATTCTGTCATGGGACCAGGCAGTGCAACCATAGGCAAGTTGTTTAACCTCTCTGGGCTTGTTTTTTGACCAGTAAAATGAAAGAGTTAGACCATTATTATCCCTGAGTTCAGTCCTAGCTCCATTACTGCAGAATTTTTATTTCTAAACTTGAAAAAAATCACCTAATCACTTGAGTATTAGGGGATAGTTTTCATGGACCAAAGCAACAAAAATTTGAAATGTGCTGTAAATTAACTTTCTGGAGAGAACTGGAGTTTCTGTCTTCTAGTGCTTCATTTAGAGCTTATCCTTGCTAGGCTGTTAAATGAATCAAACAGGGATGTCTGGATGGCTTAGCCAGTTAAGCATCTGCCTTTGGCTCAGGTCATGATCCCAGGATCTTGGGATCAAGTCCACCACCAGGCTCCCTGCTCAACAGGGAGCCTGCTTCTCCCTTTGCCTGTTACTCTCCCTGCTGTGGTCTCTCTTTCTCTCTCTCTCTCTGTGTCAAATGAATAAAATCTTCTAAAAAAATAAATGAACCAAGGAACCTAAAAAGCTTGCATTTTGAAATACCAGACATTTAAATATCTGTAGCACATTGGTCCCAATCAAGAGAGAGAAACCACGCAGTAGTTTAAACAGGAGAAGTTTAACATAAAGTATTAACCATGATAGAAGATTGACCCTAACATATATGAGAATTCTGGAGCTGTAGAAGAATGGCTAATGAAGGGGTTCAGATCTCACTGGAGAGGTTAAAGTCAGCCCCACAAAAAGCACAGAAGCTCACTGGTTTGGCGAGGCCAGAGCTGGTCTGTAGTTGTTTGAACAAGCAATAGGCTACCATCCAGAGCTCAGAGGGGAGCAGGTGGTCAGCAGTGGTGTCAGAGGCATAAGCGGGAACCAGGTATAGCAGGAGCAGGAGGCCTTCAGGCCACATGAGGCTTGCAAAGGAAGCATCACATCTGCGTGGACACCCCGACCAGAGGCAGGCTACGTGGGGGCTTTGGTTTCTGTGTCAATAGGGCTACAGAGTGGTTATCACCAGGCTGTGGCTGCAAGGTGCCATAGGGATCACATTCTGGGCTGTGGCTGGGGCAGACTCTGCTGGATGTCTTCCTACCCACACAGCTGACCCCCAGCCCACACCACAGACAGCAGAAGAAACTCTTCCTCCTGCAAGGTCCCTGTGGTGCTATCTCCTGAGAAAGATACCTTCATGCTTGCTTTAGAAATGCTGAAAGGAACTTCCCCCTATTCTCACAGAACATTTCCTACAGAGGGCATTCAGAGCTGAGAGACAATAAATTGATAAACGACACAAATCTGTCAAGCTTAAATGTTGTCTGTCCATTCCCTGCTATTCTTTCTTTGTTCCTCTCTGAAAAATTCTTCCCTCTTCCAGACGTTGGTGCTTACAAATGACTTTGGGACAATTAATCAGCTTCTTCTTGTCCGCAGACAAAGCTCCATGTACCTGGTCCTTTCATGGGGTGTCTTAAACCAACACTTCTCAAATGTTGTTCATGACCTCTTGGGGTCCCTGAGACCCTTTCAGGAATTCTGGGAGGTCTCAGCTTTTTCAAAGGAATATAATGTCCCCTTGGGGTCGAAATTTCACGAGTAAGTTTGCTGGTGTTTTAGCACAAATCAAGGCAGTGGTCTGAACTAGGACTAGGAGTTACGTGTGTGCAGAAAAAAAAAGAAGCCAGTCTCGCTTATGAATGTCCTGGATCAAGTGGTAAAAAAAAAAAAAAAAAGTATATAATGGAATAAAACCTCAACCCTTGGTGCATGTCTTTTAAACATTCTGGCTGAAGAAATGGGAAATGCACGTAAAGCTGCTGGGCTGCATTCCGAAGTCAACGGTTGTCGGAGGAACAGCTCTGGCTTGTTTGAGTGGAAAGCCGAACCAGCCGGTCTCTCACAGAGCAGGGTTTTTACCTGAAAGAGCAGGTGGCAGACAAACTATGGCTCCTCAGGCTTGGTGTCTGCCAGACTCTTTCTGGAAAATCCAGGAGACGAACTTGGCGTCTCAAGGCTAACCATGGACAGTATCGATTGCTTATGGTCCAATACAAGCTTTCAAGAGAAAATGAGGATATTGGGAAAGAGATACCAGCCCCCATACACTTGACCGTGTCTCTTATACTTCTTGGATGAGCTCAAGTGGTGCTATTACTGAATGAAATATTTTGACATTGTACCATGACACGTATCAGCCTTTGGGAGATCTGTATCATTCAGTGAAACGCTGTTTACCAAATGACGAATTTGTGATGTTAAAAAATCATTCATGGGTGAATGGCCCATTCATAGTACGAGATAGATGAATGGGTTTTAGTGGAACAGAAGAACTTGGCTGATAGGGTTTCAAATTCCATCCACCAACTAGGTTTTAAGAAACTACCCTTTGAGTTTCGGTATGGTATTAAAGAAAAATGCCCGCGATTATCTGAAAAAGCTATTAAATTACTCCTCCCTTTTCCAAGTACATATCTGAGTGAGGCCAGATTTTCTTTTTATACTTCAACCAAAAAGCAAAAGATTGAAGGCAGAAGCCAACTTTTATTAAGTCAGACATTAAGGATTTTGCAAAAACATAAAACAATGCCACTCTTCTCACTCAAGTTCTTCCCTTAAAAAATATACTTCTTCTTCTTCTTCTTTTTTTTTTTTTACAAATACACCTTTTAAAAAATATATTTTATTTATTTATTTGACAGACAGAGATCACAAGTAGGCAGAGAGAGAGAGAGAGAGAGGAGGAAGCAGGCTCCCTGCAGAGCACAGAGCCCCATGCGGGGCTTGATCCCAGGACCCTGGGATTATGACCTGAGCCGAAAGCAGAGGCTTTAACCCACTGAGCCACCCAGGTGCCCCCAAAATATACTTCTTTTATTTTAGAGTATTATTTATGTTAATATACAATATATTTATTATCATTGCCATATTATATTTACATAAATAAGTAAACAAAGATTAAAAATATTTTTTAGCTTTCATTTATAAAACAATAAATACAAAAAGCTGTTTGGGATTCTCAGCGATCTTTAAAAAGTACATAAGAGTTCTGAAACCAAAATGTTTGGTCTCATGTTTGAGATGAGACCATCTCAATGTTTGAATGTTTGAATGACATTCAAACATTTGAATGTTTGAATGTTTGAGGACTGCTCAAACATGTTTGAGGACATGCTGTCTTAAATCTCCATTAGTCACTAGAATTCACAATACTGTAGGAATTTTTAAGTGTGGTAGTAGAGACCAATAGAGGAACGTGATTTCATTACTCAAGGTCGCACAGTGAATCAGCGACAGAGATGGCTCGATATCTGTGATCTGCTGCTATGTTGTGTCATACAACCCAGACTTCTCTGGGACGCTCTTCAGAGCACCAACACTGCAATTTTGAGATACTCAAGAGATAGATAGGGTGCGATACCTTCCTCCCCCCAAAATACATCGGCTCAAACAGGAACAGGACCGACTAAGTTTGTGCTTATTGCTACTGAGGGCACAGTAAGTAAAACCTGGCCCTTGTGTGGGGGGTAACCAAGCTCACCTTTTAGAGGGAGAGACTACATGAAAGGCAATATCTCATAGCATACAATATGACTTACCTGGCAAGTAATGTAATGTATATTCATACAACCTATACAATTCTATCATTCTATTATTATCATAGGCAATATTATATATTACAGAAGTTTTATTGTATCTATAGCATATATATAGTAGAGTATAACTTACAGTAAATACATTTACTATATCTAGGAAAGGGGAAGGACTTTGGGGTCACAGTTGGCTGGTAATTCTGCACATGGGCACAGCATGGCAAAGCAGAACTGTGAACTTGGAAAATTTGCCACCAGCTGTATACCATGCTCTTTCTGACACTTCTGGCTTGCATTTGTTTCTAAGGGCTGTCATAACAAATCACCATAAACTGGATGGTTTTTCTTATACACAGAGATTTATTCTGGAGGCTAGAAGTTGAACATCAAGGTATCAGCAAGGTCATGCTCTCTCCAGAGGCTCAGAGAAGGCTCCCCTGCCTCATCTCTTCTAGCGTCTGGTGTTTCTGGTGATCCTTGGTGTTCCTTGCCTTGTGGAGGCAGGACTCCAATTTCTACCTCTGTCTTCACATGACCCTCTCTCCTGCAGGTCTGTGTCCATATTGCTCTCTTCTTATGAGCACATCCACATATTTAGGGCCTGCCCTAATCCGGTATATGAGCTCATCTTACCTTGATTACGTCTGCAGAGACCCAAATAAGGGTGCACTTAACATTCTGGGAAGACGTGAATTTGGTGTGTGGGGGAGGCATTATTTAACCTAGTACACTGCTTGTGTGCCTGCCTTCAGCATTTACTGTTCACAGCCTCTTCCCCAGCCCACACGTTTTCCCTCACACTTTTCAGGGCCTGGGGTCCTGTGGAACCTCACCTGGCCGTTCTCTGTTGATGTTTTGAGTGGTTGCCACAAGCTCCCTTCCTTTAACCCATGACTTTAATGAAGGGCTTCTCTGGGCCACATAAGTGGTGAGTTGTGAAGGGGAAAAGAAAGAAGCTGAACAACTCCACAGTAAAACAACAAAAACAAAAAACCCCAGTGGAATACCCTGATTTAAGAAATGGGCTAGGGACCTAAATAGACATTTCTCCAAAGGAGATGTTAAGAACCAACAGGTATACGAAAAACAATCTCAATGTCACTCACCATCAGGGAAATGCAGATCAAAACCACAATGAGATACCACCTTACACCTGTCAGGGTGGCTGTCGTCAAAACCCCCATGTCCACAAGCACTGCTGGGGATGCAAAGAAATCGGGACTCGGGGGCACTGTTGCTGGGAACGCAATTGGGAGTAGCCACTCTGGAGAACAGTACGGAGGTTCCTCACAAACCTGAAAACAGGACTTCCCTATGATCCAGCAATCTCGCTTCTGGGTATTTACCAAAAATAACTGAAATCAGGATCTTGAAGGGATATTGGCACGATCCCCTTCAGTGCAGCAGGGTTCACAACGGCCAAGACGTGGGAGGAGCCTACGTGTCTGTGGACCGGTGAATGGATAAAGAAACCGACTGTGCTATATACACACTGTGGAATAGTCTTCAGTCTTAGCACGGAAGGAAGATCCGAGAATGTCACGCCATGGATAAAATTCATGTCTCTGCAGCCCATCTAGCACACGATGCTAGATGAGTTCAGTCAATCATTGAGAGACAGATATTGCCCGATTTCGTTTGTAGGAGGTCACTAGAACAGTCCCTGTCATAGGATCAAAGAGTGGAATGGTTGTCACCAGGGCTGGGGGGAGGGGAAATGAGGAGCTGCTATTCAGCGGGAATAAAGTTCCAGGTGAGCCCGGTGAACCAGCTCTAGAGCTCTGTGGTCCCACGCTGTGCCTGTGGTCATAGTAATGTATGGTCCGCTCACGATGTCTTGCGGGGAGGTCTCATGGTAAATGCTCTTACCCCAAGAACGGAGAAGAAAAGAGAAAAAAAAAGAAAAAGAAAAGAAGGAAAAGGAAAAGGAAGCTGAGCATCCTCAAATGTTATTTCTATGGCTCTTTGGCAATTTTGGTTTCCTGGGTAGCATCATGATTTATGACAGAGCATAGTTGTCTGGGCCTAACGTGATTTATGGCAATAGGGAAAAGGTGGGAAGCTGTGAAAGCCAGCATCCTCCGCACCTCGGGCACAGCTGCGGGCACAGGGGTGGAAGGGTGGGACGTGTGCACACAGTCCCATCACGGTCACCTTCAGCTCTATGACCTGGGGCCCCAGGTTATCTCTTTGGGGCCTCAGGTTGGGCTCCGGGCATGGCTGCATGATCTGGAGCCAGATCGCCTGTGTTCAAACCAGGGACCCTTAGGCCAGTTCTCTCCTCTCTCTGTGCCTCAGTTTCCACATCTTGCAAAAGGGTGCTAATACCCCACTACATGGGCTTCTCGTGAGGAATAAATGAGTTAATATTATATGTGAAGCGTTTTGAACAGTGCCTGACAATGTAGACATGAGTTGTTGTTCTATGAATTTTCTGTCCAGCTTATTAGAATTCCAGTATTTTACTAGTGCCTCCTTCAGTTCCCTTATCATTACCTACCCCCCCCCCAAGCTACCCCCACCAGAGGCAAAGTAGGTGGCAGTACGTGGATATGGCTTTTGGTTTTGTTTTTTAATTCTTTCCTTGTCACTTCTGATGAGCCCTGGGGAAGATTTCCTTTGTCAGGATGTCTTAAACGACTAGGAGCCAGGTGCCTGAGGAGTGCTTCTTGGGAATGCCTTGGGGAGCCGACATTATAAACTCCAGTGAGCACCAGGCTATTATTAAATTAATAGTCGCCTGTCTGAGTGAGGCTTTATCCGTAACTAGCTCTGCGGGTAGGTGTGTTGCCCACAATGTGGCCTCCCACCTTCCCGATTTTGTATAACGGAGCCTGTGGTGTCTCAGCTGCTCAGGAGTGGGTCTGTTTGCAGCACAGAGGAAAAGCGAGACCTGAATAAGGATGGGGCTTTTGGGATCGTTAAGAGAGAGGTAGAATAACTGTAATTTCATAGCAATTACCTACAACCAACACCGTCAAAGGCGCCAGTTTTCCGTGATAAACCTGAGCCTCTGGTGGGAGCAATTTGCAAGGTAGAAATAAGCATACAATTAGACTCTTATGTATGAAAGAAGGCATCAACCCCTCCCCGTCCAAATGCCACAGCAAAACAAACCTCAGAGGGGAAAATACTGGGTTGCATTTTGGGAGTGCATTATTTTTTTCTTCTTCTTTAAAAAAAAAATCTTAATAAACCCTCATTCCAGTATTTTGTTTGAGTTGTTCCCAGCTTTGCTAGGAAGCCCGGGGACCTCCCAGCCACCTGATGGGACCATGGTTTCCAGGGGAGCCACCAGTGAACTTGAGTGAATGGGTGATTTCTCCCCCTAAGTACCATGTCAGGGACCCATAAACCACTCTGTGGAAGTGAATTATACAGAGATCAGTTACCCAACTTTTTTTGTTGTTGTTATTCATGCATTTGCTGAAAATGAGGTCGTTATAAAATTCATGTCTCTGCAGCCCACTCAGAAATAAAACTAGGCTTGCCTTTCAGATGATAAAACAGAAACAAAATAAAAAACGAAAAAAAAAAACCACGCTATTTTGAGAACGGTCCTAAGAAAGGGAAATCTAGTGAGCAGAAGTATGCAAGCACTCAGGAGAGCTATCTGATATTGTTCCAGTCCTATCTGCCAGCCAACCCCACAGGAGGCCACAAGCTCCTTGGCTAAATGCATTTTTTTGAATCCTCTGTGTAATTTTCTCCAGGGCCTTGTACATATTGAGAGTGAATTTGCATTGATCAAGTAAAAGGGATAGTTTAAGAAATGATGGCTTATTGATGCTGAAGGTCAAGTACTAGTCAGAACTAAGGGGGCTATTGATTAAAATCTTGAGTCTGCCTTCTAGATATAGAGAGATGGGGTCAAAGTCTGAACTTTTTTTACTCACGATATATCATGGAGCAAGGACCAAAGGGTACAACAGAGTAAACTAGAGAGGAACGTAGTTTGGCTAGGTATAGCCAAAGAAAAGCATTTCTAATGGTTAGAACTACCCTCAGAATGGAGTGCTTTGAGAGATACAAATTACTGGTGTGTGAAGACATTTAGGCATAAACTAGATGATTACCTGGGGGTATAGAAGTTGGTGGTCCAACATCATTTATGTTAGACTGTGAGATGTGGATGGTCTCCCTTTATCCTGAGATGTAGGGTCCTATGGTTTCAGAAAGTTATGACTACATAGTCGCCATGCTGGGAACTCAAATTCAGTTCCTATTTATTCCTCAAATTCAGCACCTATTTATTGAGTCCTTGCCTTGTGCCAGGCATTGCCTGGCATAGACTTGAGGAAAAGGACAATAACCTAGGGCAACTGCCTTTGAAGTTAGGTTGTGTCATGGTTTTAGTCAGTTCTCCCTTGGGCGTATATTCCTTCTTCCCAATATGCACGTGCTGATTTAGGACTCTGGTTCTTTCTCTTCTTTCTAGGCTGGAATCGATGGGGAAAGCATTGGCAACTGTCCCTTCTCTCAGCGTCTCTTTATGATCCTCTGGCTGAAAGGTGTTGTGTTCAATGTCACCACTGTGGATCTGAAAAGGTAAACAATGCCATGTTAAGAAGGGATGTGTTTGGCCACACGAACGGAGAACTTTCTATGAGGGAGGGCGAAAGCCTGCCCATGGCTTCCAGCAGCCTCCTGCTCTCATCACATGGACCATGTGTCTCAGGGCCATCCCCACATATTAGAGAGGGACCTGGGACTGAGCATTTCTCTGCCCAAACTAATGAGGTGTTAGTAGCAAGAAAGTGGGAAGGAGTAGATATTGGATATGCAACAGAGAGTGGCCCAGAGGTAGACATGCATATCTTAAAATCCAGGAGTCAGCCATTCCAGCAGTACTAGCATCCCAAGCTGGGGGACCCTAGTAGGACTTCAGATGTAAGACTCCTGGGATTCCAGGCTGTTGACATCTGACCATCTCCCCTGCATTGCTCTCATTTTTGGAATTCCTTAGTGTGAGCATTCTGAATTATAGGCTGGGATGAAGAGTTGCTCATGCACTTTTAATGGTTATTAAAAATACCAGGGATCATTCACTATCAATAGCCACTCATTTCAGGCCCATATCCTACTTCCTGTCTTCCACCTGTCCTTTCACTGCAGAGGAGCTCAAGGCTCCCTCCCTGAGCCTCTAGCATCTGCCTGTATAGCTTCTTCCCTGGTGAGCTTAACATATTCTACATGTCACCTTTATGTAGATTATGCTATTATACCCAGGTCCCTACCATCTAGAAATCTCTAGAGCAATTTCCACTTGCATTTTCTATGATCGCTTTAAAATCTAGACGTCAAAACTTTTATCTGTCGTTTCCCCTTAGAACTGAGCTCCCCTCCTGAATACCTGGGTTCTTCCATTTTCTAAGCTCTGGAGAATTTCCGGCTCCCTTTTCTTGCATGTCCCTTGTCAACCAGTCACCAAAGGCAGGGCATTGTCCCAGTGTGCTGCGGCTCACCTCTGAGGCCTCTCATCCGTTCCCTAAGCTCACACTGGGATTGGGTCCCACCACTGCCAGCCGACTGCCTCTTTGTTCTTCCAACTGGACATCATCCTTCCAGGTTCTCTGGAACCTGGATCCATCCTTTATGTTATCCTCAAGTCATTCTTCCTAAAATAGTCCTTTAGTCATATGGTTCTGATCCTTCCCGTTGCCCGTAGAACAAACCCGCCTGTAGCTCTTTGTCCGATCTTCAGTGTTCCCAACATTGTCTCCCAACGCTTCTCACCGTGACCTAGCCCCCTCTGTCAGGCTGCACTCCCGCTTGCCCTGTCTCCTGTAGAGGCCAGATCCTGGCTAGGAGGCTCCCTCGGCTTCACAGATGCTTTCCTGCCTTCCTGAATGGACAAACCATGCCCAAGCCCCAGATTTCATCCTCCCTCCCCTGGATTATCATCGGCAGGAGTGTGCTTGTATGCTTGGCTGGGGATCGGAATGGGGAAGGAAGCCACCTCAGCGTTCCTCAGATGCTTATGTTGCTCTTTCATATCTGTTATCTGACCCACCAACGCCCGTTGAGGCGGGCTGCGCAATAGCCTAACTCCAGGTCAATAGATGAGGAAACTTTCTTACTGCAATAAATAAATAAATTAATAAACAAATTAATTTACTAATTTTTAAAAAAGGATAGAAAAGGAAAGAAACAAAAGCGAAGAAAGAAAACATCTCTATGAGACAGAGTTAAGGGCTTTAAAAAAAAAAATACGCGAAACAACAAAGTTCAGCAATTTTGGAGAATATCCGTTTCTTATCCTGGCACCACCATCTGTTGGGCGAGTGACCCGGAATGAGGTCCTTCTGTTGGTCTGAGCCTCTGTTTGCTCGGCTATACAATGGGAACAGAAAGCACGGCCTCGTTGGCAGAGGACCTGTGGGGATGTCGTGAGGCAGGCCTCGGGGAGCAGGTACGTGTGGGACTGTGCCTGGCTCAGAGCAGGCAGGACACACGGACTTTTCTTAGCATCGCCCCTTCCCTCCGGAGCTGGCAAGGCAGTCAGGACAGAGGACCGACACAGATGAAACAGTCCATCCGTTAGACCTGGCCTATCTACCTAAACACAAATTGCATAATTTGAGCCAAAAATGCTGAAGAGGGTCCATGAAGAGAGAGGTCCGCAGCTGACCAGCCTCTCTTTGGCTGGAAGAGCAGCATCCGCCGTAGGCAGCACCCTCCAGCGATGCCAGACTCCAGGGGCCCCTGTTCTCTTGAGTCACGGTGGAGGGAAAAAGAGAACTCTGTTTCTTTAAGCCACAGAGAGGTAATGGCTGAAAAATAAAATGAGTATAGATTTCGCCGCTCCGCTGAGAACGCAGGCACTTCTGCCTTATGTCAGCTCTGAAAAACACGAGGAGGAGGGAAAGAATGTCCTCTCATTGTCCACAGGAGGGACGCCCACCAAGTAAACAAAGGGACCGAGTAGATGAGATCTTAAAACCACTCTTAGTCCCAGCTGTCTCAGGAGTTCCAAGTGCCACACAATGTAGCTGGAGAGGATGTGTGTTGAGGGAGCGATAGGGGAGTAGCACCGTAATTGAAATTCTTCCCTTCCCCTCCCATACTGATTACGCCAGGAATTTGTTTCATTACAGACTTCTCTTCCCCTTGTTTACTTTTCTTCGGTTGCTCCATCCAATGTTTTCGACTCCTGACTCCCGCAAGGGTAGCGTTCTCGGCAAGAGCGTTTGTGGTGAATCTGATATTCCAGCCGGGCGCAGGGATGCGTGCTTTGTAGTTCCTCCTCTTCCTTACTGTTTCCTTTGGCACTGCCCCCGTCCCATGCCCCCGGCCCTGCCCACCCCCCCATCCGCCAACCCTCCTTCTCTCACTGTGCTCCAACCGTGCTCTTTCATTTCCACCAGCTGGTGGAAGTGTGGAAGCACGCCCTTGGGCATGATCGGGGCCATGGTGATGCCAAGGCCACCTTCTCTCCTGTTGCATATACTCTTAACAGCACAGAAGATAGCTCTTAGTATACACATAAGATGTAGTTCGTTGATTTTTAAAGTTTGACATCCTGCAGAGTTCATTTTTGTTAAGCTAAGTGGCGAAGGACCTTTTCAAAGCAGAGCCAAGCCTTTGCCCTGGGTATTAAAATCTTGGCACTCATTTAGACGGCCATCTGCCATCACTCTGCTTTTTAGTAGAACGCAACTCCTTCATTGTGACTTAGTCTCATGACTTCTGCAGGACAGGCCTCCTGTGTCACACCACATCCCTTCAGAACTTTCTCGAACCTCCCTGCTCTACCCGCCCCCAACCTAAGCTGTTTTGCCGAGAGGCATGCTGGACAAACCGGGGAGTCTAATTTATAAGTTGTAGGTCCCTCCAAAGTTGAGGTGCCCTAGTGTAAGACACCTCCTGAATCTCGATCTCTCTACAGAAAGCCGGCCGACCTGCACAACCTTGCCCCTGGCACCCATCCGCCCTTCCTGACCTTCAACGGGGATGTGAAGACGGACGTCAATAAGATCGAGGAATTCCTGGAGGAGACTTTGGCTCCTGAAAAGTAATGAGCTGCTTATTTCTGAAGCTAATGGCAGGGGTGGGTCCATGTTGGCATTACAGAAGCATAGTGTTAGCTTCGAGGAGGCAGATTTCCAAAGGAGCCTCATCAGTCCAGAGCGTAGGACCCTCTTCTCAAACCCAGAGAGCTGCCAGTCTTAAAACTGTTCCTCCAAGTCCAACTCTAAGAGTGGACAACCCTATGAAGAGGATATACCTCCTCAACAGAAGTCTAGGAAGGGTGGGCCGCCTTTCCGTCTCCCTACATGAGTCCTCCCCCATTCATTATGCCTAAAAGACCCCTAAACAAGGGCAAAGTCTCCCCTGTTTTAAGAACGAGAGCTGGAAGGCTGACGAAATTAGAGTAAGCCAGGAGAGAAGTAACTCTATGACTTACAAAACCATACCCAAGTATAAAGTCACAAATCTGATCAGGTCTGGTTGAAGCCCATAATCAAAGAGGAAAAAACTGACTCCTCTTCTAAAGTCAGCCCTGAGGGTTTGAGGGTGGGGTAAGAAACCAGAGGGCTAGAGGCTCTCTGGTAGAGAGAGGGCTAGCTGCTCCTGATGGAAAAATGGGTGCAGAGGGAAGGAAAATGAATTCTGAAAGTTACAGGAAACTAGACTCATTCCTTATACTCTAGTATAATTAGGGATTAGAACAAACACACTGTTTTGTTTTAACTAGAGGAAGATTCCATACAGGTAAGTCTCACACATACTCCACCCTGGAGGAGAGCCACTGAAAAGTTTGAAGGAAAAGTGTTCAGAGTCAGGTTTCAGGCTTACTTTGGGGGAGCAGGAAGATGAGCAGGGCAGAGGAGGGAAAAGTTGGAGGTGAAGAAATCAATTAGCAGAAGCTACCTGGGGATGGTCACAAAAGACAGGCCATGTGGCTGAACTAAGGCAGTAACCGTGAACTGGGGCCAGAGAGGGGAAGAAAGACTCAGTATCTACTCAGCACCTAAAATAAGAGGGATTGGGCCACTGGAAACCAAACTAAATGGATCTTGTATTTATTTTGAAATTATATTTATTTATCAATACTTTTATAGTCCTCAAGTGCCCTGGGAGATAGATATTACCTAGTCTTGTTTGACAGCTGGGGAAACTGAGGCATTGAAAGGTTGAGTCCCTTGCCCAAGGTCACATCTCTAACAAGTGACTGTTTAAATTAAAATTCCCAGTTCATGCTCTGGAATATATAAACATTAAGGCTATTAACGTTTCTATATTCTTCCTAAAAAGTATTCTTTGCCATCCACCTTAAGATGGTTTAATTTTACACTTAGTTGTCTCCCGCCCATTGGAAGCAGCTGAATGTAGACTTTAAATGAGGGTATTGATTAAACCGGCTATAACCACTATCTCAGCCACCACCAGAAGCCACAGCATCCCCAAACAGGACGCCAGCCAGTCACTGTGCTGAAAGTATCCTAGGAAGGCTCTGGTGCCATCCCCCAATTCTGCAACTCAGCCTCGTTGCTGGTGCTGGTTTGAAAGCCCATAAGGGAAAATCATTGCTGTTTGCAGTAACTGAATAGAGTTTAGACCATGCATGGGGGACTGAGAAAGGACTGTCCACGGGGAAGCTACTTTTCTCTGAGGAGTAATACTCATGCTCAGGAGTGACCACTACTCTCTAGGCCAGTGGGGAATGGGAACCGGGAGCGGTGGGGAGCAGGATGTCCCACAGGTCCTTTGCCAGGCCAGTTGATGGAGGTACGAAGGACTGGGCTGAGCCCCTGGGCCTGAGGCCTGCTGTCCAAGTTCCACCAGCCGTGTGCTGTGCCCCCTTGAATATTCCTTCTCTGCTCGCAGCCTCTGTCCCATCCTGTGGAAAAGGATGACCGGAGAGACTCTCCTGTTCTTCACGCCCACGTTAGCCTGGCTCCCTCCACCCTGACCGGCTGCGCCTTTCCCAGGCTCTTTTTCTTCCTCAGGGCTGTCCAGCCCCACATCCACAGTGGGACCAAGAGGGCCTGGGAGACCCCCAGAGGGTACATGCCCCCAGTGCACATGTGCGTTCTTCCAGAGGACAACCATCATCAGATCCACCGTCATTTTATCAGATTACAAAAAGTTGCCATGATCCAAATAGAGCTACCCGGTGTCTGACACAGACACTCCCTCTTCTCTTCCCCCTCCACACATATTACCTATCCTAAGTTCTGCTTCCTCTGGTCTACGTCCTTTTCTGGACTGCAGTGGTGTGTGGGAGGTTTTCCTTCATACATTTCTAACGTGTCAGTGACGCAACAGTCCACCACACCCAAGTAGCAGGACTTCAGAACTGCTCAAATGCATGTCTCGAGAATGCCACCAAGATGGTGGGCCTAGTGATGAGACTGGCAACATCCTGGAGTCCACAGGAATGCCCTTGAGATGACTTTGTATGGGTCATACTGGGCCAGAGGTCATAATTACCTTCCATTAAATGCCCCCAAGCTAGAGCCTCGGACTCACAAAAGAAGACCTGCTGTGCTGCCCACAACAAGCCCCTAGCCCCAGCTGGCTGCCCACTGATTTGAGCAGAGAGGCCCCTGTGGCCCATAGTGGAGGCCCCCAGAGGAGCGAAGCTTGACCTTCTGGCTCTCTAGGGGGCAGCAAAGCCCCCAGAACTCTTCACTGAAGGCTGTTCTGCCATGTGTTTTTCATCACACCACTGTTTGTAGAAGCTGCCAGAAAGCCAAGAAATTGTGGTAGCCTTTTTCCCCTTAGCTTTATTTTTTAAAGGAAAAAACCACATGCAAATACTCCAACCATTTTTTTGGTAAAATTACATTTGGTCCCACAAAGCATTTGGTGTCAAAAGAAATTCAAGAAGTCTCAAGTAGTTTCTAAATGAGACTAACTTCCCTTCCTTTCCTAAGACTGGCCCTGTTACCATTCAACAGGGAAGCACTGGGATCAGCGTTGTGATTATGACGGAAGGGGGCTGGTCATCACCTTTCACCTCCATAGAGTGGCCAGAGCTCAGAGGATCCAGAACTGAGAGGCAGGAGAGCAGACTCTGGCCACCTTTCCGTGGTGTAGATTGCCTTGGGTCAGCCTCTCTCCCATTTCCTCATGAGGGGATGGAACTGTGTAGTCCCTAAGATGCCTTTCAGCAGAAGCTCTATGATCCTGTGAGGATCTCAAAGTGCTTTTCCAGAGCTGGCTGTTATTTAAAATACCCCTCATGCATAGATGCTGTGAGAAAAAGTCAGGAGGGCAAATTGATAATATATCATGGTATGGCAAGTAGTCAGTCAACTAGCAAGTATGTACTGAGGACAGATGGGGTCCAGAACATTGCCAGAGGTAGAAGACGCTTTGAATTTATTATTTTGAGAAGTGTTCGTAGATATCTCACAATTGACAAAAATAGGAATGCTTCTTCTCACCCTCCGGGAAGTAGAGAAGCAACGTTAGTACCAAGGACAGGATCACGTGGTGACTGAGAAGATGGACTTTGGGGTCAGAATGACTTGCGTTCCAATCCATACCATGAGGTTGTGCCATACAAATCAGCCATAAGATTTCCGTAGTGTAGCAGAATACAGTTTATTCCTCACTCTGGCCAAGTCTAAGTGGGCAGAATGGCCCTCTTCTGTATTGTAGCCTTTGGAATATGTGACCCCCAAGACTCCTTTAGCAGAGAAAAAGTAAGAAGGTTTGTGCCAAAGGTTTTTAAGGGCCAGGGCTGTGAGTGGTCATAGCACGTCCCCTCTCAACCTATTGGCCAGAATCCAGTCTCATGACCCCAACCTAATTGAGAGCAAAAGCTGGGAAATGCAGAGAAGCACATCTTTAATTCTCATATCTCTAAGATAATGATTGTAAAGTTGATCTCATGGGATTGTCATAAAAGATGATACTACTGGGTGCCTGGGTGGCTCAGTGGGTTAAGCCTCTGCCTTTGGCTCAGGTCATGATCCCAGAGTCCTGGGATCGAGCCCCACATCGGGCTCTCTGCTCAGCAGGGATCCTGCTTCCCCCTCTCTCTCTGCCTGCTGCTCTGCCTACTTGTGATCTCTGTCTGTCAAATAAATAAATAAAATCCTTAAAAAAAAAATGATACTACTGAGCCTAGTGCTGGACATCGAGAAAAAAACTCATGAAGCGACATCTTGAGGTATTAGAAAGCTAAGTCACTACCTTGTTTGTGATGATCTTCCAGATGCAATCTTAAGGACCTTTGTCTTAAAACCGCAGATCCCAAGGGATGTCTCTTAATGATTAAGCCAGACCATGTCTACCTCTGAGGATCATTTGCTTAATTAGCAGAGACAAGACAAACAAGCACACGGCCAAGGATCAGAAGAGTCAGAAGCATTAACCTGCTTTTCAAGTGAGGGCTTGGTGAGATGAAGAAGCAGGAATAAAGGAAAGGGAGAGAACTTTTCAGCTCATTAGAAAAAGGAGGGTCAACGTTCAAGATGCCAGGGGAGCCCCTAGGATCGGCAGAGGCCCCTCCATCAGGGCAGAATTATCTCTCTTTCTGCAGTGTATCCCCAACACCAGGGACAGGACCTGGCCATGGGGGGTGCTTAATGCACGCTGAGTTTATTGCGTGGGTCCCTTGTGTTCTGTGGCATGGTGGCCTGGGGCTAGTCAGTGAGAAGTCGGTAGGGGCCCTAAGGCAGTTAGAGCACTTCCATCTGCATACACACACACACACACACACACACACACACACACACACACACACATATGTTACATATATTATAAATAGTAATACACATATATTATAATATTTATATATACTATAATCATATGATAATACATATATATCTGTATAATATATATATTTCAGTACTATTTACAAAAAATCTTTTTTGTGAGAGAGGCCAACTATTTTGTATTCCAGAATGAAACTTAAGTGTAAGTCTAAGATGAATGCATTCGAAATAAGAGATCTTAAAAATAGAATGGAGAGAAATTGTCATCAGTTAGAGCAGAGGTCAACAAACTTCTCTGTAAGGGACTAGATAGTAAGTCTTTTTGGCTCCGGGGGCTGTAGAGTCTATGTCACAGCTATGCTGCTGTAGAGTGAAAACAGCCATCATATATGACATGTTAATGATGTAAGTGGCTGTGTTCTAATAAAATGTCTGATTACTGAAGTAGGAATTTCATATTATTTTCACAGGCCACAAAATACCATCCTCCTTTTGATTTTTTTCAGTGATTTAAAAATGTTAAAAACAAAAAAAGTGGGTGTCTGGGTGGCTTAGTTGTTAAGCATCTGCCTTTGGCTCAGGTCATGATCCTAGGGTCTCCCCGTGTGCATTGGGCTCCCCGTGTCTCTCTCTGTCAACTAAATAAATAAAAGCTTTAAAAAAATAAAAAATAAAATAAAAATGTTAAAAAACTATTCTTAGCTCATGAGAGGGAATATAAACAGATACTGGGCTGCACCTGCACCGTGGGCTGCAGTTCACTAATTCCCGAGTTAAGAAAAAGTCACCACGTCTTTGTCATCAGACCACATCACAGTCTTATTTCAAAGATGTTCCTATGAATGAAACGTATTTCTCAGAGTTCTAGAGAAACAGAATGTACTTTGTAGCCCACCTATCTGCATATACAAAATATGGTATGAAATACGGAGCGAACATGAACGCCTTTAACATCCCAGTAGCGCAGCCTCCTCAAGTCTAGTTACTGAAATCTGTGACATTAATATTTGGATACACATTTCCCACAAAGACAAACTTCAGGTGGGACATTAAGCTGTACAGTAAAGTCTCAGGAAATCATAGCGCGTAGAAGACAGGCCAGCTCTCGCCTGCTTTCCCTGAGCACATGGCCCTTTGTCGTGCATCTCAGATTTGGTTCTATCTACTCATGTTGGGCCCACACTGAGAGTGAAGAAATGGTCAGATTATTGCCAGTCTGGTCAAATGATGGCAAAGCAAAACAAAACAACTAACCCAAACAAACAGTCTACTGAAAATGTGTTTTCTAGACCCTTCTCTTTTTACCTTACTAAGCAAGAGCACAGAGCACTTGGTATTTATTAATAATAATTTAAAGTAATCAGTTCTGAGAGCCTGCCAGATTCTGTGTGCAAAGGCCAAAATGGGGAAGGATGACCTTAAATTGCTATGGTCTTGGCTTACCTAGTATCTTGCAGGAAACTTGCCTGGTATCCCAGGGACAGCAGATGAATCTGCTTATTTCCAGTATGTTCAGGAAGACATGCTTGCTGGACCTGTGCAGAGCACCCTCTGCAGGCGGATGGAGAGTGCACGCATGGTGCTCCGCTGAGCTGGAGGGAGGGCTGTGGGGCTTTAAGGGTGAAGAGCTGAGTCCAAGAGGGCCACAGAACACGAACGGGAGAGCTGGGCTTCCAGAGTGAAGCTGCCTGGCTTGGTCCTAGCTTTGCCACCTAGCCACGTGACCTTAGGCAAATGGCTTAAATTTTCTGGGCCTCCTTTTTCTCACGTGGGAAATGAGCCCGATCAGAGTACCAACAGGATTGTGAAGACTAAGTGATGCATACTCATAAAGGGGCTAAAACCGTGCCCAGCACATGGCAGGCACTCAGTACAAGTTAGCTTTCGCAGGTGTCAGAGCAGTGGTGTGATGGAATGGAATAACGCTGCCCCGGGGGCAGGCCGGGTTCTCACAGTCCCCCGTTGATTTATGATCCGTGGGTCCTTCAAGATACATTTTCCCTCTCTGGTCTCTAGTTGTCCTCCCTGTAGAGTGAGGACCAGAATGCCTTCTGTATCTGCCTGATGGCAGAGGGCTGGACCCCGTGACTTTTTGAAGAGTCCTCCGATGGCAGTATCTGAAATTAAACAGTCACTTAGCAAGGCACAAGACTGGGTAGTCAGTCCTGGCTAGCTATTGGGCCAATCGAAAAGCAGCAGCAAAAAAAGAGAGAGACTAAGAGAGAGAGAAGGAGAAATGGAAGAAAGAAGGAAGGAAGGAAGGAAGGAAAGAAAGAAAGGAAAATGAAGGTTAGGGGAGGAAAGGAAAGAAAACAAGTAATTTTTTTTTTAAAGTTTTAAAGATTTTTTATTTATTTGTCAGAGAGAGAGAGAGAGGGAGAGAGAGCGAACACAGGCAGAGGCAGAGGCAGAAGCAGACTCCCCGCCAAGCAAGGAGCCTGATGTGGGACTCGATCCCAGGACGCTGGGATCATGACCTGAGCTGAAGGCAGCTGCTTAACCAACTGAGCCACCCAGGTGTCCCCAAAACAAGTAATTTTTAAAGACTTTCATTCACATGATTTACAAGATTAAAAGAAATTTAAAAGGTATTTTCATTTTTTTTTTTAAAGGTATTTTCATTTTAACCCAAAGCAATCCAACAGTAGGCAGTAGACAATTATTCACCCAGAGATCACAAAGATCCACACAACTGATAATGATGATAAGTAAGCCACCGTCCCTCATCTCATTCCATCCCTACCTGGCCCTACCCATACAATTTTTGTGAAATGACATTCCTAGAAAATTGGAGGGTGCTAAGGGGTTGAAGGCAGGGATGCCCACACAGGCCAAGTGTATCTCATTCAGTTTTAGAGACAATAGAAACTTGTCTTAACTCGGGTCTGCCTCTTACCTTCTTCTGGCTTCACATGAAAGCCTGTGCCAAGGTGAGAGGCTGGGTCGTTGCAAATCTAGCTGCACGCCTGGAAATAAAGTAATCAGAAACACTCGTCCTGCTGTCAGAGCCTGGTAAATTTTACTCTTACTGCATACAAATAAGAAGTGGGTGAAGGCTACTTCAGAAGAGCACCAGGGGTACCCTTTCTTTTGAGAAATAGCTTCAAAGCCCCAGTGGCGAGGTACCTTGTATCTCCTGGCTCCCAGAATTAGGGGTCCAGTTAGGATGATCCTAACTGCTGGCGGTACAGAGTTCATTTAGTACGGGTTGGGGAAATGTCAGGGGCACCTCCAGAATTTTGTATGGTGGTCTTGGATGAGACTCCGGTCCTCTGAGGGGTCTTCTAGTTCCCTGTCCACAGATCGTGTCTCCCACTGGCAGCCCTAGAGAGTATCCACCCTTCCTATAGGTTCAGCATAAGATCCCCAAAAGATCTGTAGATCAAACTAGAAAGGGGGAAAGGAGCTCCAAGTTCTCACTGATTCTAGAACACCACTCCCTCCATTCTAGGTACCCTAAACTGGCTGCGAAACACCGGGAGTCCAACACGGCCGGCATCGACATCTTCTCTAAGTTCTCCGCCTACATCAAAAACACGAAGCAGCAGAACAATGCCGGTGAGTTTCCCCCTTCCACTCAGAACTCCTGACAGCCCATCCCACTGACATCTCAGACACCCGGGTCCAAGAAGCATGGCACCAGTGCTGTTCACTGTTTGCCCACGTCCATGTCCCCTGTGACACAGGGAGTGGGGTGTAGATCCGTCTTTTTGTCTAGTGCAGGAGAAAAGGCCAGTGGGCCTTTGTACTGAATTTGGAGGCAGGGAGGCAATTTGTGTTCTGAGCCCGTAATGGTCTGTGCAGAGGTTTCCTGCCTCGGCCATACTGCTGGCCATTTGTCCCAGATTCACGACCATGCCTGGGTTCTTAGGAGGCCCTACCTGGGACCACATATTCCAGCTTCCTTCTGGTCCCTGCAGGCCTTCTGAAGGGGCTGTGCAGAGGTCATGATGGGACAGCACGGTCACCACGTGGGTGAACACTGCAGAGGGAGCCCGGCCCTCTGCTTCCTCCCACTGCTGCAAGCGCAGAGGATACTGGGGGTGCCGCAGCTCAAAACCTGACCCATCCCCCATCCAGCCTTGGCTACAGAGCCCAAGACTAGTTCTCCTGTGAGGGCTTCTCGGAGAGGTCTGTCTCAGTGCCTCATTTAAGCTCCTAGCACTTTAAGTACCTCATTTGGCCTTTCCTTTAAGAACTAGACAAAGCAGTTCGAATAGAACCATCAAATTGAGTACGTGTCACACTTGAAAAACTGTGTTTAAGACCTAGGAGGATAAAGAAGTTTTCTTGTCTCCCAGTGGGAGAATGAGACAGGCTTAGGGGCAGAAGCCTGGAGCCCAGCACAGGGCCTAACAGAGCAAGGCCTGCACGAATCTTGTGAATAAAGGAGTGAATGAATGACCATCAAATGAACACATGATGGACCCACACGTAGTGGGCTATGCTAGACATTTCAGGAGCTCAGAGGAGAAAAGCATCTTTTTGGACGCGATGACCAGGACGGGCAGCTATGCTGAAGCGAAAGGGAAGACATTTTGGCAGGAACAGAGTTAGTGCAGTGGGAAAGCTGTGTCTGCCAGGGGTGTTCAGAGCAGGAAGGATTTACCACAGGGCCTTTGAGAAAGCTGCTCTGAGAGGGTTTCGACTGGGTTTCAGGAGGTGAAGGGAGATCAGTGGGCTCTGAGTAAAGGGAGGAGGTCGTGGGGGTGGGGGTGGGAAACTGCCAGCGGCAGAGACTGAAGAAAATGACCAGCGCCCGCAGCTCCAGCCTGAGGGTCGGGTTTTATCCTGTGGGTCACGGCGGCCATTCGAGGGGCGTGAGGAGGCATGAGAAGGAAACCAGCCTTCAGGGACAGGAAGAAGAAGAAGAAGGGATATGGAGAGATTTTAAACAAGTTCAGCGCTCCTGCTTGCCTGCTGTTTGGACCTGGGTGGGTAGAGGAGTGTCCCCAACAAAGCCATGTCCACCGGGGACTTGAGAATGAGGTCTTAACTGCAAATGGGGTCCAAGTAGGAAGGGAACACAGAGACCCGGGGAGAGGTCCGTGTGAGGGTGGAACAGGGAGGTTGTGACAACCAGACTGGGGGGTCACCAAAGCTGAAAGAGATGAGGAAGGACCCTCTAGAGAGCCTCAGGAGGGAGCACGGCCCTGCCGAAACCTTGATTTTGGACTTCTGGCCTGTAACACTGGGAGAACAGATTTCTGGGGTGTTGGGTCACCCACCGTTGTGGTGGGGCTGGGAGGCACAGGTAGCCCTTCAGGGCCGCGTGTGTCAGGGAATTCAGCTCTGGTTTGCACATCCCCCATCCAAGGCCCTGTCCTCTCAGCCACAAAGACCTTCCTTGAGACTTGTCAAAGCACCCTCAGGATTATTTGGAACCTTCCAGAGTTTTCAAGTTACAAATGGCATTGACATCGTATCCATATTTACAGTTCTCTGATCCCAACCCCAAAGCAGCAGTTTCCACTGAACATCCCGTATCGGTTTCTTATAAACTCAAGGCTCTCCAATTTCCATTGTTTCCACGTCTTCTCTTTCCCCCTGTTTTTCTCTGGGTTGAGTTCTGTCCCTGTGAATCTTTATGCCCAGACTCATCTGTGCATTTCAGAGCCCCAGCCTTTCTGCTGTCCCAGAGAGCCTGTCCCCATAACAGCCCTTGACGTGGGAGTTCTTCTGTCCTGCCTTGAACTGGACTCTGAGCAATTGTTCCTTCCCTGTAACTATGGCCACTACCCTCCTCCTTCAGTTTCCCTTCCCTTCACCCTTACCCTCCAGTTCTGGTCTGCTGGGTCCAGAAGTTCTTAGGCTCAGCAAGCCAGAAGCCAAGACAGAGAGTAGCTCGCTGGCTCACTGCACTCAGCCACTTGCCCCAGAGACAGGTCATACCCAGCTCTGCTTCCTGCCAGCTTTGTCGTCGGTGTCACCGGTGGCCCCCCTGGAGGCTGCAGCAAGACACCCCATGCTTCTGTTGATACCCCTCCATATGCTTCTTTCCCATTTCTCTCTCTGGATCTTCAACTCTGCATCTATTTCTTCAATATCCCCTCTTCAGATTCTCCCTTTTGTGTTTTCAACTTCATTATCTCTTGAAAAGAGCCCTCTCTCTCACCTTATCACCTAAAGCCTCCCAGTCCCCATAGGTGCACTGGCCATGGCAGTGTGCCTTTCCTGCCCTCTTGACATCAAAGTATGAAAAAAAACAGCACGGTGATGGGGTCCTGCCCTGTGGGTCATCTCTCCACTCTTGTGGTGGATACTGCGACTGCCATTCAAAATGTCCCTGTTTCACAAAACCTCAAAAGTTCCCTGCTCCTGAGACCCAGCCCCCATCCAGGGGAGCCATTCATAGCAAGCACACAAGAGAACTATTTGTTAGTTTGTACATTCGGTCGTTCACTTATTCATTCAAAAACATGGGTTGCCTCGAACGGCTACAAGCCCAAGCTAATGTTTCAAGGGCATTTCTTGTGTACCAGGTACTATGCTAGGTCCTAGAGGGGTCAAGACAAATGAGACCAAGTCGTTGTCCTCAAAGAGCTAACTCGGGGAGGGGTGGAGGGTGGAAAACATATGAACAGGTGATTACTGAGACTCCACATCTGCCATTTCTAGCTGTACAATTTTACTAGAGAGACTTCTCTCTAAGCCTCTGTTTCTGCACCTATAAAATACACTTAGGAAGGCTTTCAGTTTCTGCATCTGCCAAATAAGGCAATTAATAGCACGGCCAGTTCTATAATGCAGATTCGTTAAGTCAGGGCCGACGAATTCTGACACGTGGGGAATGCTCATTTACTTTTAACTTTGATTATAGCTGCTACTGAAAAAAACATGAGTACTGGAATCAGAAAATCCCACTTCAGCTCTTATTTCCACCACCCCCAGCCAGCACTTCCAAATCTCGCACTCACATCCTCTCATTTCTGTGTGTTTCATTTTGTCTCCATGTTTTGGTGTCTTCTCCTCCTCTCCAAAGGCTATAGGGAGGAAGGTCCGTGACCTGGGCCCGCCTGTCACACCTTCGGGATTGTTGCTTTTGACCCCAAGTTAGGGTTTTGTGCTCTGGTCTGGTGTCTGTCACTGTACGGCCTCCTCCCTCGATAGCCGCCCCAGCCGGGTCCCGTTGGTCTGTTGAGAGCAGATCCCCCTCCACGCCCTACCACGTCCCCTTCTCAGACGTGCTCTTCAGTTGGCTTAAAGACAGCCTGGACTTTCTCATGAGATTCTCGCTGTCCCTCCCTTTGCACACACTCTCTAAACAAATAAATAAAAGTCTCAAGACGCCATACTTAATAAGACGCTATATGGCCTTACTTTCTGGCCACTTGGGTTTTCTCCCACCACCAACCTGGTTTGCAGGCGATGCAGGGACTTTGTTTCCCCTTATCTCAGAGACCGGCAGCTGTGTGGCGGTTCACCTTAAATACTGAAATCCACTGCCTGGGTTCAGACCCCAGCGTCCCTCTCTTCTTGCTGGCCTGGGGACACCAGGCAAGTTACTGCAATTCTCAGTGGGGTTCAAGTTTCTTCATCTGTAAAGTGGGGGCACTAAATGTCCGTACCTTGTAGGTGTGCCAGCAACAGTGCTGGCACTGGGTTCAGATATCAGCTCTATTTTCATTCTGTTCAGTCAGTCAGCATACAGTTCAACATTAGCTTTTGATGCAGTGTTCAGTGATTCATGAGTTGCTTGTAACATAATATACTGAACATTATCATCATCTTCTTCGTAATTTTTTTTTTAAGACAAATGTCAGCTCTTGTTCTGTGCTGTTATCCAGAGGCAAACAGGTACACCTCAGCAGCGAGGTCTGGGTAAAAGGTCTGGGGGTATATATAGTACAGTCCATGAGTGAGAGGAAGGGAGCACTAGGGACAGCATGAAGGCTCACCCACACTTATGGGAGAGCAGCGAGAGAGAAGTTAGGGAGGAAGGTTAAGAAGGATTGGCCAAGGAGTGAAGAAGAAATCTGAGAAAGGCAGAAGACAGGGAAGATCCTGAAGCTGAGGAAGGAACGTTTGTTTTATTTTGTTTTGTTTTTAAGAGTGATCTGTGGTACAAAATGCTATGCAAAGGATCATGGGAGGCTTTGTGCTGTGCACAGCTCCCTGGAAGGGTCCTTGGGCATCCTTCTTTGATGGCAGCCCCTCGCCTACAGTAGCCCGTTCCTCAGATCCTACACAGCAAGTGGGGGTCCAGGCTGGCTGGAGAAGCAGGGCCCTTCTCCCTTGGGGAGGCGAGGGGGTGTAGGCACAAGAGGAGACCGCTCTGAGTGGGATCAAGAGCCCACTGGGAGGCAGTGCTTGTGGCCCTGAGAAGGGACATCCCTGAGCATGCAGAGAGCAGCACTGGGCGTGGGTTTGGCTGTGGGTTTGGCTCCCTGCTGTGAGCCCCTGCAAGGTACTTTTTCCATCCAGTAGGATGGCTACCTAGCCTCCTGGGTGCAGTAGTGAAGGTTTGCAGCTGAAGGATCATGGGACGGTGTCAGCTTTGTCCATCCTGCCTTTGGCACATCTGGTAACACAGGGGCAGTCAGCAACAGTCAGCTCTGTCGCCACCCCAGTCCGCTGTCTGCCCTGCTGCGTGGCTCAGACTCGGAATCCGGCGGTGGCATGGCCTCTACCTTCAGCAGCGCGTGGGCCTCCAGCTCTCACATCACATCCTCTATCTCTTTCCAAAATTGTTGCCCTCTGGCCCTGCGGTTTTCACCCTCCTCTGAGATGCCATTGTGGCACATGGACCTCCCCTGGCCAGAGACTCTACAGCTCTGTCTCTCCTGGCTCCCGTGCCCTACTCTAGCTCCCGCTCCGGGCTGCTCCAGTCCATTGCTTGTGGGTTTCCGCCCACCCCCTTCTTATACTGGTCTTCCCTACTCTGTCTTCTCTATGGTGATCTGGGCCTTTCTGTCTGCATACCCACCTTACACTGTGCATGTGTAACCCTCAAAATGCTGTTTGAACAGACTAAAAATCTCTGCCAAACCCTTTGGCTTTCAAGAAATTCATTTTAACTGCTGACACTAGTCCGGCTGTGAGATACTCTATTTTACTTGATTTTTCACAATCTCTGTTTTTTTCGTATGCCTCAATCCTATTCAGCCTACAAGTTTCTTTCGGGTCTTGAACATAGGGCATGCGTGGGTGATTCACAAAAGGGTCTAACCCGCATCTTCAGTTCTCTGTTACTATGTTTCAAGTCCCTTTTACCTTTCTTCCCGCCCCATTCCGTTTCCCCAGATACACTTAACGTTCCTGCCCAGGATCATGACGGTGTGGTTGTCCGTATTCTTTTCCCATTTTCTTTTTACCTGGACAGGGAGTGGACATACATATGCACGTAGACTAGGGCAACAGCCCTGTGTTTCTCCTGCTCCCTTCACACCTGCACCTGCTGCCATCGTCATCCTTGCGCACATGCTGGCTTCCGAGGGACTCTCTTTCCTTACCTCCCACGGTGTGCAAAAAGCCCCCCTCAGTGGCTTTTATCTCACGCATACATCATGTGAAGCCTTATGGCTTTCCCTAGCTACAAAACACACATACACGTCAGGCTGCTGGTACCCCGTGTTTCTGAGCCGAATGATTTATTTTTCCCCCCCGGTTTGGATGGTTTTGGTGTTGCGAGGCTTCCTTGGAATCCCCTCGTCTCTTCTTTCTTCAAGTGCAGCATTCCCTTATATTTTTGCCTTTGTGTTCGTCTGTCTAATGGGCATTTTTAGTTTCAAATGTATCCTCACTCCGCTCGCTCCAGAAAGGCTTGATAACTGCTCGGAGGGGGACGTGATGCACAACCACGCAACACACACGAGGACGGGGTGCGAATGGAAAGCCAGGGCTGCACACAGACGCAGACCACAGATTTGGCACTAAACCTTCTAGCACGGGAAGCCCAAAGGGACCCTCTGGTCAGCTACAGTTTGGTTCTCCCCCTGGACAAAAACATACAGACCTCCCAGAAGATGAACTAGTATTACCGATCTGGGGGCTGAGTCCTGGTATGGAGGAGCTGCTATTTTCATTGGCTTTGGCCTTTGCCTTGTGTGATTTCCCTTCTCCTGTCTGTAGACTCCAGGCTGCCGACTTCACGCTCCTGTGACTTCTCTCCTCTTTCCCTGCAGGTGCCTACTTCACCTTGCCCCTCCCCCACCCAAGTCAGATAAATATTTCAGACTTTTCTTGACTTGTACCCCTTTTCCCCCCAAAATGCATTTTTTCCTTTTTCCTCTCTATGTATCCCAAGGGCCCTTAGAGCCCCCTGCAGCTTCAGGCCTATTCCACCAGCTCTCCTCCTGCTTTTTGTCATTTCCAAGACTCAGATCAACCCACCTACCCATGTCTGTTTTCATCATGAGGCTCAGGCACCTGAGCGGGCTGCCTTTGCAAAGATGTGTCCCTCTCCACTTAAGGATGACTTGTGCTATCCTACCATACCCATCCTAAAGTATTTGTCCTAATAAAATACTTCTACCTTCCTAAATAAAGCCCTAAAAGCCTTCCTTGGGTACCGAAGGTGTGCTGGGACACAGTGCTGTGTGTTTAGTGTAAAGTCCCACACCACAGACTGAGCTGTCTCTCTAGCTTTTGCCCTTCCTTAGTTAGAAGTGCTGTGGCCATATTTTCCAAACTGAAGATCAGCTGTCTAACAAATTGCTTTCATTGAAAATAATCCAATTATAAGAAATTGGTACTGTCCCAGAAAATCCAGGACACATGTCCCAAATTGAAAAGCAGCTGGTTGGCGCTTAGCCCTCTGCTCCCCCTTCTCACCAACCCAAATCCAAACCCAGCAGCCACCACAGGGGGAAGGAGAGTCTATCATGGTTCCTACCACCTCCTGACCCCAGATCCTTTGCTGAAACACGTGATCCTTAGACACGAAGCTTGCTGAGTAGTCCTGATTCTGTTTGCAAACAAAGGCCAGGGTTTCCTCCTTTCTGAGACTCACATCAGCAGCTTCACATCCTGAGACCTGGAAACATGAAGTGGGCTCTGTTGGCTTCTTCTGAGAAAATTGGCGATCATAGCCACATATCAGGAAGAGGACTCTTGGAATGTTCTAGAAACCTCGGTGAGCTCATCTCATCATTGCAATGATCATTCTCACTTGATGGACGTGTCATTAAAGGATGACACGGCACATATTAACACAATATCAGTTACTCCCATCCTGTCCCTCTCTCTTCCCCTCATCTTCCCCCAGAGCCCTCATCCGTGGTAGCATGACCAAGCCATATGCACCTGCTTTCCTTGCTCCTTTCTGCACTCAGGCCTGAATCTTCAAACTGTCCCGACTTCTCTCTTTATCTAAAAGGTGTCCCTTGCAGTGAGCCATACTCACTGGCTGACGCTGATGGAAAAAAATCTGTCTATAGCCCTGGCCATCTTTCTTTCCCTGCCGCATGCCCAGTGGTTTGTGTCCACACGAGCTCACTCCTGCCCTTCCACCTCGCAGCCCGCCTGTCTGGCTGACCATTCCAGCAGATGGGCTCCTCCCGCCCCCTGATCTGTGTGCACCTCCCTGTCCCAGTGGTCAAGTACCTACTTCCTAGCTATACCCCTCACTCCCTTCTAGTAAAATCTGTCATTAAACAAGGCCAACCCCACTTGATGTATGGAATTTGAGGCTCATGGGCTTTATCCCAATACGAAGAAGTTTAGTTAAATCTGTACAATGGGCTGCCAACAAAAGAAGTGAGTGTTCCGTCACTGAAGGGGAACAGAAAGAGGCTGGACCTATGGAGGTAGGAACTGCCTGATCTAAAGTGTCATCTCATTATTTAATTACCAGTTAAAAACAAAAGATGCTTTCAGATAAACAAAAATCCTTTCATTTCAACTATAACATATTGATTGTGAGAAACAGCCTGATTTCAGAGATGTCAAGTATGAAAACATGAAACATGAGAGGTAGATGATTCCCATAAACTTTCCCAAATGGAGCATTCTATAATTTGCTAGAAGCTCTGCCATGGAGCATCAGATCCTCCTTACGCTTGGCCTTCAGTGATGCCTTTGGAAAGAAAGTGAATTGAGGTCAGCATTACTTTCAGATCTCTCTAGGCTGTCCGTCCTAACTCCATATTGGCTGAGGGGTCAGCTGTGTCCCTGTCTCTCGTGCCTGGAAACACATAGCACCTGTCTCATAGGTTAGGGATTGACAAGCATTTCCTTCTTTCCTTTCAGGTTTTATTTATTTATTTGAGAAAGTGAGAGCAGGAGAAGGGGGAGGGGCAGAGGGAGAAGGACAAGAAGATTCCCCGCTGAGCAGTGTAAGAGCCCAATGAGGGCTTGATGAAGGACTCGATGTGGGACTCCTCGATCCTAGGACCCTGAGATCATCACCTGAGCCAAAGACAGACACTTAATTGATTGAGCCATCCAGTCTCCCCCCTCCCCAAACATTTTCTATGAAGGGTCAGATAAATATTTCAGACTTTTCAAACCACAGAGGCTGTCCCACCTGCTCAGCGCACTGTTGGAAATATAAGGGAACCACAGACAACACACAAGCAAGGGAGTGTGGCTTCACTTACGGACACCCACCATTTGAATTTCACATTCTTTCCAGGGGTCATAAAATAGTCTTCTGAAATTTTTCACCCATCCCCAAATGTAAAAACCATTCTTAGCTTGAGGGCAGTGTGAAACGACCAGTGGGCTGATTTGGCCCTTGGACAATAATTTGCTGACCTTTTCCTCAGGACATCTCAGACTCTAAGAGCAAATTTCTTAATTTCTAGACCTCTTAGCCTCCTCCTCTGTAATAGGGAGAGTCTAACAGTGTTCTTTCTTGTAGCCTTGTCATGTTAATAACATGAATGAATGCAGTAAAGCCCCGAAGACAGTTCCTGGCACACCATAGGCACCAATATGGGTTAGCTATTGCTACTTTGCTGCTGCTAATTTCATAAATCCTCCCCCAAATTCCCTGGTGTCGGCCCTCCGCTCTGGGTGGCCCGGCTCTCATTGAATGTAGCAGCATGTGCTGCCCTCTTCTGGCAGCGGGAGGGATCTGCGCTAGAGGGGGCTGATCGGTTCAGCTTGGAGAGGCCTGTGGATTTTCAAGCATCCTCTTCATAGGAGAACCAGTTATACCCCAAGTTTTGGCTGGGGCTTCAAGAAGAGGCCACATCTTCTTTGGGGACTCAAAGCCATCTTCCATTCTCTGTCCCCCACACCCCAGGGTGGCGCACGTCCAGCAGGCCCGACGGATCTCCGGAGAGGCCGCCGGCTACCTGCTAACCAGATGCCCTCATTGCTTCTCTCTCCCTTCCCTCTTCCCCTTCCACCACCTCCAGTCTTGACTGTTATGAACCTCCTGGACCTAAAATAGGAAGGTGTTTGACAGGCTTCAAAGCGGCCGGGGAGGGCCGTGAGCCCAGAACCACCAAGCCCCCTACAATCAAAGGCCTTCTCCCAACGCGTCCTGAATGTGGACCGCTGTGGGGGCGGGGGGGGGGGGGGAGAGCCGGGAGGCGCGAGGCGGCAAGTTTTTCCGGATCCCCCAGGATGTGGCGAGCCGTGTTTAAAAGACAGTGGATATTTATTATCCCAAGCCACTTCAATCACGAGGGGATTCTTTCCTCCTCCTCTTCCTCCCTCCCAGCCCTCGGCCCCATGTTCTGGTGGTGGGCCCAGTCTGAAGGCCGCGGCCTCTCCGGGGGGAGGGGCACGGCCCCGCCTCTCATTCAGGCCCCCCCCCCCCCCGCCCCCGGTTCTGGGGGGAGAGCTCAGGCCCTATGAAAAAGGCAGGAATGTGAACTCTAATGACTCCGGTGAGGCGCAGAACCCAGCGAGGTGGCTGTGGGATTCCAGGTCTATCCTGTCAGAAACACTGACCTGTTCTTTTGGAGAAAGACAGCTGTGTCCCAACTCGGGACAACTGGTTCCCCGGACAAAGTCCCCAGCCCAAGCGGTTATCATGGTGGAGCCTCCTGGGTGGTCCCCGGACCACCGCAGTGGTGAGGATAACGAGGTGACTGTCTTGCCACTTCCTCATAAAGCAGCCATTGCTGTCTCGTTTCAAAAACGCCTCTGGTCATAAAGGAACCCTTCAGGCTGCCTTCCTTGGCCACCCCTGTGCGCAAAGAGCCAACTCAGGATATTTTGTTTGTTTGTTTGTTGGGTTAAAGTTTTGCTTTGATTAGCATTCTTACAAGGAAAAACAAATAACCTAGGCTCAGTGGGACCCACCTCCGAGGCTTGGCGCGTCCTGTACCCATGCACCCCCTCCCAGGCGTCGGGTCCTTGAGGCTGGGAGCAAGAGGGAGGGGAAGGACTGAGTATTTCCTTCTGGCACCTCCCAGGAGTTGCCCAGGGGATTCCTCTAGAGGGCCTTTGATTTGGTTCATTATCGAGGCGGATGCCGGCAATTTCTAATTTAACAAATTTCGCTTCTGAACCGAATCTTTGGAGGGCGGTTGGTGGTGGCATGGCACACTGACTGTGGGGGGGGGGGGGGGGCAGGGGGGGACGGTCCTGCGTGGGTGGGCGCATTCATTAGTGGAAGGAGCCGGTGTTAGCTGGGTGGGCTCCCCGGCTGGAGTAGAGCAGAGACCACCAACACCATTCCATGTGGTGGAATTTCCCGCTGTCTGACCAGAACGAGTTCGCCTGGCCTGGCCTGGCCTCACGTCAAGGCCTGGGGAATAAAGGAACATAAAATGACTCATTTGAACCCTAGTTAAATGCTTTTTCACCCTCGGCTACCGTTACCTCATTCTGTGTACTTGACACCTCTTGTCTTTGTGCGGTCTTCACATGGGAGCTAAATATGTTTCTCTGTCTCCACACACGCACATGCACACACACACGTGTGTGTTCTGATATTTCTAGGCACTAGCCAAGGCCATTCAACAGCTCCTGAAATAAATGGCATGTACCCATTCATCTGAAAACATGTGCTTACATGTGGAGTTTTATTAGTGATGAGACACGACATGGGCCTCACATCTTCAGTATTCAGCATGATGGTAGTTAGACCACAGAAGGGCAGTCGTGTGTGCGTGAGTCTGTTTATACTCCCATCATGTGCATGTGGGTCAGGAGAACTGTAGCTGGTGACACGGGGTCTGTGCTTAGAACTCCTCATCTATGATTAGCACATAGCTCTGAGGGAAAATTCTCTCTTGTCTTGACTCTTGGTGGAGAGTGGGTCTGGGCAAAGTAGCATGTAGAATGGGTTTTGCCGTTTTGGGGGGATGACAGGATAGGAAATCCAGGTGGTGTCCTGAACCTTCTATCGAAAACATTGAGACACCTCAATGATAAATGCTCCTTGTCAAGTTCAATACTGTCCCATCCAAGCAGGATGGACCATGGTTTCTCCTTGTCTCACAGGAGAGGTTGGCGCATGGAGCGATTGTTCAGAAGGCGTGAGGGAGCCATGATGGTCACAGGAAAAACCAGGCATTTCTCAGCTTTCAAACTCTTTTGCTACAAACTAAGTAATGGGAATTGAAACCGAGACTAAATCCAGTCTGGTATTTGGAATTATGTTCTACGACTGGAACTGTCTCTCAGTTGAGAACCTATAATGCTTTCATAGCCTCTGTTGTAGTAAATGGAGCCTCATGGTGGGAAAAAAAAAAAGAATTTTTTTCTGTACCACATATAAAACCAATCAATAAGAACAATTAGAACAGTTCTCTCATGAAGACTGTCAGTGTGGTGGTGGTAGCAGTGTTTGCTTAAGTGGTATTTTTCTTATCATCCTCATTTTTATAAAATGCATTCAAGGAACATTGAACGTAGTGTTAGAGGTGGAATTTCACCAAGAATCAGAAGTGAAGACACAGAAAACCAAATACTTGTGTTCTTCCAGCCACAAGTCAGAGGTCAGACTATTCTTCTAGAAAGCCCTGGTCAAAGAAGCATTTAATGATCCGTGTCATAGTAAGAAATATATTTCTCTGCGCCCAGAACCCCTCCCATTCCTGAATATTCTAGAGAAGGGGGTTGAACCACATGATTCCTTTGTGTTGAGCTCTGACTCTGATGATCACGTGCCCATTGGTGTCTGCAATGACAATTACCCATGTTTGGCTTCTGTTTGGGGGACCTCAAAGGCAGGTTTTATTCAACACTTGGCCCACGTCTGACCCTGGTCTTGGTCTTACCTGTGTCACCTGGCTTACAGATGCCGGGTTGCTGATGACCTATACTCGTTTGACTCTGATGAACCACCAGGAGGGCATACCAGGCCAAACAAATGATTTCCCTTCATCCATCCCTGAGAGACCAAATGTTATCATTACATGAAGAAAGGGAACCATTATAGGCCCTTTAATGAAATAAAGCCAGTTGCATAAGCATATAGAGACATATAGAATTACATTTTAGGGGCCCTCACTTTTCCTCAAACCCCACTGAAGAGCTCATTCTTTCAACAAACACTTATTCAGTACCAAGCACTGTGCAAGGTGCTAGAATAGTAATGGAATAAAGAAATATTGACAATATCTATGTGAATTGGCAAAGGTTGTGTTTGGCCGCATGTCATAGAAACCTGATTACAGATGCTAAAGCAAATATTGATTATGTTTTCCTTAGCAAAAACCTAGGCAGCATTTTACTATGTGCCATGCCCTGTCCTAAGTACTCTTTGTAAATGTTCACTTCTTAATAGGAGTTTGCTTTTCTCACATAACAAGTCCAGAGAGAAGAGAGGTCTGGGTGGTTGTAGTTGCTCAAAGAGTCATGGGTCTAGATCCTTAGAGCACGAACCCTCTGTCTTTAATGTGTGACTTTCATCCTCATGTCACAAGATAGATACTCTGCTTCCAGACGTTAAGTCTGAGTTTTAGGCAAGGGCAATTGTGTCTGTCTTTTCTCTCCCAAAAGCCATGAATTTCCATGAATTTTCACTTCTATCTTATTGGTCATACCAGGCATTTGGTCTTCTCTAGTAAAAGTCTGGGAAGAGAAGCGTTTTTAACTGGGATATTACCACTCTGAGGAAATCTGGGTTCTTTCAGTAACAAAGAAGGCAAGCATGAATATTTGCATATAACTCACTTTCAGCTAAAGGTGATTTAAAAAAAAAAAAAAAAGAGAGAGACTACAGTGAAAATAGCTGATCTAGCCATGCCAAAAAAAGCCATAGTATTTCAAATTCTCCTTTGAGGTTGACCAACTCTGAATCATTTCCCCACGTTGATTTAAAAAAATAGAAGAATAGGGGTGCCTGGGTGACTCGGTTGGTTGAGCATCTGATTCTTGGTTTTGGCTGAGGTCATGATCTCAGGGCCCTGGGATGGAGCCCCATGAACGGCTCTGTGCTCAGTGAGAGTCTGCTTGAGATTCTCTCTCTCTGCCCCTCCCGCTGCCCGGCTCTCTTTTTGTCTTTCTCAAATAATAAATCTTTTAAAAAAAGAAAATAAAGAAATAGATGTGTAAAATTGTACCCTTAGGGGTGCCTGGGTGGCTCAGTGGGTTAAACCTCTGCCTTCAGCTCAAGTCATGATCTCAGGGTCCTGGGATGGAGCCTCGCATCGGGGCTCTCTCATCAGCAGGGAGCTTGCTTCCCCCTCTCTCTCTGCCTGCCTCTCTGGCTAGTTGTGATCTCTCTCTGTGTCAAATACATAAATAAAATCTTTAAAAAATTGTACCCTTAATCTGCAACACTTCAAACTTTAGAAGACGCAAGCCATGCGATTAAGGCACCCAGCTGAGAGCTTCTCCTCCGAGACCATAATCCATGTGGAGGCAAGTTCGGGCACCCAGAGGGCTGCTCTGAGCAAGGGGGTTGGAGGGTCTAATTGTGGTGTGTTGGGGGACTTCTGCAAAAGTATCCCTCGACCCCCACCCCTGTGGAACTTACCCCTTAAGGTCGCTGCGTTGCATGACTAGGAGGAGCAAGGCTCTCTCTCGGGTGGGGCTGTGGTTACGACAGCAGAGTCAGAGTGAAAGGACCAGCTGAATATTCAAGAAAACACTGCCTAACTCATCTGGGGTGACTTCCTCAGGGTAGAGGACAAGTCAAGCACAATATTTATCCAGCAGACTTTTTTCTTGCAACTCTAGGAACTTAGACTAGCTCTTTTGCATGCTGTTGATGTATTTTCTACATCACGCAGCGTCCTGCCTTGCACAAAAGAACGGCTCACTGCGTGGCAGACATAGTTCTAAACCTCCAACAGGCATCGCTCATGGCTACCCTACGAGGTGTGCTTTGTTAGGATCTCTGTTTCGCAGAAGGAGCAAACTGAGGCTCAAGAGGTTAAGCAGCCTGCCCAAGCTCGTAGGTGGCCGAGCCAGGATCCCCACACAGGCAGCTAGTCCCATCGTCCGTGCGCCTGACCTCTATACGGGATACAAAGAAATAATCCATTATTTAAAAGGCATGGGGTGCTGAGTTTTTAAACAAGAGTAGGCGGTTCATTTAGGAAACTGTGATCCAGTCAGTCCATAAACCATGGAAAAACTACCATGTGTGTTTCTCAAATAATCCCAGCTTCGTTTGGAGAGTCCTCACTCAGCACAATCCCAGCTTCGTTTGGGGAGTCCTCATTCAGCAGCCACAGGAGGCCAGGAACACCGAAGCCGGCCCACCCACCGTGGGTGCTGGACAGAGACGCGTTAACAAAGGAAAGCTTGGGCAGCCAGGTGAGAGTTCACAGGACAGGCACAGAACAATGGACACCAGTAATCATTTAGATTTAGAGCTGTGGTGGCCGGGTTCTAAATTTGTCAATGGCTATTATAGAAAAGACGTAGGCATTTGAGGATGAACAGGACAAAATGTGGTTAAATCACTTCAGCCTGAGTGTTTAGAGGGAGTGAGCCCTGAGAAAGGTCCAAACGCTGCACTGAGGGTGCAGAAAATCTCTCCCTTGACTATGTTCATACCCTGGTGTTTGTTCATGAAGACGGAGCCTAGTCTATGGCTTAAAAATAACCTGTTACAAAGTAACCATAAAAATCTCACAGTTCTCAGCCTGATTCAGTCTGCTACATAAACTACAACCAGCATTAATAGCTCCAGTCAGCATTTATGTCGTTCTTTCTATTAGCACAATGGTTTTTACAACCATTTATGAGTTTCTGGAAAGCCTAATAGAAAACACACATACATGTTTTACACGTTGGCCGTGGAAGATGCCGTTTGCGTCGGACGAAGACAGGCCAGGCCAGGAGGGGTCGCCGCCGCCCCGCGGCTGAGGTCTGGGCAGGCCTCCCTAACTGGGAACACAGTGTCTGCGGGTTCCCCTGGCTAGCCACGCCCTCCCTGGCCCCTTTCTGCTGCTTGCTCTTTCCACTGCCTAGCTCCAGTCAGAGTCCGTCTTTCTCCGTCTCTCTCCCTTCCTGTCGGATAAGTTATCACTTGGGGAGCTCACAGGGTACAAGGTGTGTGTATAAGAGGAAGTCTAAATTTGAAGACATACGTGATCATCTTCTTGAATTCACTGTGGCTTTCAGATTAGAAAATTATTGGAATCTGGGAGTGTCTATATTATGCATACCTCCCTTCATACTTTAAGAAAAAACATCTTAGGAAAGGCAGGCCAAGGTTGTCCTAAATTCTTTACCATGCTGGTATGTTAAACATAGCCAAATGATTGCCAAAGATGTGTCTTAAAAAAAAAAGATATATATATATATATATGATATGTGTGTGTATGTACATATATATACACACATACATATATATTTTTCAATGCATGTGCTTTTACATACACATACATATATGTACAAATATATACACATATATGTATATATAACATCTGCCTATATATAACATATATGTATATGTACACACACACACAGAGTTTCTTTGTTTTGGGGAGTCATACTTTCCAACATGAGGAAAGAGCAGGTTGATCTCTGTTGATTCTGCACGATGATCCCCTGTTGGGCTTGGGGAAGAAGCTCTACAGAGGATCTGTTTCTTCTTCAAGGAAAAATCCCTGACTACCTTAGAAATATCTCAGTGAAGTATAGACCCATTTGCTTGGTGAATTTCTCCACCAAAGGGGGGATAAGCAGCTTCCCACAGTGTCCTATATTCCAGTCCACCATAGTTTTAAGATCAGTACCTTCTTACTGCAAAGAACCATGGGCTTTTGTCATTGAATTCACTCCCCAGTCAAGGCTGAGATCTTTTCTAGAACAAACAAATAATACCCATGGCAGCAAGAGCTACACCATCCTGCCAAGCTCAGCTGACGCCACAAGAGGGAACAGTAGGGAACCTGTGGAAGTTGCTGTTGCATTTTGCCTTCTCCTAAATCACTGTTTATCTTCCCACCTTTCCTGTTTTCACCAGTGCCTAGAAACGGAGGCCTGGGAATGGCTCCCCACACGGAAGCCCCTGGGTCTTTCACAGCTAG